>NC_042630.1:71928161-72229457 GCF_901001135.1 Rhinatrema bivittatum
TGAAAACCTGGTTCTAACATCATTTCAGAGTGAAAAAAGAGTTTTCGGACAAAACTCTTAAATCTTGTATTTTCACCTCAGAGATTGTGCAGAATGCTTGAAAACCTGGTTCTAACATCATTTCAGAGTGAAAAAAGAGTTTTCGGACAAAACTCTTAAATCTTGCATTTTCACCTCAGAGATTGTGCAGAATGCTTGAAAACCTGGTTCTAACATCATTTCAGAGTGAAAAAAGAGTTTTCGGACAAAACTCTTAAATCTTGCATTTTCACCTCAGAGATTGTGCAGAATGCTTGAAAAACCTGGTTCTAACATCATTTCAGAGTGAAAAAAGAGTTTTCGGACAAAACTCTTAAATCTTGCATTTTCACCTCAGAGATTGTGCAGAATGCTTGAAAACCTGGTTCTAACATCATTTCAGAGTGAAAAAAGAGTTTTCGGACAAAACTCTTAAATCTTGCATTTTCACCTCAGAGATTGTGCAGAATGCTTGAAAACCTGGTTCTAACATCATTTCAGAGTGAAAAAAGAGTTTTCGGACAAAACTCTTAAATCTTGTATTTTCACCTCAGAGATTGTGCAGAATGCTTGAAAACCTGGTTCTAACATCATTTCAGAGTGAAAAAAGAGTTTTCGGACAAAACTCTTAAATCTTGTATTTTCACCTCAGAGATTGTGCAGAATGCTTGAAAACCTGGTTCTAACATCATTTCAGAGTGAAAAAAGAGTTTTCGGACAAAACTCTTAAATCTTGCATTTTCACCTCAGAGATTGTGCAGAATGCTTGAAAACCTGGTTCTAACATCATTTCAGAGTGAAAAAAGAGTTTTCGGACAAAACTCTTAAATCTTGTATTTTCACCTCAGAGATTGTGCAGAATGCTTGAAAACCTGGTTCTAACATCATTTCAGAGTGAAAAAAGAGTTTTCGGACAAAACTCTTAAATCTTGTATTTTCACCTCAGAGATTGTGCAGAATGCTTGAAAACCTGGTTCTAACATCATTTCAGAGTGAAAAAAGAGTTTTCGGACAAAACTCTTAAATCTTGTATTTTCACCTCAGAGATTGTGCAGAATGCTTGAAAACCTGGTTCTAACATCATTTCAGAGTGAAAAAAGAGTTTTTCGGACAAAACTCTTAAATCTTGTATTTTCACCTCAGAGATTGTGCAGAATGCTTGAAAACCTGGTTCTAACATCATTTCAGAGTGAAAAAAGAGTTTTCGGACAAACTCTTAAATCTTGCATTTTCACCTCAGAGATTGTGCAGAATGCTTGAAAACCTGGTTCTAACATCATTTCAGAGTGAAAAAGAGTTTTCGGACAAAACTCTTAAATCTTGCATTTTCACCTCAGAGATTGTGCAGAATGCTTGAAAACCTGGTTCTAACATCATTTCAGAGTGAAAAAAGAGTTTTCGGACAAAACTCTTAAATCTTGCATTTTCACCTCAGAGATTGTGCAGAATGCTTGAAAACCTGGTTCTAACATCATTTCAGAGTGAAAAAAGAGTTTTCGGACAAAACTCTTAAATCTTGCATTTTCACCTCAGAGATTGTGCAGAATGCTTGAAAACCTGGTTCTAACATCATTTCAGAGTGAAAAAAGAGTTTTCGGACAAAACTCTTAATCTTGCATTTTCACCTCAGAGATTGTGCAGAATGCTTGAAAACCTGGTTCTAACATCATTTCAGAGTGAAAAAAGAGTTTCGGACAAAACTCTTAAATCTTGCTATTTTCACCTCAGAGATTGTGCAGAATGCTTGAAAACCTGGTTCTAACATCATTTCAGAGTGAAAAAAGAGTTTTTCGGACAAAACTCTTAAATCTTGCATTTTCACCTCAGAGATTGTGCAGAATGCTTGAAAACCTGGTTCTAACATCATTTCAGAGTGAAAAAAGAGTTTTCGGACAAAACTCTTAAATCTTGCATTTTCACCTCAGAGATTGTGCAGAATGCTTGAAAACCTGGTTCTAACATCATTTCAGAGTGAAAAAAGAGTTTTCGGACAAACTCTTAAATCTTGTATTTTCACCTCAGAGATTGTGCAGAATGCTTGAAAACCTGGTTCTAACATCATTTCAGAGTGAAAAAAGAGTTTTCGGACAAAACTCTTAAATCTTGTATTTTCACCTCAGAGATTGTGCAGAATGCTTGAAAACCTGGTTCTAACATCATTTCAGAGTGAAAAAAGAGTTTTCGGACAAAACTCTTAAATCTTGCATTTTCACCTCAGAGATTGTGCAGAATGCTTGAAACCTGGTTCTAACATCATTTCAGAGTGAAAAAAGAGTTTTCGGACAAAACTCTTAAATCTTGCATTTTCACCTCAGAGATTGTGCAGAATGCTTGAAAACCTGGTTCTAACATCATTTCAGAGTGAAAAAAGAGTTTTCGGACAAAACTCTTAAATCTTGTATTTCACCTCAGAGATTGTGCAGAATGCTTGAAAACCTGGTTCTAACATCATTTCAGAGTGAAAAAAGAGTTTTCGGACAAACTCTTAAATCTTGTATTTTCACCTCAGAGATTGTGCAGAATGCTTGAAAACCTGGTTCTAACATCATTTCAGAGTGAAAAAAGAGTTTTCGGACAAAACTCTTAAATCTTGTATTTTCACCTCAGAGATTGTGCAGAATGCTTGAAAACCTGGTTCTAACATCATTTCAGAGTGAAAAAAGAGTTTTCGGACAAAACTCTTAAATCTTGTATTTTCACCTCAGAGATTGTGCAGAATGCTTGAAAACCTGGTTCTAACATCATTTCAGAGTGAAAAAAGAGTTTTCGGACAAAACTCTTAAATCTTGTATTTTCACCTCAGAGATTGTGCAGAATGCTTGAAAACCTGGTTCTAACATCATTTCAGAGTGAAAAAAGAGTTTTCGGACAAAACTCTTAAATCTTGCATTTTCACCTCAGAGATTGTGCAGAATGCTTGAAAACCTGGTTCTAACATCATTTCAGAGTGAAAAAAGAGTTTTCGGACAAAACTCTTAAATCTTGTATTTTCACCTCAGAGATTGTGCAGAATGCTTGAAAACCTGGTTCTAACATCATTTCAGAGTGAAAAAAGAGTTTTCGACAAAACTCTTAAATCTTGCATTTTCACCTCAGAGATTGTGCAGAATGCTTGAAAACCTGGTTCTAACATCATTTCAGAGTGAAAAAAGAGTTTTCGGACAAAACTCTTAAATCTTGCATTTCACCTCAGAGATTGTGCAGAATGCTTGAAAACCTGGTTCTAACATCATTTCAGAGTGAAAAAAGAGTTTTCGGACAAAACTCTTAAATCTTGCTATTTTCACCTCAGAGATTGTGCAGAATGCTTGAAAACCTGGTTCTAACATCATTTCAGAGTGAAAAAAGAGTTTTCGGACAAAACTCTTAAATCTTGTCATTTTCACCTCAGAGATTGTGCAGAATGCTTGAAAAACCTGGTTCTAACATCATTTCAGAGTGAAAAAAGAGTTTTCGGACAAAACTCTTAAATCTTGCATTTTCACCTCAGAGATTGTGCAGAATGCTTGAAAACCTGGTTCTAACATCATTTCAGAGTGAAAAAAGAGTTTTCGGACAAAACTCTTAAATCTTGCATTTTCACCTCAGAGATTGTGCAGAATGCTTGAAACCTGGTTTCTAACATCATTTCAGAGTGAAAAAAAGAGTTTTCGGACAAAACTCTTAAATCTTGCATTTTCACCTCAGAGATTGTGCAGAATGCTTGAAAACCTGGTTCTAACATCATTTCAGAGTGAAAAAAGAGTTTTCGGACAAAACTCTTAAATCTTGCATTTTCACCTCAGAGATTGTGCAGAATGCTTGAAAACCTGGTTCTAACATCATTTCAGAGTGAAAAAAGAGTTTCGGACAAAACTCTTAAATCTTGCATTTTCACCTCAGAGATTGTGCAGAATGCTTGAAAACCTGGTTCTAACATCATTTCAGAGTGAAAAAAGAGTTTTCGGACAAACTCTTAAATCTTGCATTTTCACCTCAGAGATTGTGCAGAATGCTTGAAAACCTGGTTCTAACATCATTTCAGAGTGAAAAAAGAGTTTTCGGACAAAACTCTTAAATCTTGCATTTTCACCTCAGAGATTGTGCAGAATGCTTGAAAACCTGGTTCTAACATCATTTCAGAGTGAAAAAAGAGTTTTCGGACAAAACTCTTAAATCTTGCATTTTCACCTCAGAGATTGTGCAGAATGCTTGAAAACCTGGTTCTAACATCATTTCAGAGTGAAAAAAGAGTTTTCGGACAAAACTCTTAAATCTTGTATTTTCACCTCAGAGATTGTGCAGAATGCTTGAAAACCTGGTTCTAACATCATTTCAGAGTGAAAAAAGAGTTTTCGGACAAAACTCTTAAATCTTGTATTTTCACCTCAGAGATTGTGCAGAATGCTTGAAAACCTGGTTCTAACATCATTTCAGAGTGAAAAAAGAGTTTTCGGACAAAACTCTTAAATCTTGTATTTCACCTCAGAGATTGTGCAGAATGCTTGAAAACCTGGTTCTAACATCATTTCAGAGTGAAAAAAGAGTTTTCGGACAAAACTCTTAAATCTTGTATTTTCACCTCAGAGATTGTGCAGAATGCTTGAAAACCTGGTTCTAACATCATTTCAGAGTGAAAAAAGAGTTTTCGGACAAAACTCTTAAATCTTGTATTTTCACCTCAGAGATTGTGCAGAATGCTTGAAAACCTGGTTCTAACATCATTTCAGAGTGAAAAAAGAGTTTTCGGACAAAACTCTTAAATCTTGTATTTTCACCTCAGAGATTGTGCAGAATGCTTGAAAACCTGGTTCTAACATCATTTCAGAGTGAAAAAAGAGTTTTCGGACAAAACTCTTAAATCTTGTATTTTCACCTCAGAGATTGTGCAGAATGCTTGAAAACCTGGTTCTAACATCATTTCAGAGTGAAAAAAGAGTTTTCGGACAAAACTCTTAAATCTTGTATTTTCACCTCAGAGATTGTGCAGAATGCTTGAAAACCTGGTTCTAACATCATTTCAGAGTGAAAAAAGAGTTTTCGGACAAAACTCTTAAATCTTGTATTTTCACCTCAGAGATTGTGCAGAATGCTTGAAAACCTGGTTCTAACATCATTTCAGAGTGAAAAAAGAGTTTTCGGACAAAACTCTTAAATCTTGTATTTTCACCTCAGAGATTGTGCAGAATGCTTGAAAACCTGGTTCTAACATCATTTCAGAGTGAAAAAAGAGTTTTCGGACAAAACTCTTAAATCTTGTATTTTCACCTCAGAGATTGTGCAGAATGCTTGAAAACCTGGTTCTAACATCATTTCAGAGTGAAAAAAGAGTTTTCGGACAAAACTCTTAAATCTTGTATTTTCACCTCAGAGATTGTGCAGAATGCTTGAAAACCTGGTTCTAACATCATTTCAGAGTGAAAAAAGAGTTTTCGGACAAAACTCTTAAATCTTGTATTTTCACCTCAGAGATTGTGCAGAATGCTTGAAAACCTGGTTCTAACATCATTTCAGAGTGAAAAAAGAGTTTTCGGACAAAACTCTTAAATCTTGTATTTTCACCTCAGAGATTGTGCAGAATGCTTGAAAACCTGGTTCTAACATCATTTCAGAGTGAAAAAAGAGTTTTCGGACAAAACTCTTAAATCTTGTATTTTCACCTCAGAGATTGTGCAGAATGCTTGAAAACCTGGTTCTAACATCATTTCAGAGTGAAAAAAGAGTTTTCGGACAAAACTCTTAAATCTTGTATTTTCACCTCAGAGATTGTGCAGAATGCTTGAAAACCTGGTTCTAACATCATTTCAGAGTGAAAAAAGAGTTTTCGGACAAAACTCTTAAATCTTGTATTTTCACCTCAGAGATTGTGCAGAATGCTTGAAAACCTGGTTCTAACATCATTTCAGAGTGAAAAAAGAGTTTTCGGACAAAACTCTTAAATCTTGTATTTTCACCTCAGAGATTGTGCAGAATGCTTGAAAACCTGGTTCTAACATCATTTCAGAGTGAAAAAAGAGTTTTTCGGACAAAACTCTTAAATCTTGCATTTTCACCTCAGAGATTGTGCAGAATGCTTGAAAACCTGGTTCTAACATCATTTCAGAGTGAAAAAAGAGTTTTCGGACAAAACTCTTAAATCTTGCTATTTTCACCTCAGAGATTGTGCAGAATGCTTGAAAACCTGGTTCTAACATCATTTCAGAGTGAAAAAAGAGTTTTCGGACAAAACTCTTAAATCTTGTATTTTCACCTCAGAGATTGTGCAGAATGCTTGAAAACCTGGTTCTAACATCATTTCAGAGTGAAAAAAGAGTTTTCGGACAAAACTCTTAAATCTTGTATTTTCACCTCAGAGATTGTGCAGAATGCTTGAAAACCTGGTTCTAACATCATTTCAGAGTGAAAAAAGAGTTTTCGGACAAAACTCTTAAATCTTGTATTTTCACCTCAGAGATTGTGCAGAATGCTTGAAAACCTGGTTCTAACATCATTTCAGAGTGAAAAAAGAGTTTTCGGACAAAACTCTTAAATCTTGTATTTTCACCTCAGAGATTGTGCAGAATGCTTGAAAACCTGGTTCTAACATCATTTCAGAGTGAAAAAAGAGTTTTCGGACAAAACTCTTAAATCTTGTATTTTCACCTCAGAGATTGTGCAGAATGCTTGAAAACCTGGTTCTAACATCATTTCAGAGTGAAAAAAGAGTTTTCGGACAAAACTCTTAAATCTTGTATTTTCACCTCAGAGATTGTGCAGAATGCTTGAAAACCTGGTTCTAACATCATTTCAGAGTGAAAAAAGAGTTTTCGGACAAAACTCTTAAATCTTGTATTTTCACCTCAGAGATTGTGCAGAATGCTTGAAAACCTGGTTCTAACATCATTTCAGAGTGAAAAAAGAGTTTTCGGACAAAACTCTTAAATCTTCTATTTTCACCTCAGAGATTGTGCAGAATGCTTGAAAACCTGGTTCTAACATCATTTCAGAGTGAAAAAAGAGTTTTCGGACAAAACTCTTAAATCTTGTATTTTCACCTCAGAGATTGTGCAGAATGCTTGAAAACCTGGTTCTAACATCATTTCAGAGTGAAAAAAGAGTTTTCGGACAAAACTCTTAATCTTGTATTTTCACCTCAGAGATTGTGCAGAATGCTTGAAAACCTGGTTCTAACATCATTTCAGAGTGAAAAAAGAGTTTTCGGACAAAACTCTTAAATCTTGTATTTTCACCTCAGAGATTGTGCAGAATGCTTGAAAACCTGGTTCTAACATCATTTCAGAGTGAAAAAAGAGTTTTCGGACAAAACTCTTAAATCTTGTATTTTCACCTCAGAGATTGTGCAGAATGCTTGAAAACCTGGTTCTAACATCATTTCAGAGTGAAAAAAGAGTTTTCGGACAAAACTCTTAAATCTTGTATTTTCACCTCAGAGATTGTGCAGAATGCTTGAAAACCTGGTTCTAACATCATTTCAGAGTGAAAAAAGAGTTTTCGGACAAAACTCTTAAATCTTGTATTTTCACCTCAGAGATTGTGCAGAATGCTTGAAAACCTGGTTCTAACATCATTTCAGAGTGAAAAAAGAGTTTTCGGACAAAACTCTTAAATCTTGTATTTTCACCTCAGAGATTGTGCAGAATGCTTGAAAAACCTGGTTCTAACATCATTTCAGAGTGAAAAAAGAGTTTTCGGACAAAACTCTTAAATCTTGTATTTTCACCTCAGAGATTGTGCAGAATGCTTGAAAACCTGGTTCTAACATCATTTCAGAGTGAAAAAAGAGTTTTCGGACAAAACTCTTAAATCTTGTATTTTCACCTCAGAGATTGTGCAGAATGCTTGAAAACCTGGTTCTAACATCATTTCAGAGTGAAAAAAAGAGTTTTCGGACAAAACTCTTAAATCTTGTATTTTCACCTCAGAGATTGTGCAGAATGCTTGAAAACCTGGTTCTAACATCATTTCAGAGTGAAAAAAGAGTTTTCGGACAAAACTCTTAAATCTTGTATTTTCACCTCAGAGATTGTGCAGAATGCTTGAAAACCTGGTTCTAACATCATTTCAGAGTGAAAAAAGAGTTTTCGGACAAAACTCTTAAATCTTGTATTTTCACCTCAGAGATTGTGCAGAATGCTTGAAAACCTGGTTCTAACATCATTTCAGAGTGAAAAAAGAGTTTTCGGACAAAACTCTTAAATCTTGTATTTTCACCTCAGAGATTGTGCAGAATGCTTGAAAACCTGGTTCTAACATCATTTCAGAGTGAAAAAAGAGTTTTCGGACAAAACTCTTAAATCTTGTATTTTCACCTCAGAGATTGTGCAGAATGCTTGAAAACCTGGTTCTAACATCATTTCAGAGTGAAAAAAGAGTTTTCGGACAAAACTCTTAAATCTTGCATTTTCACCTCAGAGATTGTGCAGAATGCTTGAAAAACCTGGTTCTAACATCATTTCAGAGTGAAAAAAGAGTTTTCGGACAAAACTCTTAAATCTTGTATTTTCACCTCAGAGATTGTGCAGAATGCTTGAAAACCTGGTTCTAACATCATTTCAGAGTGAAAAAAGAGTTTTCGGACAAAACTCTTAAATCTTGTATTTTCACCTCAGAGATTGTGCAGAATGCTTGAAAACCTGGTTCTAACATCATTTCAGAGTGAAAAAAGAGTTTTCGGACAAACTCTTAAATCTTGCATTTTCACCTCAGAGATTGTGCAGAATGCTTGAAAACCTGGTTCTAACATCATTTCAGAGTGAAAAAAGAGTTTTCGGACAAAACTCTTAAATCTTGTATTTTCACCTCAGAGATTGTGCAGAATGCTTGAAAACCTGGTTCTAACATCATTTCAGAGTGAAAAAAGAGTTTTCGGACAAAACTCTTAAATCTTGTATTTTCACCTCAGAGATTGTGCAGAATGCTTGAAAACCTGGTTCTAACATCATTTCAGAGTGAAAAAAGAGTTTTCGGACAAAACTCTTAAATCTTGTATTTTCACCTCAGAGATTGTGCAGAATGCTTGAAAACCTGGTTCTAACATCATTTCAGAGTGAAAAAAGAGTTTTCGGACAAAACTCTTAAATCTTGTATTTTCACCTCAGAGATTGTGCAGAATGCTTGAAAACCTGGTTCTAACATCATTTCAGAGTGAAAAAAGAGTTTTCGGACAAAACTCTTAATCTTGTATTTTCACCTCAGAGATTGTGCAGAATGCTTGAAAAACCTGGTTCTAACATCATTTCAGAGTGAAAAAAGAGTTTTCGGACAAAACTCTTAAATCTTGTATTTTCACCTCAGAGATTGTGCAGAATGCTTGAAAACCTGGTTCTAACATCATTTCAGAGTGAAAAAAGAGTTTTCGGACAAAACTCTTAAATCTTGTATTTTCACCTCAGAGATTGTGCAGAATGCTTGAAAACCTGGTTCTAACATCATTTCAGAGTGAAAAAAGAGTTTTCGGACAAAACTCTTAAATCTTGTATTTTCACCTCAGAGATTGTGCAGAATGCTTGAAAACCTGGTTCTAACATCATTTCAGAGTGAAAAAAGAGTTTTCGGACAAAACTCTTAAATCTTGTATTTTCACCTCAGAGATTGTGCAGAATGCTTGAAAACCTGGTTCTAACATCATTTCAGAGTGAAAAAAGAGTTTTCGGACAAAACTCTTAAATCTTGTATTTTCACCTCAGAGATTGTGCAGAATGCTTGAAAACCTGGTTCTAACATCATTTCAGAGTGAAAAAAGAGTTTTCGGACAAAACTCTTAAATCTTGTATTTTCACCTCAGAGATTGTGCAGAATGCTTGAAAACCTGGTTCTAACATCATTTCAGAGTGAAAAAAGAGTTTTCGGACAAAACTCTTAAATCTTGTATTTTCACCTCAGAGATTGTGCAGAATGCTTGAAAACCTGGTTCTAACATCATTTCAGAGTGAAAAAAGAGTTTTCGGACAAAACTCTTAAATCTTGTATTTTCACCTCAGAGATTGTGCAGAATGCTTGAAAACCTGGTTCTAACATCATTTCAGAGTGAAAAAAGAGTTTTCGGACAAAACTCTTAAATCTTGTATTTTCACCTCAGAGATTGTGCAGAATGCTTGAAAACCTGGTTCTAACATCATTTCAGAGTGAAAAAAGAGTTTTCGGACAAAACTCTTAAATCTTGTATTTTCACCTCAGAGATTGTGCAGAATGCTTGAAAACCTGGTTCTAACATCATTTCAGAGTGAAAAAAAGAGTTTTCGGACAAAACTCTTAAATCTTGTATTTTCACCTCAGAGATTGTGCAGAATGCTTGAAAACCTGGTTCTAACATCATTTCAGAGTGAAAAAAGAGTTTTCGGACAAAACTCTTAAATCTTGTATTTTCACCTCAGAGATTGTGCAGAATGCTTGAAAAACCTGGTTCTAACATCATTTCAGAGTGAAAAAAGAGTTTTCGGACAAAACTCTTAAATCTTGTATTTTCACCTCAGAGATTGTGCAGAATGCTTGAAAACCTGGTTCTAACATCATTTCAGAGTGAAAAAAGAGTTTTCGGACAAAACTCTTAAATCTTGTATTTTCACCTCAGAGATTGTGCAGAATGCTTGAAAACCTGGTTCTAACATCATTTCAGAGTGAAAAAAGAGTTTTCGGACAAAACTTTTAAATCTTGTATTTTCACCTCAGAGATTGTGCAGAATGCTTGAAAACCTGGTTCTAACATCATTTCAGAGTGAAAAAAGAGTTTTCGGACAAAACTCTTAAATCTTGTATTTTCACCTCAGAGATTGTGCAGAATGCTTGAAAACCTGGTTCTAACATCATTTCAGAGTGAAAAAAGAGTTTTCGGACAAACTCTTAAATCTTGCATTTTCACCTCAGAGATTGTGCAGAATGCTTGAAAACCTGGTTCTAACATCATTTCAGAGTGAAAAAAGAGTTTTCGGACAAAACTCTTAAATCTTGTATTTTCACCTCAGAGATTGTGCAGAATGCTTGAAAACCTGGTTCTAACATCATTTCAGAGTGAAAAAAGAGTTTTCGGACAAAACTCTTAAATCTTGCATTTTCACCTCAGAGATTGTGCAGAATGCTTGAAAACCTGGTTCTAACATCATTTCAGAGTGAAAAAAGAGTTTTCGGACAAAACTCTCAAATCTTGTATTTTCACCTCAGAGATTGTGCAGAATGCTTGAAAACCTGGTTCTAACATCATTTCAGAGTGAAAAAAGAGTTTTCGGACAAAACTCTTAAATCTTGCATTTTCACCTCAGAGATTGTGCAGAATGCTTGAAAACCTGGTTCTAACATCATTTCAGAGTGAAAAAAGAGTTTTCGGACAAAACTCTTAAATCTTGCATTTTCACCTCAGAGATTGTGCAGAATGCTTGAAAACCTGGTTCTAACATCATTTCAGAGTGAAAAAAGAGTTTTCGGACAAAACTCTTAAATCTTGCATTTTCACCTCAGAGATTGTGCAGAATGCTTGAAAACCTGGTTCTAACATCATTTCAGAGTGAAAAAAAGAGTTTTCGGACAAAACTCTTAAATCTTGTATTTTCACCTCAGAGATAGTTGGTTGATCAAATGTTTGTCATCAAATTACATTGAGCTCTGTGTCTGCTTCTCACTAAGGACCCGATTGAATATGGCTTTTCTCCCATTCTGTGTGTATGGCTAAAAGGCTTTACATTATGGCCTAAGTTCTAATGAGTTAGTCAGAGTCCTTCCAGGGCAAACATAAGTAGCTGGGCACCTAATCAAATGATATCTGAAGCATACATTACACCTACTAAGTGAAGTTGTGACATGGGCCTCTGAAGGGCCTAGGTGGCAGTGAATGCATGTCTGGCCAGACCGCAATATAGAAAAGCCATCAGCCAGCATGGCTATGACATGACAGATCTGTGAGCAGTAGGGCTATATAACACAGAAATCGGTATATATAACACAGAAATTCGGTATATATAACGGTATATATAACACAGAAATTATATTATATATATTATATACATATTATATATACATATATAATATTTATTTATTTATTTCAAGGCTTTTCTATACTGAGGTTTAGCAGTTAGCCTTCACCCCGGTTTACAATCGAACAAATTGTTACATATAACGGTATAGTATACATCAAACTGATCGGGTAAAAACATATAACTGGAATTAAACGAATGAACAAGGTCAGGTCATAAAACATTAGAGCTCGGAGGCATTTGTAAAACATAAATAACTATGCACAAGAATATATGGGGAGGGAAATTCCAGCGAAGAAAAGTTAGGGAGGGGGTAAGGGGGGTCAGGTGGGAGGGTGAGGTAATAGGGATTAGAGTGCTCAATTTACCGGGGAGCTGTTGTATGTTTTATGAAGTTAGCCTATGCCATCTCTGTATGTTTTTGCTGAAGAGCAAGGCTTTAAGTTCTTTTTTAAGGATTTGTTGTCTGATATTGCGCTTAGGTATTGTGGTAGGGAGTTCCATAAGGTGTGGCCCTGCAATTGAGAATGCTCTGTTCTCGTGCACGTGAGTTTGGCAGATGGAAGTGTTTGGAATATCCAGGAGTAGTTTGCTGGAAGTTCTGGTGTGTCTCTGAGGTTTGTGTTAATGTATCATGTTGTAGAGTGCGTTATTTTCTGTTTTGTGTAGACCGTTGTGCACTAGGGTGAGGGTTTTGAATTGGATTCTCTGGTCGATTGGGAGCCAGTGAAGACTTCTTAGCACAGGGGTGATGTGATCAGATTTTTTTTTGCCAGTTAGGACTCTGGCTGCGGCGTTTTGTAGTGATTGGAGAGGTTTTAGGTACGATTTGGGAAGACCTAACAGGAGCGAATTGCAGTAGTCAAGGTTGCAGAAGATAAGCGATTGAAGTATGTTTGGAATTTCCTGATAGTGGAGGAGTGGTTTTAGATGTTTTAGGACTTGCAGTTTGTGGAATCCTTCTTTGGTTTTGGTAGCGATGCTCTTTTTTAAGTTGAGGTCTTTGTTCAACCATATTCCGAGGTTCTTAGAGTTGTTTTTTATCTGGATGCTGATGTTGTCGATAATAAAGGGAGTGTGTAGTGATAGTTTGATCTGGGACATTTCTTCCTATGAGGATGCATTCGGTTTTATTCATGTTCAAGGACAGCTTTAGTTGTTGAGCATGTTTCTTATTGCGGTTAGGTGGTTTGCTGCTGTGGAGAGAGCTTCTTCTAGTGTATTGGAGATTGGGATGATGAACTGGATGTCATCGGCATACATGTAGAATGAAATTCCGAGGCTGGAGATGAGGTGGCATAACGGTAGAAGGTATATGTTGAAAAGGGTTGCAGATAGAGCAGACCCTTGAGGTACTCCAGTTTCTAGAGGAATGGGTTTAGATGAGTTGTTGTTCAGTGATACCTTGAAGAATCTGTTCTGAAGGTAAGATGAGAACCAGTTGAGGGTACTTCCTGTGAGGCCGATGTTGGCAAGTCTTGATAGAAGGCTTTTGTGGTCAACGGTATCAAAAGCCGCAGACAGGTCGAGTAGAATTAGAAGATGGTTTATTTTGTTGTCGAGACCTCTTAATATTTTGTTAGAAAGGTTGACGAGTAGTGTTTCTGTACTGTGGTTTTTTCTGAATCCATGTTGTGCATCGTGTAGAATTTTGTTGTTTTCAAGGTGTTCGTTTAGTTGAGACAGAGCAGCCTCCTCGGTCAGCTTGGCAAGTAGAGGCAGGTTAGAGATCGGACGGTAGTTATTCAGGTCTTTGGGATCTAGATTCTTCTTTTTTAGAATTGGAGTTATGGTAGCTGTTTTTAACATGGTTGGTAGTTCACCTTCTTCGAGTGATTTGTTGACGATGGTGGCTATAGTAGGGGCGATTATATGAGCCATATCTTTCAGGTTACGAGTAGGGATGGTGTCCAAGTCATGACGAGCAGGATTGATACTTTTAGCATTTTTTTCAGCTAATGTGGTCGAGATCGGGTTGAATTGTGACCATGGTGATATGTTCAGTGGTATGTCATGATTCTCTGTGGGTGTGGAGTTGTTGAATGTGTTAGTTATTCTGTTGATTTTGTCTTTAAAGAATGAGGCGAGGTCTTGGGATAGGTTGATTGCATTGGTAGCTGGGGCGTTGTTACTTTTTTCGTCTATTAGGTTTTTGACGATGTTGAACAGGGTGTTTGGTTTATTGGAAGAGTTTTTTTTATCTTTATGCTGTAGTAGTTTCGTTTTGTGATCATAATCATGTTTTTATAGGAGGCTAGTTGAGAGCGGTATCTTTGCAGGTTTTTTGGGCAGTTGGATTTTTTCCATTCTTTTTCCAGTTTTCTGAGATTGGTTTTCATTGATCTTAGATTCGAGTTAAACCAAGGGTTGTTTTTGCCGTTGGTTGATTTTCTTTGTCTTGTTTTTTCAGGGTTTAAGTTGTTAGCAGTCTGTTCTGTGAGAAGGTGCCATGATTGAATCGCGCTGTTGGTGTTGGAAAGGTCTAGGTTTGCCAGTTGTTTTCCTAGCTCTTTTTGTAGAAGGTCCTGTTGAAAGGGGGGGTCGGTATTTGTAAGATTTCGATTCGCTAGTGTCCGTCTTGTTTCTTGGCTGTAAATGTGATTTGCATTGTAAAAGGAAGTGGTCAGACCAGGGGACTGGGTTGGCTGAGATGGATATATCGGTGAAGTAGTGTACATATATATACATATTATATATACATATATATATGTATATATTATATGTATATATAATATGTATTATATACATATTATATTACATATATACATATTATATTACATATATTTATATTATATACAGAAATTTGGTATATATAATGGTATATATAACACAGAAATTATATTATGTTATATACAGTATATATAACACAGAAATTCGGTAACACAGAAATCCACAGTCCAATTCAGAAAGCTATGCAACCAGGAAACCCTCATCTCTCACTTAGCTTCTGAGTTAACCCAAATCGACCCTTCGGATGCCGACACTGCTCTGACCTCTTGGATAAAAATCACTAACAAAGTGGCAGACGCAACCTGCCCTCTTACAACCAAAGTCATCAGTTCCAACAATGACAAAAAAAAAACCATGGTTCACCCCACAATTAACAACATTGAAACGTGAATTTAGAAAAAAGGAACAGAATTGGCGAAGGAACCCCTCTTCTTCTAACTTATCGGCCTTTAAATCACTCAAGCACAAATACAGGATCGACATTCTTCAGACAAAAAGAGACTTCTACTCTTAAAAAATCAATTACTTCATCTACGACCCAAAAGCCCTCTTCTCCCTGGTCTCATCACTCACCAAACCACCAACCTCAACTATTCCAGATGACAAAGCTGCTACTAAAGCTACCGAACTTGCCACATACTTCAAAAATAAAATAACGAACTTACTCGCCTCCCGTACAGACAATAATGTTCCTACCCAGCATCATCCATGTTCTCCTCATCCACTACTCAGCTCAAATTATTCTCAACTTTCCTCAGCCTCCTCGCGACTAAGGGCCCGCTTAGAGGAGTTTGAGCTTACATCTTCTTTAGGGATAGAAAACCTTCTAAGGAAACTCAAGCCATTCTCACACCCTCTTGATGCGATTCCAGCTAACCTTCTCATAGCTTGCGCCAAAGACGTCGACAAGCCTATCACCCAGATCATCAACGCCTCTTTATCGCAGGGCCTGGTGCCCCCTCAAACTTGCCATCCTAAAACCCTTATTAAAAAAAACAAATCTCTCTACAGATAACCCAGCAAACTTTCGCCCGATTGCTAATCTTCCGATCATTGCTAAAATCCTGGAAAGAATAGTCAACAAACAGCTCTCTGAATTCCTTGACAATAACAATATCCTCTCCCCGGCTCAACTTGGTTTTCGCAAATCCCGTAGTACCGAAACTCTTCTTTTATCTCTGTCAGACAACATTCTCATGAATCTAGAAAACAAACATCCATGCTTGCTCATCCTCCTTGATCTTTTGGCCGCCTTTGACATGGTCAACCATGATTATCTCATCGAAAGACTAACCGAGATCGGCATCAAAAACAAAGCTCTAAACTGGTTCAAATCTTTCCTCCAGAACAGGTACTACAAAGTTAAGATCAACAGCAAAGAGTCACCACCTTTCAGTTCCACTTTAGGGGTCCCTCAAGGCTCATCGCTATCCCCTACGTTATTCAACATCTATCTTCTCCCGCTTTGTCATCTCCTTTCTGATCTAAAGTTAACCCATTACTTATATGCAGATGACGTCCAAATCCTTATTCCTATCACCGAATCACTACACAAGACCGTACTTTTTTGGAACTCCTGCCTCCTCTCCATTAACAACCTCCTGTCAAATCTCAACCTGATACTCAACACTGACAAGACAGAACTCCTCCTGATCACTCAAGATGGCACCCTAAGAACATAAGAACATAAGAAAATGCCATACTGGGTCAGACCAAGGGTCCATCAAGCCCAGCATCCTGTTTCCAACAGTGGCCAATCCAGGCCATAAGAACCTGGCAAGTACCCAAAAACTAAGTCTATTCCATGTAACCATTGCTAATGGCAGTGGCTATTCTCTAAGTGACCTTAATAGCAGGTAATGGACTTCTCCTCCAAGAACTTATCCAATCCTTTTTTAAACACAGCTATACTAACTGCACGAACCACATTATCTGGCAACAAATTCCAGAGTTTAATTGTGCGTTGAGTAAAAAAGAACTTTCTCCGATTAGTTTTAAATGTGCCCCATGCTAACTTCATGGAGTGTCCCCTAGTCTTTCTACTATCCGAAAGAGTAAATGACCGATTCACATCTACCCGTTCTAGACCTCTCATGATTTTAAACACCTCTATCATATCCCCCCTCAGTCGTCTCTTCTCCAAGCTGAAAAGTCCTAACCTCTTTAGTCTTTCCTCATAGGGGAGTTGTTCCATTCCCCTTATCATTTTGGTAGCCCTTCTCTGTACCTTCTCCATCGCAATTATATCTTTTTTGAGATGCGGCGACCAGAATTGTACACAGTATTCAAGGTGCGGTCTCACCATGGAGCGATACAGAGGCATTATGACATTTTCCGTTTTATTCATCATTCCTTTTCTAATAATTCCCAACATTCTGTTTGCTTTTTTGACTGCCGCAGCACACTGAACCGACGATTTCAATGTGTTATCCACTATGACACCTAGATCTCTTTCTTGGGTTGTAGCACCTAATATGGAACCCAACATCGTGTAATTATAGCATGGGTTATTTTTCCCTATATGCATCACCTTGCACTTATCCACATTAAATTTCATCTGCCATTTGGATGCCCAATTTTCCAGTCTCACAAGGTCTTCCTGCAATTTCTCACAATCTGCTTGTGATTTAACTACTCTGAACAATTTTGTGTCATCTGCAAATTTGATTATCTCACTCGTTGTATTTCTTTCCAGATCATTTATAAATATATTGAACAGTAAGGGTCCAATACAGATCCCTGAGGCACTCCACTGTCCACTCCCTTCCACTGAGAAAATTGCCCATTTAATCCTACTCTCTGTTTTCTGTCTTTTAGCCAGTTTGCAATTCACGAAAGGACATCGCCACCTATCCCATGACTTTTTACTTTTCCTAGAAGCCTCTCATGAGGAACTTTGTCAAACGCCTTCTGAAAATCCAAGTATACTATATCTACCGGTTCACCTTTATCCACATGTTTATTAACTCCTTCAAAAAAGTGAAGCAGATTTGTGAGGCAAGACTTGCCCTGGGTAAAGCCATGCTGACTTTGTTCCATTAAACCATGTCTTTCTATATGTTCTGTGATTTTGATGTTTAGAACACTTTCCACTATTTTTCCTGGCACTGAAGTCAGGCTAACCGGTCTGTAGTTTCCCGGATCGCCCCTGGAGCCCTTTTTAAATATTGGGATTACATTTGCTATCCTCCAGTCTTCAGGTACAATGGATGATTTTAATGATAAGTTACAAATTTTTACTAATAGGTCTGAAATTTCATTTTTTAGTTCCTTCAGAACTCTGGGGTGTATACCATCCGGTCCAGGTGATTTACTACTCTTCAGTTTGTCAATCAGGCCTACCACATCTTCTAGGTTCACCGTGATTTGATTCAGTCCATCTGAATCATTACCCATGAAAACCTTCTCCATTACGGGTACCTCCCCAACATCCTCTTTAGTAAACACCGAAGCAAAGAAATCATTTAATCTTTCCACGATGGCCTTATCTTCTCTAAGTGCCCCTTTAACCCCTCGATCATCTAACGGTCCAACTGACACCCTCACAGTTTTTCTACTTCGGATATATTTAAAAAAGTTTTTACTGTGAGTTTTTGCCTCTACAGCCAACTTCTTTTCAAATTCTCTCTTAGCCTGTCTTATCAATGTCTTACATTTAACTTGCCAATGTTTATGCTTTATCCTATTTTCTTCTGTTGGATCCTTCTTCCAATTTTTGAATGAAGATATTTTGGCTAAAATAGCTTCTTTCACCTCCCCTTTTAACCATGCCGGTAATCGTTTTGCCTTCTTTCCACCTTTCTTAATGTGTGGAATACATCTGGAGTGTGCTTCTAGAATGGTATTTTTTAACCACGCCTCTTGGACATTTTTTACTTTTGTAGCTGTTCCTTTCAGTTTTTTTTAACAATTTTTCTCATTTTATCAAAGTTTCCATTTTGAAAGTTTAGCACGAGAGCCTTGGATTTGTTCCTTTTCCAGTCATTAAATCAAATTTGATCATATTATGATCACTATTGCCAAGCGGCCCTACCACCGTTACCTCTCTCACCAAGTCCTGTGCTCCACTGAGAATTAGATCTAAAATTGCTCCCTCTCTCGTCGGTTCCTGAACCAATTGCTCCATAAAGCTATCATTTATTCCATCCAGGAACGTTATCTCTCTAGCGTGACCCGATGATACATTTACCCAGTCTATATTGGGGTAATTGAAGTCTCCCATTATTACTGCACTACCAATTTGGTTAGCTTCCCGAATTTCTCTTAGCATTTCACTGTCCATCTCACCATCTTGACCAGGTGGACGGTAGTATACCCCTATCACTGTAGTCTTCCCTGATACACAAGGGATTTCTACCCATAAAGATTCAATTTTGTATTTAGTCTCATGCAGGATGTTTATCCTGTTGGACTCTATGCCATCCCGGACCAGCAAGGTGATCCTCCCGACTGCTCCTGGTGCAAAGGGTGTAGACTTCCAGTCTACACCCTTCCATTGAACAGCTCTCACTTTACTCCGCTCCCAGTTTTCTCCCCTCGGGTCAGAAACCTTGGGGTTGTCATGGATAACCAACTGAGCTATTCTGCTTTCATCAACACTACGGTTAAAGAGTGATACTACAAACTCCAAGTTCTAAAAAGGCTTCGACCCCTCCTCCATTTCCATGATTTCAGAGCAGTGTTACAATCCATCATTTTCTCAAAAATCGATTAATGTAATTCACTGCTACACGGACTTCCAGTCTACACCCTAAAGCCTCTTCAACTGTTACAGAATGCAACAGCAAGGTGTCTCACTAAATCCAACAAAAGAGACCATATAATACCAATTCTAAAGAAGCTCCACTGGCTCCCAGTCAAATTTAGAATCCTCTTTAAACTTTTATCAATCACCCACAAAGCCATATTCAACAACACTCCACTGGACCTCAGAATCCTTCTTCAACTTCACACGTCTTCCCGACCGCTAAGAATAGCACAGAGAGGCACTCTACACGCACCTCCCATGAAAACATCTTTAAGTAAAAGAGCTCTATCCACAGCAGGCCCCAAACAGTGGAATTTACTTCCTCCGGAGCTTAGGCTGATACATTGCCCTAACACGTTCAAAAAAAGACTCAAGACATGGCTGTTCAGTCAAGCATTCCCATAATTTACTAAGTCATCCACAGCTCCCACAGACTGTTCACATACTGTCGATACCCAGGACCTATGTTCATGTTTTTACTCATCCATAATAAATTATTCCCCTAGCAACTTCCTCCCCCCCCCCCCCCCTCCATTAGCAAATTTCACTCCCCATGGGCTTGATATCCCTTAAGTCCAGTCGCTCTAACAGTTCGTATTGTTCGTTTTCCTAGTTATATTTTCCAAGTTGTTCACACCCTTGTTCATTGTAAGACATATGTTGTCATTGTTTACTACCTGTTGTAATGTAAACCGGAGTGATAAATAACTCTGTTACCTGAACTTTGGTATAAAAAAAGTTATAAATAAATGTGCCCTTTACTATGTGGGCAGCTAGTAGGCTCAATACCTCTTCAGCTGACCTGATTTTCTCTACTCATAATGCTATAAACAGACCACTTCATTGCCAGTGGAGCAGCAGACCTGGCATACTCAGAACAAGCAGTGGAAGTGACTTACAGCACATGAGGATCAGCCTAAAGGATAGCAGCTCTTCCTGATTCCCCATGAGTGGTGACACACATGTGCATCAGCAAGGGCATGCAACCATTAAAGCGTGAAAACGTGTGCAGCGATTTTGGCAATGGAACTCTCTGCAAACAATTTGGGGCAGGACTGCTCAGCCTATGTGCTTTCATGGTGCTCCAAAGGGAGGAGAAATAGCCTAGTGGTTAGAGCAGTGGATTATAAACTAGGAGACCAGGGTTCAAGTCCTGCTGTTGCTGCTTGTGACCTTGAGCAAGTCACTTTACTCTCCATTGCCTCAGGTACAAAAACTTAGATTGTAAGCCCTCTGGCAATAGAGAAATGCCTACAGTACCTGAATGTAAACTGGTGTGATATCTTGATTGAGATCAAATGTCAGTATATAAATAAATTTTGCTGCTGCACTGTAAGACCTTATAGGTATAGGTAAAAGGCTAATACTCAGTATATGTTAACTGGTCATACATACATTAATGCACTGCATTAATGGCTTTGATGCATAAGGCACAATGGCCTTGCACATGTGTGACAACTTCCTATCTGAGTAAGGCTATATGTGAGGGGAGAGTTGAAGGCAGGAGGTTCAAACACACCTTACCGTTGGCCTATATGACATAAACCTTTGTTCTTGATAGATGTGGATGCTGTAATAGTGACAGATCATTGCAAATGACAAGTGAAGGGAGGACACTATCTGATCCATAATCTTGCCTTCACTGAGTGTGACATGCATCCTTCTGTAGGCTCACCAAGTAGGTAATGCTATGTACATGACATCATGATGGACAAGGGCCTCACCTTTTTCACACTATTATTTATAAATTGCATCGCTTCGTGTAGTCAGGAAGCATGCAAAGGCTAGCTTATAAGGAGCTGTGCGCAGAGTGTCTATGGCAGCATGTAGCACTGGTGCTGTCAGCAAGGCTGCAATGGAAGGGGTGCAACTACAGTATTGTGCTGTGTGTATGACTCTTGTTAAGTATGTTTAATTTTTGTGACTTGTAAACTTGGAAGCCATAACATGCAGGTATTTGCCGTTATTAGCTTCTAGGTGTGACAAGCTAACCAAGACTATCAATACCTGCATGCATGGCAGTAAGACCCTGACTGGATCTACATATGCTGTCAATGGGGATGCAGTTGCAATTCATAGTCTGCAGAGTCTCTTTAAGTGCCGAGGCAGTGGTATCACCTCTGTGTGGCCAAGACCATGTGTAAGCAGACCCAATACAAGGGTAGCACCTCACACACACTTTTCTGCACCTTGGAATAAGGCTGTAACCAGCAAATTCGGTCACTGAAATCTTTAACTGTGTATCTGACCTTTCTCATGTGCATTTTTAAGGTTCAGACATTTCCCATTTATAGTTTTTCTACAGCTGGAGCTCTTGATGCTCCAGGAGGAGCTGGGGTAGCAGTACATTGGTGGGCCAATGTACTGCTACCCCATTGGCCCACCAATGTACTGGGGTCTGCAGGGGAGGGCTGGCAAGGCACACCATGCTAGGTAGCCCACAAAGTGTCACGCAATACGTGTTAGGGATGTGAATCGTTTTTTAACGATTTAAATTATCGTCCGATAATTTTAAAATCGTCATTAATCGGTAAGGGACTCGATACAATAGGAATTCCCTCGATTTATCGTGAAAAATCGTTAAATCAAGTACGGGAATTATTTGGGGGGAGGGCGGGAAAACTGGCACACCAAAACAACCCCTAAACCCACCCCAACCCTTTAAAACCAATCCTTTACCCTTCCCCACCCTGCCGAACCCCCCCAAAATGTTAAATTACCTGGTGGTCCAGTGGGGGGGGGGGGGGCCCGGCACGATCTCCCGCTCTCGGGCCATCGGCGCTATTTTGGCTACCACTGATAAAAATGGCACCGATGGCCCGATAAAAAAAAACCCACCCCGACCCTTTACAAATTACCCCTTTGCTTCTCCCACCCTCCCGACCCCCCCAAAAACCTTTTACATGTACCTGGTGGTCTAGCGGGGGGTCCGGGAGCCATCCCTTCAATCATACCCTCGGTGCCGGTGCAGGTGCTGGACTGGTTTCAAAATTGCGCCGATCTCCTTTGCCCTCACTATGTCACAGGGAGCGACCGTCGCTCCCTGTGACATAGTGAGGGCAAAGGCGATCGACTGCCAGTATGGCGCCGATCGCCTTTTTCCTCACTTTGTCACAGGGAGCGACCGTCGTTCCCTGTGACAAAGTGAGGGCAAAGGCGATTGACTGCCAGTATGGCGCCGATCGCCTTTGCCCTCACTATGTCACAGGGAGCGACCGTCGCTCCCTGTGACATAGTGAGGGCAAAGGCGATCGGCGCCATTTTGAAACCAGTCCAGCACCGAGGGTATGATTGAAGGGATGGCTCCCGGACCCCCCGCTAGACCACCAGGTTCGGGAGGGTGGGAGAGCAAAGGGGTCATTTGTAAAGGGTCGGGGTGGGTTTTTTTTAATCTGCTCAGGCCTCACTAAAAAATTAACGATGTGAATTGGAATCGGAACTGATTCCAATTCACATCTCTAACGATCCGATTTTTTTCTCCCTTCATCCTAACCTGATCGTTAAAACGATCGGGCACATGATTCACATCTCTAATACGTGTTAGGTTTTGCTCCTCCAGAGGGGAGGAGTTAGCAATCTGTTATGAGTCACCATGCGGTGTTAGCAATATGTTAGCAATATGTTAGGGATCTGATTCCTGTGGAAGGAGGAGTTAGCAATCTTGATATGCTCCCTAGGCGGAACTAGCAATCTTGTTATGATATAGAATGCTGAGTTGGCAATCTGTACCAGCGGAGTGCTAGAGAGGGTACTCAGCTGGAAAGGAATGTAAATAGGTGAATCCTTGGGCCGATGGCAGATGACAGCGCCCCCAGGAGGATATCCTGAGAGGGACCACCGGCTAAGCTTGGGTATGGAGACAGACACAGATAGTTCTTTTATTAGACAGGTTAGTAGAACCACCAGAGGGGGCAGTAGTGAGCCCGGTAGGACTGAAGTCCCTCAGATACTGGAACTGCGACCCCAGGGTTGCTGAGCTGTAGAGAGACTATAGATAGTGAGTAGACAGGGTATGTAGTATTCATAGCCAGTAGTAGATGACAATCTCACATAGGTTCTTAAGGAGGCTCAGTAGCTGGAAAGAGTTAGGCCCTCGAGGAGCGAGTACCTGGTTCCAGGGAAAGCTCTGAGAGAGCAGTGGTAACTCACGAATGTCTGTATCTGTGATAGCTTCCAGGCAGTAGAGAATCTTCAGAGTATTCAGGAACATGGGCCCTCGAGGAGCGAGTACCGGTTCCTATCTGCAGTCTGAAATAGAGAAAAGAGAACGAGGCCCCCAAGGAGCGGGTACCCATGGTAAATCCGAGGAGGCAGAGTAGCTTAGAGAGACTAGCGAGAAGGCAATCCCGCTATCAGTCCATCCGTCCTTCTAACTCAAATCGTAAGTGAAAGTGAAGACCTTTTATGTTGGAAGCGGATGACGTCAATACAGGGGGACACCCCTGAGGTTCGCGCCCTTGCTGGTACATACTTCGGAGCGCGCGCCCTACATCATCAGGAACATGGCGGATCCGCAGCGTCGAGCCGGTCTGGGGACGCTGGAAAGAAGCGGCATGGAGACGCCGCAGCAGCAAACTGTCCATCAGACCCGGAGGGAATCGCCACAGAGTTAGAGAGGGCGGAGTGAGGGCGTAGAGCAGCCACGAACGCAACAATACGTGCCTCTTTTAATGTCACTATCAGGCAGAACACACGGTGGCATCGACATGTGTTTGATGTAATCTTTATTTGCACCACTGTTTTTCCACTACAGTGTACTGCTGCAGTGTCAAGACCAATGCGGAGTAGGCATATGTCTTTTTTTTTTTTACACAATGACCTACACATGGAAGCAGTGTAAGAAAGAAAGATAGTAGCACGGAGAGGAACAGTGAACATGCTTCTTGACTTCCTCCCCTGGAAGGGGAAATGATATGTGAGGCCTATCAGGTAAAGTAGCATTCTATAAGGTTTTACTGAATCTGGCTGCTCCTCAGCTCCTGGTTCCTGCAGGGTGACATGGTGGATCTCAGGGAAGATCTGGACATATCTCCATTGGTACTCCATGTTGTAGAGTGAGATTATGGAAATCACAGCAGAGCTACACGATCTTTTGCCACTTGGGTGGTGCATACATTGAAGCTCCACCCGTCGTCTCCAAACCATGAAAGTGACTTTTGAGAAGTCTGAAGATTTGTTCAAGGACACACTGGGTAACACATAAGGCATCGTTTTACCTCCTCTCTGCCGGCATAGAAACATAGAAACTTAGAAGTGACGGCAGAAGAAGACCATACGGCACATCCAGTCTGCCAAGCAAGCTTTCACAGTTATTTTTCTCATACTTATCTGTTACTCTGACCGCTGAGGTCAGGGCCCTTATTGGTAACTTTTTGGTGATAATTTTCCTTCCACCCCTGCCATTGTAGAGAGCAGTGCTGGAGCTGCATAAAAGTGAAGTATCAAGCCTAATTGGTTAGGGGTAGTAACCGCCACAATAAGCAAGCTACTCCCACGCTTATTTGTTTACCCAGCCTGTGCAATTTAGTCCTTGTTGGTTGTCTTAATATAAATCCTCTTTTCTCTATCCCCCCTGCCGTTGAAGCAGTAAGCTGTGCTGTATATGTATTCAAAGTGAAGTATTGGTTCGGGGTAGTAAACGCTGTAACAAGCAAGCTACTCCCACGCTTATTTCTTTTCCCAGACTATGCAATTCAATCCTAGTTGGTAGTTGTCTGACTGTAAATCCTCTTATCTTCATTTCCCCCTGCCATTGAAGCAGTGAGCTGCATGTTGGGAATGGCAACAGGGGTGAGAAGCCAAGTCCTGCAATTGTATCCAGAATGACAGATTAAAAGCATCTATCAGAGCATTGTCACTCGCAGACATGAGTAGCTAACCACAGCATTCAGTAAGACTGTATAAGGTTTTTTTTTTGTTTTTTTTTTTATACCGACATTTGATTTATCACACCGGTTTACATTCAGGTACTGTAGGTATTTCCCTATCCCTAGAGGGCTTACAATCTAAGGGGCGGATTTTAAGAGCCCTGCTCGCCTAAATCCGCCTAAATCCGGGCGGATTTAGGCGAGCAGGGCCCTGCGCGCCAGTGCGCCTATTTTACATAGGCCTACCGGCGCGCGCAGGGCTCCTGGACTCGCGTAAGTCCCGGGGTTTTCAGAGGGGGGCGTGTCGGGGGCGGGCCCGATCCGCGCGGTGTTTTCAGGGCGAGTCGGGAGCGTGTCGGGGGCGGGCCCGGGGGCGTGGGGGCCTGGGGCAGTCCGGGGGCGTGGCCGCGCCCTCCGGACCCGCCCCCAGGTCGCGTCCCGGCGCGCTAGTGGCCCGCTGGCGCGCGGGGATTTACGTCTCCCTCCGGGAGGTGTAAATCCCCCAACAAAGGTAAGGGGGGGGGTTTAGACAGGGCCGGGCGGGTGGGTTAGGTAGAGGAAGGGAGGGGAAGATGAGGGGAGGGCGTTAGAGAATTCCCCTCCGAGGCCGCTCCGATTTCGGAGCGAACGGAGGTGGGCTGCGCGGCTCGGCGCGCGCCGGCTATACAGAATCGGTAGCCTTGCGCGCGCCGATCCAGGATTTTAGCGGATACGCGCGGCTACGCGCGTATCTACTAAAATCCAGCGTACTTTTGTTTGCGCCTGATGCGCCAACAAAAGTACACCAAATCGTGCTTTCTGAAAATCTACCCCTAAGTTTGTACCTGAGGCAATGGAGGGTAAAGTGACTTGCCCAAGGTCACAAGGAGCAGACAGCAGGACTCGAACGCTGGTCTCCTGGTTCATAGTCCACTGCTCTAACCACTAGGCTATTCCCCCTCTGTTGTGATATGGTAGCCTTTAAGAGTGATTTGTGTAGCTTAAGTGCCTATCACATTGTTGTAGGCCAGTATATGTGCAGGCTAGCTATAGCACTAAAGAGGTCAGCTGTTCACCTCCACTACATCACATATGGGTATTGGAAATATTGCGTGCCATGCCACAGTGATATTACCTGCAAAATCCATACCTCATGGTGTGAATGCAAATGTCTGTGGCAGATGTATAGTCTGTCATGCCTAGAAAACCAATTGAGAGCCCATACACAGGGAATATGGCAGGCCACCAACATGTACATAAGAACATAAGAAATAGCCATGCTGGGTCAGACAAAGGGTCCATCAAGCCCAGCATCCTGTTTCCAACAGAGGCCAAACCAGGCCACAAGAACCTGGCAATTACCCAAACACTAAGAAGATCCATGCTACTGATGCAATTAATAGCAGTGGCTATTCCCTAAATAAACTTGATTAATAGCCGTTAATGGACTTCTCCACCAAGAACTTATCCAAACCTTTTTTGAACATAAGAACATAAGAATATGCCATACTGGGTCAGACCAAGGGTCCATCAAGCCCAGCATCCTGTTTCCAACAGTGGCCAATCCAGGTCATAAGAACCTGGCAAGTACCCAAAAACTAAGTCTAGTCCATGTTACCATTGCTAATAATAGCGGTGGTTATTATATAAGTCAACTTAATTAATAGCAGGTAATGGACTTCTCATCCAAGAACTTATCCAATCCTTTTTTAAACACAGCTATTCTAACCACATCCTCTGGCAACAAATTCCAGAGTTTAATTGTGCGTTGAGTGAAAAAGAACTTTCTCCGATTAGTTTTAAATGTGCCACATGCTAACTTCATGGAGTGTCCCCTAGTCTTTCTATTATCTGAAAGAGTAAAAAACCGATTCACATCTACTCGTTCTAGACCTCTCATGATTTTAAACACCTCTATGATATCCCCCCTCAGCCGACTCTTCTCCAAGCTGAAAAGTCCTAACCTCTTTAGTCTTTCCTCATAGGGGAGCTGTTCCATTCCCTTTATCATTTTGGTAGCCCTTCTCTGCACCTTCTCCATCGCAATTATATCTTTTTTGAGATGCAGCAACCAGAATTGTACACAGTATTCAAGGTGTGCTTTCACCATGGAGCGATACAGAGCTTCACTAACTGCACTAACTGTATTAACCTCTGGCAACTGTTGCGTCCATTGGTCTCAGATGGTTTAGACCTCTGTGCCTCACTTTTCTGCAAGCTTTCTCCATCAGCCTCGGGAAGATGGCAACCGCCGCGTCTGCAAGCTGCTCTCCCCGGCATCCCCAGAATGCCTATGGTGAGGCAATCCGCCATGTTTCTCCTGAGGGCCTCCTCGGGTGTGCGCACGCATGCCACCCACATCTTAATCCAACTCATGGCGTGAACCTTGGGGGCGTCCCCCTCGAGTGACGTCCCGCCATCCGGGTATTTAGCCTGCCCTTCATTTGCTGACTGATTGAATTAGCAAGGATTGGTATTCACCGGTCTGAGCTACTCTGCCGCTTCTAGCTGCCACTGGAAGCTCTCCCTGCCTTTCGGGGTTCTTCTAACTTGGGTACCTGCTCCTCGGGGGCCTTATGCTTTATTCCAGGTGCCTATCCAGGAAACCAGGTACTCGATCCTCAAGGGCCTGCGCTGTCTACCTTGGTGCCTGTAAACCATCTACTTCTGCTTGCTGGAATCTACACCTACACAGCTTAGTGAGTAATCTAACCTTTACCAGTCTGTCTTACCTGCAGCCCCAAACTGAGAATCTGCATCGGAGCTCCCTACACCACCATTGAGGGATGGGTCTCCTCAGCCGAGGACCCCTAGACTGGCTCTACAGAACTGACTCACTACTGCCACCTCTGGTGGTAACTTCAAGCTGTATAATAAAAGACAATTTTCTGTGTTTGTGCATCCTGAGTCTAGCCTAGTACTGCAGTTCCTCACGGGGCTCCTCCCCATGGGAGTGGCCATCTCTGCAGTACCCAAGAATCCACTCAAACACCTCAAATCCATAACAGCAACAAATTCCAGAGCGTTATTGTGCATTGAGTAAAAAATAATTTTCTCTGTTTAATCTTAAATGTACTACTTGCTAACTTCATGGAATGCCCCTAGTCTTTCTATTATTCATAAGTGTAAATAACCGATTCACATCTACTCGTTCAAGACCTCTCATGATCTTAAAGACCTCTATCATATCCCCCCTCTGTAGTCTCTTCTCTACAATGAACAGCCCTAACCTCTTCAGCCTTTCCTCATAGGGGAGCTGTTCCATCCCCTTTATCTTTTTGGTTGCCCTTCTCTGTACTTTCTGCATCACAACTATATCTTTTTTGAGATGCAGCGACCAGAATTGTACACAGTATTCAAGGTGCGGTCTCACCATGGAGCGATACAGAGGCATTTTGACATTTTCCGTTTTATTAACCATTCCCTTCCTAATAATTCCTTTTTGCTTTTTTGACTGCTGCAGCACACTGTGCCGACGATTTTAAAGTATTATCCACTATGATGCCTAGATCTTTTTTCTGGGTGCTGGTTTCTAATATGGAACCTAACATCGTGTATCTACAGCAAGGGTTATTTTTCCCTATATGCAACACCTTGCACTTGTCCACATTAAATTTCATCTGCCATTTGGATGCCCAATTTTCCAGTCTTGCAAGGTCCTCCTGTATTGTATCACAATCCGCTTGTGATTTATCTACTCTGAATAATTTTGTATCATCCACAAATTTGATAACCTCACTCGTCGTATTCCTTTCCAAATCATTTATATATATATATATATATTGAAAAGCACCGGTCCAAGTACAGATCCCTGAGGCACTCCACTGTTTACCCTTTTCCACTGAGAAAATTGACCATTTAATCCTACTGTCTGTTTCCTGTCTTTTAACCAGTTTGTGATCCATGAAAGGATATCGCCTTCTATCCCATGATGTTTTAGTTTTCGTAGAAGCCTCTCATAAGGGACTTTGTCAAACGCCTTCTGAAAATCCAAATACACTACATCTACCGGTTCACCTTAATCCACAGGTTTATTAACCCCTTCAAAAAAATGAAGATTTGTTAGGCAAGACTTCCCTTGAGTAAATCCATGTAGACATGTTCCATTAAACCATGTCTTTCTATATGCTCTATGATTTTGATCTTGAGAATAGTTTCCACTATTTTTCCAGCACTGAAGTCAGGTTCAGTGGTCTATAGTTACCCAGATCGCCCCGGAGCTTTTTTTAAATATTGGGGTTACATTGGCGACCCTCCAGTCTTCAGGTACAATAGATAAGAACATAAGAACATAAGAAAATGCCATACTGGGTCAGACCAAGGGTCCATCAAGCCCAGCATCCTGTTTCCAACAGTGGCCAATCCAGGCCATAAGAACCTGGCAAGTACCCAAAAACTAAGTCTATTCCATGTAACCATTGCTAATGGCAGTGGCTATTCTCTAAGTGACCTTAATAGCAGGTAATGGACTTCTCCTCCAAGAACTTATCCAATCCTTTTTTAAACACAGCTATACTAACCACATTCTCTGGCAACAAGTTCCAGAGTTTAATTGTGCGATGAGTAAAAAAGAACTTTCTCCGATTAGTTTTAAATGTGCCCCATGCTAACTTCATGGAGTGCCCCCTAGTCTTTCTACTATCCGAAAGAGTAAATAACCGATTGACATCTACCCGTTCTAGACCTCTCATGATTTTAAACACCTCTATCTTATCCCCCCTCAGTCGTCTCTTCTCCAAGCTAAAAACTCCTAACCTCTTTAGTCTTTCCTCATAGGGGAGTTGTTCCATTCCCCTTATCATTTTGGTAGCCCTTCTCTGTACCTTCTCCATCGCAATTATATCTTTTTTGAGATGCGGCGACTAGAATTGTACTCAGTTATTCAAGGTGCGGTCTCACCATGGAGCGATACAGAGGCATTATGACATTTTCCGTTTTATTCACCATTCCTTTTCTAATAATTCCCAACATTCTGTTGCTTTTTTGACTGCCGCAGCACACTGCACCAACGATTTCAATGTGTTATCCACTGACACCTAGATCTCTTTCTTGGGTTGTAGCACCTAATATGGAACCCAACATTGTGTAATTATAGCATGGGTTATTTTTCCCTATATGCATCACCTTGCACTTATCTACATTAAACTTCATCTGCCATTTGGATGCCCAATTTTCCAGTCTCACAAGGTCTTCCTGCAATTTATCACAATCTGCTTGTGATTTAACTACTCTGAACAATTTTGTGTCATCTGCAAATTTGATTATCTCACTCGTCGTATTTCTTTCCAGATTATTTATAAATAGATTGAACAGTAAGGGTCCCAATACAGATCCCTGAGGCACTCCACTGTCCACTCCCTTCCACTGAGAAAATTGCCCATTTAATCCTACTCTCTGTTTCCTGTCTTTTAGCCAGTTTGCAATTCACGAAAGGACATCGCCACCTATCCCATGACTTTTTACTTTCCCTAGAAGCCCTCTCATGAGGAACTTTGTCAACGCCTTCTGAAAATCCAAGTATACTATATCTACCGGTTTCACATGTTTATTAACTACTTCAAAAAAAGTGAAGCAGATTTGTGAGGCAAGATTTGCCCTGGGTAAAGCCTTGCTGACTTGTTCCATTAAACCATGTCTTTCTATATGTTCTGTGATTTTGATGTTTAGAACACTTTCCACTATTTTTCCCTGGCACTGAAGTCAGGCTAACTGGTCTGTAGTTTCCCCGGATCGCCCCTGGAGCCCTTTTTAAATATTGGGGTTACATTTCCTATCCTCCAGTCTTCAGGTACATGGATGGATTTTAATGATAAGTTACAAATTACTATTAGGTCTGAAATTTTCATTTTTTAGTTCCTTCAGAACTCTGGGGTGTATACCATCCGGTCCAGGTGATTTACTACTCTTCAGTTTGTCAATCAGGCCTACCACATCTTCTAGGTTCACCGTGATTTGATTCAGTCCATCTGAATCATTACCCCTGAAACCTTCTCCATTACGGGTACCCTCCCCAACATCCTCTTCAGTAAACACCGAGCAAAGAAATCATTTAATCTTTCCACGATGGCCTTATCTTCTCTAAGTGCCCCTTTAAACCCCTCGATCATCTAACGGTCCTAAATGACTCCCTCACAGGCTTTCTGCTTCGGATATATTTTAAAAAGTTTTTACTGTGAGTTTTTGCCTCTACAGCCAACTTCTTTTCAAATTCTCTCTTAGCCTGTCTTATCAATGTCTTACATTTAACTTGCCAATGTTTATGCTTTATCCTATTTTCTTCTGTTGGATCCTTCTTCCAATTTTTGAATGAAGATCTTTTGGCTAAAATAGCTTCTTTCATCCCCTTTTAACCATGCCGGTAATCGTTTTGCCTTCTTTCCACCTTTCTTAATGTGTGGAATACATCTGGACTGTGCTTCTAGAATGGTATTTTTTAACAATGACCACGCCTCTTGGACATTTGTTTACTTTTGTAGCTGCTCCTTTCAGTTTTTTTTTCTAACAATTTTAATGATTTTAATGATAGGTTACAAATTTAACTAATAGATCAGAAATTTTATTTTTGAGTTCCTTCAGTATCCTTCAGTATCCTAGGATGCATACCATCCGGTCCAGGTGATTTGCTACTCTTTAGTTTGTCAATCTGGCCTACTACATCTTCCAGGTTCACAGTGATTTCATTCAGTTCGTCTGACTCATCACCTCTGAAAACCATCTCCGGAACTGGTATCTCCCCAATATCCTCTTTAGTAAACACTGAAGCAAAGAATTCATTTAGTCTTTCTGCGATGGCCTTATCTTCCCTAAGAGCTCCTTAAACCCTCGGTCATCTAATGGTCCAACCGACTCCCTCACATGTTTCTTGCTTCGGATATATTTTATGTTGAATCAATTTTTATTAACTTTTCACAGAATACACTTAGATAACCGTCTGGGTGCGGGTGGGCTCTGCGTCCGCTCCCAGCATCACTGAAAACAACATATGCAATAAAAGAGTAAACAGTACACCCTCCCCCCCACCTCCCCCAAGGCTCCCCCCACCCCCCCCCAAGTTCCTCTGTTCGGCCCCGAAGAAATCTTGGAAGAAAAAGTCCAAGTAGTCCATAAACCCAATTCTGTCACAATGGCTACGATAAGCAAAGACTTTGAAGGTCCAGCCAGGAGGACGTCCCCTCTTCACGCAGTGAGGATTCTGCTTCTAGCGCGATGAGGAAGAGTGTGTAGGTAAGGTTCCCAAACTTCCAGAAACCGGGCCCGCTCCCGAGGTGATCCATGGGAAGAAAAAGATTCCATATGCATCATAGTATAGAGGAGATTTCTCCATACCCAAAAGGAGGGTGGATCCACCTCCCGCCATTGCAATAAGATAACCCTCTTCCCCACCACCCCGGCCTTTTGAATGAAGAGGCGAGTGCCCTGGTCTCGAATCCGCAGCGCCGGGAAATACCCAAAAAGCAGCCAAGTAGGGGCAATGGGAATGGAGACCCCCAAAAGCTCCGCTAAGAACTTGGCAATAAAAGTCCAAAACCGCAAAACCCCCGGGCAGGACCAAAAGGCGTGGGTCAAGGTGCCAACACATCCCGGACAGCGAGGACAACAGGCTGTCCTGGCAATTCTTTGCTGAAATGCCCGCTGAGGGGAAACATAAGCCCTACTCAGGAACTTATACTGGATCTCTCTATAAGCGCTGTTGCCCGAGACCTTGGACACTCCCCTGAAGCAGACACTCAACATGGGATCAGTCACGCGAAACTCCCCATCGTTATTCCAGCGAGCCGCCAGAAGAACAAAAACCTCCCTATTATTAATCTTATTTAACTGTTTATAATAGTAAGATATAGAGGGTGCCCGAACATTGGATAATTGCAACAACTCCTCGAGTGTCTGGAACACACCAAGCCTCAGGAAGGCCGGAGCCAGCGATTTCAGATAATGAGCAATTTGCAAGTACGAGAATATATCTTTCCTGTCTACACCATATCGGTCCCTGAGCTCAGGCCAAGTAAATTGTCGCCCCTCCATATGATAAAAATGACCCAAGTATGTGAGACCTTTGGCTTGCCACTTTTGAAAGACCCTGGACTGTGTTCCAGGAGTAAAATCAGGATTCCCCCCCACTGGCAAGAGATACGCGCAAATACGCGGCAAATGCAACCACTTAGTGAGTGCCACCCACGCACCCCTAATCGGACTCAAATTTACTGAGTTCGCGAGGGTTGAGGACAATTGAGTAGGTTCCGCCTGCATGGCATAAGTGAGAGCTACCGGGGCTGTCAGCTCCCTATCCGCCTCCAGGGCGGTGAAGGAGGTCTCTTCTAGAATCCAGTCTCGAATAATGCGCATATTACAAGCTAGGTTATAGAGAGATAGATTTGGTACGCCCAAGCCGCCCCCGCCCCATGGCCGTTGCAGCCATACTAATGGTAAACGAGCCCTCCGCCCCCTCCAAAGAAAGTTCCGAAGGGCACGGTCCAGGGAGATCCTATCCGAACGCTTAAGTTGAAGGGGTAGAGTCTGCAGAATATAAAGCCACTTCGGGAGCACCACCATTTTATAGAGGTGCACTCGGCCACTAAGAGAAAGAGGTAGAGGGCCCCAACGATGTAACAACTCCTGTGTGTATTGGAGGAGCGCGGGGATATTTGCTGCGTACACCTGATCTGGAGGTACCATGATATTGAGTCCCAAATAACGGATACCATGTGGAGCCCAATGCAAGGGAAAGTCACCCGACCATGTCCCTCGCAACGCATCAGGGAATGCCAGCGCCATAGACTTCTCCCTGTTCAAGCGGAACCCCGAGAAGCCCCCGAAAGCTCCCATCCTGTCCAACAAAATCGGTAAAGATGTCTGTGGACTTGTTAAAAACACCAGGAGATCGCCTGGTTTCCATGATTGTATCATGGAAACGAATCCCGCGGATACCAGGCGTGTGTTGTATAGACAAAAGGAGAGGTTCCAGCTGTAACACAAAGAGCAAGGGAGAAAGAGGACAACCCTGACGGGTACCCCGGGTAATATCGAACGGGATGGAGTACTCCCCATTAACCACAATCGACGCCTGAGGATCTGTATAAAGAAGCCGTATTGCCTGTAAGAAAGAGCCGTCGATCCCCATTTTCTGTAATATATAAAAAAGGTAAGGCCACTCCACTCGATCGAACGCTTTTTCCGCGTCAAAGCTAATCGTAAGAGATGGAGTATTGGTCGAATGGCAAATGTCTAAAGCAGTAAGAATCTTTCGTACATTCGTTAACCCATATCTTCGCCGCACAAAACCCAACCTGATGGGGGTCCCACCAAAGTGGGGAGCACACACGCCAACCGATCTGCTAGTATTTCGCCAAGAGCTTCTGATCATAGTTTATCAAAGAAATAGGGCGATACGATTCCACCCTCTGTGGATCCGTTCCCGGCTTAGCGATTAGGGTAATATGCGCATTATTCATCTGAGGCGGGTATCTCCCTTTGTCAATTAAATCGGAAAAAAGGGCCCCTAGCGGGGACACTGATCTGATCAATCAGACATCTATAGAACTCAGCCGTGTACCCATCCGGGCCAGGCGCCTTCAACCGTTTAGAATGAAGAATTACCCCTTTAATTTCTAGCTCGGTGATCGGAGCATTAAGCAGGCATTGCTGCGCGGGAGTTAGCGCAGGTATGGGCAGTGAGTCACAGAACTGACTACAGTTCTCCGCCGACCATTCACCCGCACTGTACAATTCCCCAAAATACCGCCCAAAGAGACGCAATATGGTCTGATTACTGGTTTCAATCCGGCCAGATTCATTTTTGAGGCCCGCCACATGTCGGGTACCCCTGGCAGAGCGGATCAGGTGAGACATCATTTTCCCAGCTTTATTGCCATGTCGATATAACTGATATTGATGATATAGGACACTTTTTTTTGCACGGGAGTGCAGGACTGTATTCAAAGTGCATTGTATAGAGTGATACTGATCCCGGAGGGGAGCCGTGTTACTACGTAGAAGCTGACGTTTCACCCTCCGTAGTTGGTTGTTAAGTTGTATAATTTGAGCATTGATCGACTTCTTACGATGGGCCACGTAGGAAATGATGTCCCCCCGTATCACCGCCTTTGCCGTGTACCAAAACAAAGATGGGTTATCTATATGTGCCTTATTCAGGGTAGCATAGTCCAACCATCGTTCCAGCAAGTATTTCTGGAAAGCTGGATCGTCGGCCAGGTAGTACGGATAGCGCCATGTCCTAGTGCTAGTACCAGAGGGCGCAAGCTGCAGATCTACCCAGACTGGAGCGTGATCTGAAATGAGGATAGTTTCTATTCCCGCCTCAGCCACTAGAGGGAAGGCATGACCACTGATCATAAGATAATCAATACGGGCATAAGTGGCATGAGCCCTAGATAAGTGTGTAAATTCTTTGACCTCGGGATTCAATTGCCTCCAGGCATCTACCAAGTGGAGGGTAGTTTCTAGCAGTCCAGGGCCTTTCCCCATACCATACTCACGACGTCCCGTTTGGGAGGTATCTACCTTGGGGTCTCTAATTGTATTGAAATCACCCCCAACAATGAGAGTGTCTGCCAAATATGGCAACAGACACTCATAGAGCTTCTGGAAGAATTGGGCGTTGTACGTATTAGGGGCATAGAGATTACAAAATACAATCTGTCGGTGAAAAAGTTCAGCCACTACTATAAGATATCGGCCCTCTGAGTCTTTAATTTCCTTGTGGATGGTGATCGGCAGACTTTTATGAAACAAAATCGCCACCCCAGCTGATCTGGAGGTCGCCGATGCATAGGCCACCTGTCCCACCCAGCAGCGACGTAGTTTAAGGTGTTCCGCATCATTAAGGTGGGTTTCTTGAAGAAAGCCAACCATCGCCTCCTTCCTCTTCAAATGTGTCAAGATCTTGGTGCGTTTAATGGGGGAATGTATCCCCCCGACATTCCAGGAGATTACTCGGGTATGATTACTAGAGATACATGTAGAAATAAAGCATATAATGCAGATGTAATACCGTTGAACATATCCGAACTCCCCCAGCTGGAGTCCAGACATGTGTAGCACGTGGCCACGGGACAAAGCATCAAAAAAACCTGACCTTTGGCCTACCCTGGACCAATGAGGGGTCCTAACAGAGGAGTGTCCCCTCCCTCCCTCCCTCCCTATCAACCCCATCCCCACCCTATCCCCCCCACCCCGTCCCCTATCCCAACCCGTCCCAAATGAGAACACAACAACCATAGCGGAAATCCCACAGGGTGTTGTGTTTAGAGATCACGTAGCCCCCCCCTTTCACCGGCGTGTGGATACCCCGCACCCCTCCTCCCCCCTCCTCCCTCACCCCCCCAGCCAATAATTCCACAAAGCGAGTTAATGGCGTTCTATTAAACCCGGACATAACAAGTCCAACTCCTATAAGACAATGATGCCCTCAAACAATCGGCATATAAGCATCCCAGCTCCAACAGCCCGCATAGAGGACAGAGAGATAGGATGAAGAAAAAGGGAAGAACATAAAAAAGAGGTAGAAAGCGGAAGAAAACAAAATAACAACCAAGAGTCCAAGGAAAGAAGTCTCTCCAATGCAGAAAATAAAAGAGTACCACACCACGGGCACAAAACATGCAGTCCGGAGGGTAGACAACAATGACTGGGGCAATAAAAATCACTATGCACCCCCACATTACTAGAGCGTCGGACTCCGCAGCATAAAAGATACGCACCGGCATCTCTGCAGCAGCGCTATAAGAGAAACCAAACCTTCAACAAACAAAAAAACCCCATCAAAATCAAGGGATAGCTGCCATTCTTGACAGAATATTTGCCCGACTGTCCGACAGCCAGTGTAGGCCAAACACTGGACAGACAGATGCGCAGCAGTCAGGGGGCTGTAGTCCATATCGTTGGTTAAAAAAAAGAAAGACAAAAAAAAAAAAAAAAAACATGAAGCGCCCATCCAGCCGTGGTCAATACAAAGTCCGCATGATAAAAAAGAAGAAAGATGCTGGCTCGGGGCTGTAAAAAATTAAAAAAAGGAGAAAAAAAGAGGAAAAAGAAAAAAAGAAAAAACGAAGAAAAAAAATAAAAAAAAAATACTGAAATGCGACGTAATGCGTTGTGGCCTACTGCAAAGCATGGCTCGCCGTCTCTCCATTATTCGGCTCCACCTCACGGAATTACGAAGGCACAACGTTGCTCTCCCTGCGCTCGTCCACGAAGGCCTGTGCCTGTGCAGGCGTCTCAAACCACCGGGGCCCATCCGCTGTGGTCACGCGCAATCGGGCAGGGTAGATGATAGTCGCCCGGAGGCCCATATTGATCAGGTTGGAGCAGTGGGGGGCCATAGCTCGTCGTTGTAGGGAAACCCCAGCCGAAAAGTCCTGGAATAATAAGATTTTCTGGCCCTCCAGCTGAAGGCTACGGCCTCCTCGGATCGCACGCAGAATGTCAATTTTGTGGGCGTAATTCAAAAGTTTAATGATTACAGGCCGCGGCCGCGTGGCCTCCCGCTGTCGTTGGCCTAAGCGATGTGCGCGCTCCACACGCAGCGGTCCATTCTTCGGGGGAAGAGACAGCTGTTCCGTTAACCATTTTTCTACGTATGAGGGTAAGTCGAAATCAGTGATCGACTCCGGCAACCCGATCAGCCGGAGATTCGAGCGGCGCGACCTATTTTCAAGGTCCTCAAGTTTTTGGGCCTGCTGCGAGAGAGAAGTCTTAAGAGCGGCGATATCGTTGCGTGCGGTTACCAGGTCATCATGCGTCTCCGACACCCGCGATTCTAGTTCGACCATACGAGGTTCGAAGCCCTGCAGAGATTGCTTAAGATCAGCAATTTGCTCGGCTATCGCCTTGAGTTCGGGGCCAATCGCGGCCGTCATCGCCGTCTTTATATGTTCTAAGTCGATACCTGGCATTGGCTGGCCTTGCGGCGTGCGATCCGGCGAAGATGGCGGGTCCGGCCCTTTAGGCCTCTCGCGTTCTTTATCCTTTCGGATCGTTCGAGTCGCCATGAATTACCGCCCAAAAGACTCCGACAATAAGGTATGAGAGCAGTGAGTAATTTTAGAGAACGCCGACAATTGTGAGGCTGGGGATGGGCTCGGATCGGGAGACGGGACTCGGAGCTAAAGGTTCCACATCCGCCTTCCCCGCTGGGTCACGTGATCCCTGCTTCGGATATATTTTAAAAAGTTTTTATTATGAGTTTTTGCCTCTATGACCAACTTCATTTCAAATTCTCTCTTTGCCTGTCTTATCAATGTGTTACACTTAACTTGACAATGCTTGTTTTATCCTATTTTCTTCAGATGGATCCTTCTTCCAAATTTTGAAAAAAAAACATTTTTGGCTATAATAGCCTCTTTCATCTCACCTTTTAACCATGATGGTAATCGTTTTGCCTTCCTTCCACCTTTCTTAATGTGTGGAATACATATGGACTGCGCCTCTAGGATTGTATTTTTAAACAATGTCCGTGCCTGTTTAACACTTTTAACCTTTGCAGCTGCACCTTTCAGTTTTTTTCTAACTATTTTCCTCATTTTATCAAAATTTCCCTTTTGAAAGTTTAGTGTTAAAGCTGCAGATTTACTTATTGTCCCCCTTCCAGTTATTAGTTTAAATTTGATCATGTTATGATCACTGTTGCCACCGTTACCTCTCTCACCAAATCCTCGTTCCACTAGGAATTAAATCTAAAATAGCTCCTTCTCTTGTTGGTTCCTGAACCAATTGCTCCATGAGGCAGTCATTTATTACATCCAGGAACTTTGTCTCTAGCCTGTCCTGATGTTACATTGGGGTAATTGAAATCTACCAAAACTATCCAAACTTACTCAAAATACAACGACTATATGAACACTATTGGAAAAAATGTTGTACAATAAATATTTCAATTTTAATGTGTGTGTTTATACTAAATGTGATGCGTTTTCTAGCCTATTAAGGACCATCATAACACCCGTGGTCCTCACGCATTTTATGCCTGTGTTCTCAGCCACATTGGGTCATCTTTAATCATTGGTCCTGAGAAGCTTAAAGTGGTCTTTTGCACTTATTTTTATCTTTTCTTTGTTTTTTTTAATATTTTATATTTATATAGTATGTGGAAAAAGTACTTCCCTTGATGTAGCGAAGTCTTGCTGTCATATAGGTCCCGATTCTGATACTTCTACAGCCGCATGTGAGTAATTGATTGCCTGCTTCTTCAGTGTTGTTGTTTTGCCACACAGGTCTAGTGCTGCTGTGCTGCCGCACAAGTCTGATTCCAGCTGGAGTGTACTACTCGATCTTTGATATTTTGGCCTCTTGAATAGGCTATCCGAATAGGGTCTTGTAATTGAGGGTGAATTTCCTACAAGATCCTCCAGTGTTGTCTGATGGCTCTGCTGATAGCAGGAGCTGTCAGTGTATATTGCAACACCAAGGTCTGTGGGTTCAAATCCTCCTGATTTTTGGGCAGAAACAGATAATCTTGGTTTGAGTATGCCTTTTAACACTAGAGATAGGGTTTGAGTATGCCTTTTAACACTAGAGATAGGGTATCCTCGTTGTAGAAACCTCTGAGCCATGTTTTGTGCTTGATTCTTGAATTCTCTGTAATCTGTGCATATATGTCTCAATCTCATGAATTGACCAACAGGTAAGTTCAGTTTAAATATATGCGGATGAAAACTATCAAACCGCTATCGGATAGCCTATTCAAGAGGCCAAAATATCAAAGATCGAGTAGTACACTCCAGCATATACAACCCACCGACAGTGGTGGAGAATACAATGTGCAGGGGAAACTGTTCATATTGTTCCCAAAAAGCTTTAATTACCTCCATTCAGACAACCATGGGCAGAACTGAACTTCTGCCTCAATCCAATTGCAACACATCATATGTAGTATATGCAATTTTCTGTCTGTGTCCACTAACCTATGTGGGCATGACCAAACGTCCAATTCGGTATAGACTTACAGAACATAAATGTTGTTTGAAGATGGGCAGAACAGACGAACCATTAGTACAACACTGTCAAGACACTAATCATGTTTACTCTGACCTTCGTTGGACTATATTGGAAATCATTGCTGAGCACTGGAGAAGAGGAAATAGAATCAAACGACTTCAGCAATCTGAACAAAAATGGATATTTCAATTACAGACATTAGCCCCTCATGGGCTCAATAAAGACATAGAGTGGATTCACTTCATGTGAACATCCACTCTCCAGGTTTGTCAATCACACACAGGTTCGTCAACCATACACAGGTGAGGCATGATAAATAACATATAAGCAGGTTCATTGTAGCAGTTGGCTCACGTAGACGCCAGAATAAGGACATGGCGTGAAGTCTGGGTGAGTTACAAACTCGTTGCTTTGAGGCCCCTGGGATGTGCATATTTATTTGTTTATTGTGAAGTCGTTGTGTGACTTATTGGTATAAATTTGTTCTTATAGAAACGTTGCAAAAGTTGGACACAGATGTGGAGTTAAAAAGTATCTCAAACAACTATCTTTGAGTATATTTACAGTCCCTGAAGCAGCAAAACTGCGAAACGTACGTTGGACTTCTGTACACAGTGCGGCGGCGCCAGACGTATGCAGTAGCGCGGCGGCGCTAGTAAACAACAAACGGGGAATAGACCCGTGCGATAAAGCAGGATCCTTGTGAACAACGCGGCGGCACTGGAATCAGACTTGTGCGGCAGCACGGCGGCGCTAGACCCGTGTGGCAAAGCAACAACGCTGAAGAAGCAGGCAATCAATTGCTCACATGTGGCGGTAGAAGTATCGGAATCGGGACCTATATGACAGTGAGACTTCGCTACATCAAGGGAAGTACTTTTTCCACATACTATATAATTATAAAATATTGAAAAAAACAAAGAAAAAAACAAAGAAAAGATAAAAATAAGTGCAAAAGACCATTTTAAGGTTCTCAGGACCAATGATTAAAGATGACCCAATGTGGCTGAGAACACAGGCATAAAATGCATGTAGACCACGGGTGTTATGACGGTCCTTAATAGGCTAGAAAACGCATCACATTTAGTATAAACACACACATTAAAATTGAAATATTTATTGTACAACGTTTTTTTCAGTAGGGTAATTGAAATCTCCCATTATTATTGCACTGTCAAATTGGTTAGCTTCCCTGATTTTTCTTTGCATTTCATCATATGTCTGACCATTTTGTCCAGGTGGACGGTAGTATACTCCTATCACTATACTCTTACCCAACACACATGGGATTTCTACCCATATAGATTCTTCTGAGCATTTAGTCTCTTGTATAATCTTTATCTTGTTGGACTGTATACCCTCCCGGCCATAAAGTGCCACATCCCCACCAAGTTGATCCTCCCTATCATTGCGATATAATTTGTACCCTGATAAAGCACTGTCCCATTGGTTATCCTCCTTTAACCAAGTCTCTGTGATGCCAATTATGTCAATCTCATCATTTGCTGCTATACACTCTAACTCTCCCATCTTACTTCTTAGACTTCTGGCATTGGCATACAGACATTTCAAAGTGTGTTTTTTGTTTGTATTAACAACCTGCTTTTCAGTTGTTAGGGATAATTCAGAAATCATTTGCTTCGGTGATTTTTTACATATAGGCATATGGACTATGGGGTGGATTTATCAAAATGCGGTAAGTACTGCATGCGATAGCAAAAGGGGTGTGTTTTATGCTAATATAGCATTTATTGCTAATTACCTGTGCAAAGAGCTAAGTTAGTGCAAATTGTGATACCATTTCAGATTCTGTGATAAGTGCCAGACCTGTTGTATTTCCTGTAGGGGTGTGCATTCGTTTTGAACGCATTAGCAATCCGCAACTTTTTTTTTTTTTTTAACTTAAAAAAAAGTGATGAGGCGCAACGGTCGCGGTTTCCAACGTATTCAACATAGCTACGTTGAATACCTTGAACCGCGAGGTGCGCTTTTCTCGCCGCCATTAGCTGCGAGCTCGGAGCCCCGGATTAAATCAAAATGGTGGCGCCCCTGCGGTAACCATGCCAACCTGTCTGACCCTTTCCTGTGAGTCGCAGTGACTCACAGGAAAGGGTCGGACAGGTCGGCATGGATACCGGAACGCAGCGAATCTGCGTTCACGTTTTCAGAGAAGCACTGAATGCAGCGAATCGCGCTGTCATTCAGTGCTTCTCTGAGGATTTACTGATGAGCCAGCACTATATAAGCAGCAGCAGCATGAGGGCTCACGGACATTTCCAGCGATTCTGTGGGGAGGTGGGCTGGGCAGGTTGAGGGAGGCTGAGGCAGGCAGGCAGGCAGGCAGTAAACCAGAACCAGAACCAGAAGCAGAACCGGAAGCAGAAGCAGAACCAGAAGCAGAAGCAGATATTAGGCAACACAGAACAGATTCTGTGTTAGGCTAACAAAAGGAAAGAAAAATATTCCATTTCCTGGTTTTGCATTAGTGGCATGGGTCAGCTACAGTCACTAGTATTCCTATTCCTATTCCTGTTTCTTTCAAGCAGTCTAGTGGTCTAGTCAGCTAGCACTGACCACTATTTACCATTGAGGGTGTTGGGCTGGCTTGGAGAGAGATATTAATATTTTCAATGTCATCCATGTTTCTGGATGGTCAAAAATTCCTGCTTTTTTAAATTCCAATTATTTAGTCTGTCAGTGCACTGGGCATTTTAAACAGACTGAACATTGTTCTTGAGTCAGTCTGTTCATTTTGGTATTTTTAAACAGACTTAACAACATTGTTCTTGAGTCAGTCTGTTCATTTTGGTATTTTTAAACAGACTTAACAACATTGTCCTTGAGTGGTCTGTGCTGGGAAGTGCCTGGGCCGCAGTACTCTGCCTCTTATCTGCTTAAAAGCCAGCTAGTTCTGTGTGCACTGCACACACACATTGAGTGCACTGCCAGGCAGGCAGTGAGGCGGTGGGCATTTTAAACAGACTGAACATTGTCCTTCAGTGAGTCTGTTCATTTTGGTATTTTTAAACAGACTTTACAACATTGTTCTTGAGTGGGTCTGTGCTGGGAAGTGCCTGGGCCGCAGTACTCTGCCTCTTATCTGCTTAAAAGCAAGCTAGTTCTGTGTGCACTGCACACACACATTGTGTGCACTGCCAGGCAGGCAGTGAGGCGGTGGACATTTTAAACAGACTGAACATTGAGTCTGTTCATTTTGGTATTTTTAAACAGACTTTAAAACATTGTCCTTGAGTGGGTCTGTGCTGGGAAGTGCCTGGGCCGCAGTACTCTGCCTCTTATCTGCTTAAAAGCCAGCTAGTTCTGTGTGCACTGCACACACACATTGAGTGCACTGCCAGGCAGGCAGTGAGGCGGTGGGCATTTTAAACAGACTGAACATTGTCCTTCAGTGAGTCTGTTCATTTTGGTATTTTTAAACAGACTTTACAACATTGTTCTTGAGTGGGTCTGTGCTGGGAAGTGCCTGGGCCGCAGTACTCTGCCTCTTATCTGCTTAAAAGCAAGCTAGTTCTGTGTGCACTGCACACACACATTGTGTGCACTGCCAGGCAGGCAGTGAGGCGGTGGACATTTTAAACAGACTGAACATTGAGTCTGTTCATTTTGGTATTTTTAAACAGACTTTACAACATTGTCCTTGAGTGGGTCTGTGCTGGGAAGTGCCTGGGCCGCAGTACTCTGCCTCTTATCTGCTTAAAAGCCAGCTAGTTCTGTGTGCACTGCACACACACATTGAGTGCACTGCCAGGCAGGCAGTGAGGCGGTGGGCATTTTAAATAGACTGAACATTGTCCTTCAGTGAGTCTGTTCATTTTGGTATTTTTAAACAGACTTTACAACATTGTCCTTGAGTGGGTCTGTGCTGGGAAGTGCCTGGGCCGCAGTACTCTGCCTCTTATCTGCTAAAAGCAAGCTAGTTCTGTGTGCTCTGCACACACACATTGAGTGCACTGCCAGGCAGGCAGTGAGGTGGTGGGCATTTTAAACAGACTGAACATTGTTCTTGAGTCAGTCTGTTCATTTTGGTATTTTAAACAGACAGTGAAATTGTTCTTGAGTGGGTCAGTTCATTTTGGTATTTTAAACAGACTGAACATTGTTATTGAGTGGGTCAGTTCATTTTATTTATTTATTTATTTATTTATTTATTTTTAGCTTTTATATACCGATCTTCTTGCATTGGATACAAATCAAACCGGTTTACAGTGAACAATAAAAACTTGCCAGTGGGCTTTACATAGAACAAGAAACATCAAAGCAAACTTTAAGTAACAAAGTATGAAAAATTAATTCAATAACATCTTAAACAAATTGAAATTACATAGCAATACAGTTACAATACAGTTACAATTTTAGTGTTTTAAACAGACCGAACATTGTTCTTGAGTGGGTCAGTTCATTTGGGAATTTTAAACAGACTGAATATTATTATTGTGGGACAGTGGGCAGTGTTACCACATAAAATCATCCATAATGTCAGGGAAAGAGAGATGCAATCGACTTATTGGGACTGGCAGCGGAGGCACCGCAAAAGACACAAGTGCAACACCACCAGTACAGCTAAAAAGGCAACTGTCGCAATCTAAACTCTTTGTAGGGGATGGAAGTTCCATGGCAAAAAAAAAGAAATCGGCCCATGATACTTCCCCATCGCCACCACTTGTTTCTGGCCCTGTAGTTTTGGAGGAGAGGGAAGGGGAGGCAGAGTCAAGCCCGACAAAATTTAGACACCCAAGAGCAGCCGGGGGACAGAAGTCTCAACTAAGACTTAGCAGTCACAAGGTAGCGCTGGCACTGTTAGCTTCTGATTCAGAAGAAGAATCTTCTTGGGTGGGATTCTCATTAGAAACGGAAGAAGTAGTAACTGACGAATCTTCTGTAGAATCAGTTAGTCCTGTCTTAGCCTCCACCTCCAGAACTGTGCAGCAGGGGAGAGATTACAGTGATATCGAGGAGGAGGAAGAGGTGTCAGAAGGGAGACAGAGGGTGACGACTGGTGCCCCCGCTGGCATTGCTTCTCAGGGTGCACAACCCACTAGTACCTCAACTCCAGTGCCAGCATCCACCCCCAAGGTGGCAAAGAGAGGAGGATCAGAAAAGAAATCTCCGATCTGGAAACATTTTAAAGCGACAGAAGACCCGCGTTATGCTCGGTGTAATTACTGTGCCAGGGATATTAGCAGAGGCAAGCAAATGGGACATCTATCAAATTTTGGCATGAACCATCATATTAAGAGGCAACACCCAACAAGATTACTGCCATCTGGGGATGGTGGCAGTTTCAGTCGGGGGACCCCTTTCAAGCAGTGTGCAGTGGTAGGAAAGCAGCAGAGTCAGCCCACGCCCTCATACCCTTCTAGCAGTCAGGTGGCAGGCCAGCAATCCAGTGACATGTGGCAGAAGCGACAATCCACCATGGAGGAAATGGGGTGGAATGCGGTAATGCTATCCCGGGGTAGGAGGCAGGCAGCCTCAAAAGTTGTAACCAGGAGCATTGGGGAAATGATTGCCCTTGATGACCAGCCCTTGCAGTTAGTGGAGAATGTGGGTTTCAAGCATTTTTTGAAGGTTGTACTTCCAAATTACAAAGTTCCCTCCAGAACCACATTTAGTAGAAAGGTCATCCCCAGCCTGTACAAGCAGTGTCGCAGTCGCTTGCAAGCACTGCTAGGTAAGGCAGACGGAAGAGTGCATTTCACCTGCGATATCTGGACCGCCATGAATGCTGCACACTCTTACCTCTCTCTGACAGCACACTGGTGGGACATGGCAGAGGCAGGGGCAGCCAGCAGCTCTATTACTGAAGAAGTGTCAGGGTGGAGGTGGGCTTTACTGCACACCCACCTGGCGGACCAGGCCCATAACGCAGCCAATATTCTAGCATGCATCAGAAAGATGCTGGAGGGCTGGCAACCGCACCAGCGAGACAGGAAAACGCGGGCAGGGTTTTTTGTCACAGACAACGGTGCAAACATGGTTAAGGCAATAAGCGATGGGCAGTTTAAGAACATCCGATGTTTTGCACACACTCTGCATCTGGTAGTGAAGTCAGCTCTGGGCTTGGAGTCCAATGACAAGGAGAATGAATACCTGCGTAGGTTAATACAGAAGTGCAGGAACATAGCAGCACACTTCCACAGAAGTGTCATGGCGGGGCAGGTTCTCCGACAAAAGCAGACTGATTTGGATATGCCTCAGAAGCGTCTCATTCAAGACATTGCCACCCGGGGGAATTCCACCTTTATGATGCTGGAGAGGTTACTGGAGCTGCAGACACCCCTTCATGAACTTTCTGGTAGAATGGACATAGGTGTGCAGAATCCCCTAGGGCATCGCGATTGGTTAGTCATGAGTCAGCTGGTAAAAATCCTGCAGCCCTTCAAGGATGTCACGGAGGAGCTGAGTTCCAGAAGTGCCACCTTGGCCGACATCATCCCTATAGTGAAATTCCTGGATGACCATTTGGAGGCCTTTAAACAGCAAGAGGGAATGACTGCTGAGGTGCTGCAATGTCTGGACGTTTTGCAGCAGCAGGTGAAAGACAGATTAAGGCCTTTAACAGAGGACAGCACATACATGCTCGCCTCTGTCTGTGATCCCCGTGTGAAAGGTAAACTCGCCTTACAGACCAATTGTCTGTCATATGTGAAGGATCTGCTGTTAGGTAAGGTCCGTGAACAGGAGCACCATAGGCGGAAACAGAGTCAGATTAGTCTTGAAGCAGAGGTGGAAACAGCAGGCACGTCACAGAGTTGTGCTGCTAGCCCAGGCAGGAGAAGCCCTGTGTCAGTGACAGGTAGTACCTCCTCCTCCACGTCAGAACGCCCAAGGCATGTTGGCCATAAAGATTCATCAGTTGTGCAATGGGCGAGAGAGAAAGTAGCTGGATTGAGTGACTCTGAGCCCTCCCAAGCACAGGAGGAGACAGCAGCACAGCTGTCAGTGACATGGTATCTCTCAGAGCCGATAGAGAACATGCAGACAGATCCGCTGGCATATTGGGCACACAAGTCCACAGTCTGGCCACACCTAGCCAAAGTGGCTGAACGATATCTGTCATGTCCACCAACCAGTGTGCCCAGTGAACGTGTCTTTTCAATGACAGGGGATATCATGAGCCCTCACCGCTCAAGGCTGGCACCAGAGTTGATGGAAATGCTAGTGTTTTTGAAAGTAAACCTGCCTTTGCTTGGCTTTCCAAATTTTCCCTGTGAATGGCAAGACGAATGAAAGCAATTGAAAGCCTTGCAGCAGCTCTAATTGCCTCCTATGCTCCAGATAATAAACTGCAGCACATGTTCCTCACATGAATCGCTGTGCCTGTCCGTCTACTGTGCAGGCCTTGTGTTCCTACCGGTGTTTGACCTCCATTGCTGCGCCTGTTCATCCAGGCCTTGTGTTCCCACAAGTGTTTTAACTCAATTGCTGTGCCTGTTCATCCAGGCCTTGTGTTCCTACTGGTGTTTGACCTCCATTGCTGTGCCTGTTCATCCAGGCCTTGTGTTCCTCTGGGGATAGGGAAATACATACAGTACCTGAGTGTAATCAAGTATGAAGTGCTAGAAATGTTTTAAAATAAGAATATAAAAAAAAAATAAATTACTATCCGAGTATCCCTGTTCATCCAGGCCTTGTGTTCCCACAAGTGTTTTAACTCAATTGCTGTGCCTGTTCATCCAGGCCTTGTGTTCCTACTAGTGTTTTAACTCAATTGCTGTGCCTGTTCATCCAGGCCTTGTGTTCCTACTGGTGTTTTAACTCAATTGCTGTGCCTGTTCATCCAGGCCTTGTGTTCCCACAAGTGTTTTAACTCAATTGCTGAGCCTGTTCATCCAGGCCTTGTGTTCCTACTGGTGTTTTAACTCAATTGCTGTGCCTGTTCATCCAGGCCTTGTGTTCCTACTGGTGTTTTAACTCAATTGCTGTGCCTGTTCATCCAGGCCTTGTGTTCCTACTGGTGTTTTAACTCAATTGCTGTGCCTGTTCATCCAGGCCTTGTGTTCCTACTGGTGTTTTAACTCAATTGCTGTGCTTGTTCATCCAGGCCTTGTGTCCCTAGCTGGGATTGACCTCTGTCCTCGAATGATGCGCCTGTTCATCCAGGCTTTGTGTCCCTAGCTGGGATTGACCTCTGTCCTCGAATGATGTGCCTGTTCATCCAGGCCTTGTGTTCCCACAAGTGTTTTAACTCAATTGCTGTGCCTGTTCATCCAGGCCTTGTGTCCCTAGCTGGGACTGACCTCTGTCCTCGACTGCTGCGCCTGTTCATCCAGGCCTTGTGTCCCTAACTGGGATTGACCTCTGTCCTCGACTACTGCTGCGCCTGTTCATCCAGGCCTCTGTCCTCGAATGATGTGCCTGTTCATCCAGGCCTTGTGTTCCCACAAGTGTTTTAACTCAATTGCTGTGCCTGTTCATCCAGGCCTTGTGTCCCTAGCTGGGATTGACCTCTGTCCTCGAATGATGCGCCTGTTCATCCAGGCCTTGTGTCCCTAGCTGGGATTGACCTCTGTCCTCGACTACTGCTGCGCCTGTTCATCCAGGCCTTGTGTCCCTAGCTGGGATTGACCTCTGTCCTTGACTACTGCTGTGCCTGTTCATCCAGGCCTTGTGTTCCTCTGGGGATAGGGAAATACATACAGTACCTGAGTGTAATCAAGTATGAAGTGCTAGAAACATTTTAAAATAAGAATATAAATACATTAAAAAAAAAATTACTATCCGAGTATCCCTGTTCATCCAGGCCTTGTGTTCCTACTGGTGTTTTAACAATTGCTGTGCCTGTTCATCCAGGCCTTGTGTTCCTACTCGTGTTTTAACTCAATTGCTGTGCCTGTTCATCCAGGCCTTGTGTCCCTAGCTGGGATTGACCTCTGTCCTCGCATGATGTGCCTGTTCATCCAGGCCTTTTGTTCCCACAAGTGTTTTAACTCAATTGCTGTGCCTGTTCATCCAGGCCTTGTGTCCCTAGCTGGGATTGACCTCTGTCCTCAAATGATGCGCCTGTTCATCCAGGCCTTGTGTCCCTAGCTGGGATTGACCTCTGTCCTCGACTACTGCTGCGCCTGTTCATCCAGGCCTTGTGTCCCTAGCTGGGATTGACCTCTGTCCTCGAATGATATGCCTGTTCATCCAGGCCTTGTGTTCCCACAAGTGTTTTAACTCAATTGCTGTGCCTGTTCATCCAGGCCTTGTGTCCCTAGCTAGGATTGACCTCTGTCCTCGACTGCTGCGCCTGTTCATCCAGGCCTTGTGTCCCTAGCTGGGATTGACCTCTGTCCTTGACTACTGCTGTGCCTGTTCATCCAGGCCTTGTGTTCCTCTGGGGATAGGGAAATACATACAGTACCTGAGTGTAATCAAGTATGAAGTGGTAGAAACATTTTAAAATAAGAATATAAATACATTAAAAAAAAAATTACTATCCGAGTATCCCTGTTCATCCAGGCCTTGTGTTCCTACTGGTGTTTTAACAATTGCTGTGCCTGTTCATCCAGGCCTTGTGTTCCTACTCGTGTTTTAACTCAATTGCTGTGCCTGTTCATCCAGGCCTTGTGTCCCTAGCTGGGATTGACCTCTGTCCTCGCATGATGTGCCTGTTCATCCAGGCCTTTTGTTCCCACAAGTGTTTTAACTCAATTGCTGTGCCTGTTCATCCAGGCCTTGTGTCCCTAGCTGGGATTGACCTCTGTCCTCGAATGATGCGCCTGTTCATCCAGGCCTTGTGTCCCTAGCTGGGATTGACCTCTGTCCTCGACTACTGCTGCGCCTGTTCATCCAGGCCTTGTGTCCCTAGCTGGGATTGACCTCTGTCCTCGAATGATGTGCCTGTTCATCCAGGCCTTGTGTTCCCACAAGTGTTTTAACTCAATTGCTGTGCCTGTTCATCCAGGCCTTGTGTCCCTAGCTAGGATTGACCTCTGTCCTCGACTGCTGCGCCTGTTCATCCAGGCCTTGTGTCCCTAGCTGGGATTGACCTCTGTCCTTGACTACTGCTGTGCCTGTTCATCCAGGCCTTGTGTTCCTCTGGGGATAGGGAAATACATACAGTACCTGAGTGTAATCAAGTATGAAGTGCTAGAAACATTTTAAAATAAGAATATAAATACATTAAAAAAAAAATTACTATCCGAGTATCCCTGTTCATCCAGGCCTTGTGTTCCTACTGGTGTTTTAACAATTGCTGTGCCTGTTCATCCAGGCCTTGTGTTCCTACTCGTGTTTTAACTCAATTGCTGTGCCTGTTCATCCAGGCCTTGTGTCCCTAGCTGGGATTGACCTCTGTCCTCGCATGATGTGCCTGTTCATCCAGGCCTTTTGTTCCCACAAGTGTTTTAACTCAATTGCTGTGCCTGTTCATCCAGGCCTTGTGTCCCTAGCTGGGATTGACCTCTGTCCTCGAATGATGCGCCTGTTCATCCAGGCCTTGTGTCCCTAGCTGGGATTGACCTCTGTCCTCGACTACTGCTGCGCCTGTTCATCCAGGCCTTGTGTCCCTAGCTGGGATTGACCTCTGTCCTCGAATGATGTGCCTGTTCATCCAGGCCTTGTGTTCCCACAAGTGTTTTAACTCAATTGCTGTGCCTGTTCATCCAGGCCTTGTGTCCCTAGCTAGGATTGACCTCTGTCCTCGACTGCTGCGCCTGTTCATCCAGGCCTTGTGTCCCTAGCTGGGATTGACCTCTGTCCTCGACTACTGCTGCGCCTGTTCATCCAGGCCTTGTGTCCCTAGCTGGGATTGACCTCTGTCCTCGAATGATGTGCCTGTTCATCCAGGCCTTGTGTTCCACAAGTGTTTTAACTCAATTGCTGTGCCTGTTCATCCAGGCCTTGTGTCCCTAGCTGGGATTGACCTCTGTCCTCGAATGATGTGCCTGTTCATCCAGGCCTTGTGTCCCTAGCTGGGATTGTCCTCTGTCCTCGACTACTGCTGCGCCTGTTCATCCAGGCCTTGTGTCCCTAGCTGGGATTGACCTCTGTCCTCAAATGATGTGCCTGTTCATCCAGGCCTTGTGTTCCCACAAGTGTTTCACTCAATTGCTGGGCCTGTTCATCCAGGCCTTGTGTCCCTAGCTGGGATTGACCTCTGTCCTCGACTACTGCTGCGCCTGTTCATCCAGGCCTTGTGTCCCTAGCTAGGATTGACCTCTGTCCTCGATAGCTGTGCCTGTTCATCCAGGCCTTGTGTTCCTAGAAGTGTTTGACCTCTACGGTACAAAGTCAACATATGTTGATATTGCAGATTTTGACTGGAGTAGCAGTATTCTTATTTCTGAGAGATCTTCTTCAATTTCCTTTGTCATCAGCTGAAGTGCGTAAGTACAGTCGGAATTCACTAGAAGCCAACGGAATTTACTGGACGCCAATGTAAATACCGGGTACACCAAACTCTCGGGGTGGACCCCTTCCAGGGAGTCCTTCCCTGCACAAAGGAAAGGGAACTCTCTCCTGGGCCAGCCTGTCTTTCCCCTATCAAAACCACAGGGACCAGACCAGACTACCTCCACTCTGCCAGCCTGTCTTGCCCCTATCAGCTTTCTGCCACTCTGCTTTGCTGCCATACACCAGATGACTCACTTAACTCCTTGTAGTGTTCTTGCCACTCTCATGGTTCCTCAGTGTGTTGGTTGGTGCTAGTCTATCTTCTTGCTATGTTCTGGCACCTCCAGGTTAAAGCACATTAAGCTTTAACCCGTATTCTCTATTGTACTATGTTATAATTACTACTTGCCTTTACCTTCCTTCCAGCTATTTCAGCTTCCAAGTTTTTTACTCCTTGTTAAATGTAAGTTTGCCTTATTCACCTCTATTGTTAATTACTTTAGTTGTCGCTTCAGTTATACCCTTGTTCTATGTAAACCGATCCGATATTGTTATTACTATGAAGGTCGGTATAAAAAAGTGTTAAATAAATAAATAAATAAATGTTCCTCCTTCATTGTGCTGTTGGATGTCAATGCCACTTGTCTTGCCGCTTTGCCTGTGGTGCTGCCTTTGATGGTTCATGCATCTGCTATCGGTGCTCTGTTTTGAAGCTGTGGTGTGTTTTTGACATTCTCACTGCTGCTTTGTGTCTCCATTAAAGCACTCTTGCCACTTCTGGTACCCCTTTGCACTTTTCCAGTGCCTTAGCGTATTCATGCCACTTAGGTGCCACTTTGCCACAGTCTAAGTACCTTGGAGCTCTTTTGTTGTTGTGATGATTGCTCCCCAGAAGTTTCATGACAATTGATAAGAAAACCCCAATTCTGCAGCCAAAAATAGGCTGGAAATCCTTCCCCCATTGACTTTAATGGGAATCGGTCAACTTATGGACAGACCCTCAACTTATGGAATTCTCCATATGTCCATATTGAATGAAATTGACCCTCATTTTCAACTTATCAATGAAACCTTTTTGTCTGCACATCCCTAATTTCCTGCATTCAAGCACTGGGGGACCATTTTTAAGGATCGCAGATGAGAGAGTGAGTGAGAGAGAGAGAGAGAGAGAGAGAGAGAGAGAGAGAGAGAGAGAGAGAGAGACTGGCCGTAATATCATGGCCCATAGGCAGGTATTTGTATCCCTATGGTAGGCCCACCTAGTAAATCGAGGTGGGGATTAGATAAGATTGTAGGGGGTTAGGGGCCACTTTGACATTCTACGTGACACCTACGGACAGATCAGTGGTCTCTTCTGAAGATTTGCTGGCCTTCGGAGTGAGGAAACTCACTCCAAGATGAGATTTGGGCAAGGTTCTCTCAACCTCCATCCAGCTAGGTTGAGAGAACATTACCCAAATCTCATCTTGGAGTGAGTTTCCTCACTCCGAAGGCCAGCAAATCTTCACAAGAGACCACTGTTCTGTCCGTAGGTGTCACATAGAATGTCAAAGTGGCCCCTAACCCCCTACACTCTTATCTAATCCCCACCTCGAGTTACTAGGTGGGCCTACCATAGGGATACAAATACCTGCCTATGGGCCATGATATTATGGCCAGTCTCTCTCTCTCCCTCCCTCCCTCCCCCCAAGGCTCTGAAGCTGTTAATTCAGCTGAAATCAGACTTATGGGAGACATCACAAATGGCAATGAAACCTTACCACACGGTCACGGCAGCTATCACACAGCCTAACGCATTTGAAAGAGGTGTAGTTAAAATTGGCATTACAGCTGTGCAATAGCTCTTCACAGGCAGGCTAACCCAGCCCACTCTCCACCCCTAACTCCTCCTATTTTCAGAATTTGCATCGCACCATACGATATGGTGCGATCGCATGCGGTAAACACATTTTCGCATGCGGTAAGGGCCTATCGCATGCATTAACAGGGCTTTTCGCATGCGATAAGCCCTTAATGCATGCGAAAACGCCTTATCACATTTTGAAAAATGATCCCCTATGTTTGCTTTTAATGGAACCTCTCTGTTGGGATGCCCTAACTCTCCTGTTTCATTAGTATCCTTCAAGGATACATTTCTCCAAACCATGCACAGGACACTGCTTATAGTATAGGTGTGTGAACCTATACTGCAACAGTCTGTGAGAATCTTCCACACACCTCTGTAATGGACCACACATGCTGTGCCAGCAGTATGGAAGGTTGAAGCTTGTGAATCACCTGTAATGGCACCCAATGGGAGGATAGGAACAGGGCCATTTTGCTTATGAAGACATTCTAAGTATATAGTGCCTGCTCACTCAAAAAGTTTTACGTGACCTGCATTGTTGGTGTCAAAGTTTGCCGCATTCTGAAGCATGAGGATAAAAGCCATGGCCAGGGCTAATGGGCTGCATACATGACTGTGTAAGCCACTTGTCATGCCACCGATCCTTTACTCCCTTGCAGCCACTACTCATTTCGGTGCCATTAGCCACAAACACATAGGCAAAGATGGAATACAGAAAGAAAAGTGTGTCTTGCCTAAAACCCAAGTATCACCATACAAGCTAGCCTCAAAACTGTCAAAGAGGCCCAATTGGCTAAGTATAAAGGAATCGTGCGCAGCTCCCAGGAACCTGGGCACGACGTTGAGTATGCGCATATGAGCATCACAGATCATTTACATGTTGATGGAGTGGAAGAACTTTCTTTTGCTGTACGTCTCCTTCCTCTGATGGGATGCTCTGACAATATTGGGAAAGTGTGTGAAAGCATAAAACCGTCTCTTCAAGTCCATCAAGTTCTGCCTGTGGCAAGGAAATTTTAATGTTGCGTGGAATGCAGTCAGCTACTGCTTTAAGAACATAAGAACATGCCATACTGGGTCAGACCAAAGGTCCATCAAGCCCAGCATCCTGTTTCCAACAGTGGCCAATCCAGGCCACTAGAACCTGGCAAGTATCCAAAAACTAAGTCTATTCCATGTTGCTGTTGCTAGTGATAGCAATGGCTATTTTCTAAGTCAACTTAATTAATAGCAGGTAATGGACTTCTCCTCCAAGAACTTATCCAATCCTTTTTTAAACACAGCTATACTAACTGCACTAACCACATCCTCTGGCAACAAATTCCAGAGTTTAATTGTGCATTGAGTAAAAAAGAGCTTTCTCCGATTAGTTTTAAATGTGCCACATGCTAACTTCATGGATTGCCCCCTAGTCTTTCTATTATCCGAAAGAGTAAATAACTGATTCACATCTACCCGTTCTAGACCTCTCATGATTTTAAACACCTCTATCATATCCCTCCTCAGCTGTCTCTTCTCCAAGCTGAAAAGTCCTAACCTCTTTAGTCTTTCCTCATAGGAAAGCTGTTCCATTCCCCTTATCATTTTGGTAGCCCTTCTCTGTACCTTCTCCATCGCAATTATATCTTTTTTGAGATGCAGTGACCAGAATTGTACACAATATTCCAGGTGTGGTCTCACCATGGAGTGATACAGAGGCATTATGACATTTTCCTTTTTATTCACCATTCCCTTTCTAATAATTCCCAACATTCTGTTTGCTTTTTTGACTGCCGCAGCACACTGAACCAACGATTTCAATGTGTTATCCACCTTGATGCCTAGATCTCTTTCTTGGGTCGTAGCACCTAATATGGAACCTAACATTGTGTAACTATAGCATGGGTTATTTTTCCCTATATGCATCACCTTGCACTTATCCACATTAAATTTCATCTGCCATTTTGATGCCCAATTTTCCAGTCTCACAAGGTCTTCCTGCAATTTATCACAATCTGTTTGTGATTTAAGTACTCTGAACAATTTTGTATCATCTGCAAATTTGGTTATCTCACTCATCGTATTTCTTTCCAGATCATTTATAAATATATTGAAAAGTAAGGGTCCCAATACAGATCTCTGAGGCACTCCACTGCCCACTCCCTTTCACTGAGAAAATTGTCCATTTAATCCTACTCTGTTTCCTGTCTTTTAGCCAGTTTGCAATCCACGAAAGGACATCACCACCTATCCCATGACTTTTTACTTTTCCTAGAAGCCTCTCATGAGGAACTTTGTCAAACACCTTCTGAAAATCCAAGTATACTACATCTACCGGTTCATCTTTATCCACATGGTTATTAACTCCGTCAAAAAGTGAAGCAGATTTGTGAGGCAAGACTTGCCTTGGGTAAAGCCATGCTGGCTTTGTTCCATTAAACCATGTCTTTCTATATGTTCTGTGATTTTGATGTTTAGAACACTTTCTACTATTTTTCCTGGCACTGAAGTCAGGCTAACCGGTCTGTAGTTTCCCGGATCTCCCCTGGAGCCCTTTTTAAATATTGGGGTTACATTAGCTATCCTCCAGTCTTCAGGTACAATGGATGATTTTACTAATAGGTCTGAAATTTCATTTTTTAGTTCCTTCAGAACTCTGGGGTGAATACCATCCAGTCCAGTTGATTTACAACACTTCAGGTTGTCAATCAGGTCTACCACATCTTCTAGGTTCACCGCGATTTGATTCAGTCCATCTGAATCATTACCCATGAAAACCTTCTCCAGTATGGGTACTTCCTCAACATCCTCTTCAGTAAACACCGAAGCAATGAAATCATTTAATCTTTCCACGATGGCCTTATCTTCTCTAAGTGCCCCTTTAACCCCTCGATCATCTAACCCCTCGATCATCTAACCCCTTGATCATCTAATGGTCCAACTGACAGTGTGAGAAAATGCTTTGGGACATTCCCCCCACCATGCCTACTATGGTTTGAAAGGAGCCGCTTGCCATGAAATGCAGGGTGGCCAACAGTTTGGTGAGGCCAGGCACAGCATGGGGCCTCTTGGTGACTGGATCCAGATCCCCTCATATGTCTTCATATAATTCCAGGATTTCCTGAGAACAGAGCTGATGCATGTTAAGCACAAAGTTCTCTGGCATGCCCAGCAAGGATGTTCGTGGAGGAAAGATCGGCTCCCTTTATCTCCTACATTGTGGCTGCCTGTGTTCTGGATGTGGCCCGCGCCTGCACTGCCTGCACTGCTGATACTTCCTTAGGAGGCTTTGGAACAGGTCTTGGCTGTTCTTGAAGTTGTTCGGGTTCCACGTGTTGTCATCTGCCGTGAGCCTGCTGAGGCATCCAGTATGCCATCACAATTACACTTGCAAGAAACAATATGGCTTTAGGAAGGTAGAGCAGGTACGAATGGGTGTTTTTATTGGGCCAGGAAGGCCTGGTGGGTGTGTCCATATTGGGCCAGGAAGGCCTGGTGGGTGTGTCCATGATCATAGCTTTTTTTATCACATGCGATATTCGCAGCAATGATAGCGTGATCTGCGATATTGCATACGATAATTACTTTTTCCACTGTACTGCCCCCAAAAAGGTGTACTTATTTCCAGCGACAAATCCAGCAATAATGTGCAATATTGTATCGCATGCAGCGCTAGCAGACTCCAATTTCCATTAACCCCACCCAAACTCTTCCCATTTGAATACTAATAGCTATTTTACATACACACGGTTTGATGTGCTATTTATTGCAGCGTTATGGCTTTATCGCAGGTGATAATGCTATAACGCACACGATAACGACCTAACGTGATTTGAAAAATGACCCTGTAAGTTTGCTATGGGAGTAGGAATGCGTACAATTAGGGTCCTTTAAATGGTTAGTGTGTTCATTATTTATCTGGTAGTGACCTACAAAGGAATGATTAAACTCTTGATAAGGCATGGGGAATTTCTGAATTTAAATTGAAAGGCTAATTACATTTTTTTTTTTTTAGTGTGAAAGTGTCACCTACCTATAAATGAAAGGATGACCTAGGGATGGGAGGGAGGGAAATACAAACACATAAACTCCTGGTTTTTGCCTGCCCTCTGACTAGCTATTTAATACAAACTCCCAAAACTCCTGGTTATTTTGTCTGTCTTCTGACTAGCTACTAATACAGATACACAAAGACACTAAAGATTATACCCCAAAAGTTTACTTCTCCCCAAAACTTTTAAGTTCTAAAATTTCCCCAAGCAGTACTTAGCAATTCTTGTCAGCCATCAGCAAGGTGATCCTTTCCTCTCAGTGGTCCCACTGGATTGTGTGTGTGTGTGTGTGTATGTGTATGTGAGTGAAAGAGAGAGAGGGAGCCTGATTGTAGGGGTGAGTGGGTGTGTGTGTGTGCATGAGAGAGGGAGGGAGTCAATGTGTAGGGGTGTGTGAGAGAGAAAGAGCTAGGTAGCCTGTGTGAGGGTATATGCATGAGACAGAAAGGGAGCCTGTGTGGGAGTGCAAGAGAGAAAGGGAGCCTGTGTGGGGTGTCTGTGTAAGTGAGAAAGGAAGCCTGTGTGAGGGTGTGGTTGTGTTTGAGTAAGAGAGTGGGAGCCTGTATGAGGGGATGTATGTGTGCGAAAGAGAGGTAGCCTATATGAGGGGGGTTGTGGGTGCAAGAGCGATGGAGCCTGTATGGGGGCGGAGTGTTTGTGCTTGAGAAAGAGGGAGTGTGTGTGTGTGTGTGTATGTGAGAGAGAGAGAGAGGGACATAGAATGCCTGTATCAAGGGCAGTACTGAGAAAGGGGGCAAACTCTGAGAGTAGAGATAGAGTGGAAGAGATTGAGCCTAGAGGGGAAGGGGAGAGATAGTGTCAGGTGGAGGCGTTGGGGTCTGAGAAGGCAAAGTGAAAGGAGACTGGCCAGGGGAGTAGGAGAGAGGGTGGAAGAGACACTCTTACAATGCATTTCTAGGGAAATTCTGCTCAAATTATTTAAAACTCTGCATCTTTAAGTTATAACTTTTTTTCTGTATTATATTTTAAATTACTTAAGGACTGTCATGTTTATTTTGTTATTTTTACCAATATAAAGTATGCAGAATTTAGCAGAATTTTCAATTTTTATGCAGAGAATTTTAATTATTTCTTTGCAGAATTTTTAATTTGTTTGAACAGAATTCCTCAAGAGTACTAGTTCTATTCTATTATAGCTGATAGTCTAGCAATGAACAGATTAAGATTATTCAGTCCAGTTTTCCACTAATTACAATGGTGACTAACATCTCCTATTCAAATCCTGGTCTCCCTTCAGCAAATGAGCCCGTCACTCCTGATTTGCTTGTTGAACATTCCTCAAGCAGTGGGTCTATAGCTCCTGTTAGTAAATTGTCCAGCTTCAAATAAAGTTACATCTGCTGGTCTTCTGCTGTTGTTAAAGCAGATGAAGCAGATCATCTTGCCTTAATCCTCTATCCTTGAAATTCTGGAAGAACCTGAACTTAGGTTTATTTACCTACCTAGCATCCATTATAAACAATAGCCTCACTTCTGGCTCACTTCCTTCTGTTTTAAAATCTACCAAGGTTAGACATATTTTGAAAAAAACAAACTTAAATCCTGCTGTTTTCGGTAATTGTAGACCTATTTTTAACTTTTGATACTCTCTAAAATTATGGAGAAGGTCTTCTTGACTCACTTCCTTGATTATCTTAATAAAACCTTTTTTTTTCACCCTAAACAATCAGGATTTAGGTGTGGTTAGCACAGAAACAACTCTCCCTGCCTTTTTAAATAAGATTAGTCTAAATTTGGACAAACATTGAGATGTTTTAATTGTCTCTCTTGACATGTCATCTTCAATTGATATTGTTAATCATTACCTTCTGCTCCAACGTCTGGCTGATATCTATATTAAAGATATAACTCTAAATTGGTTTATTTCAATTCTTTCCAATAGAACTTTTCATACTGATTGGGACTCTAAATTGTCCTCTGTGCCTTTTAATATTTATATCGCCCCTCTGACTACTTTGATACAAAGCCTGGGCTTTGGATGCTAATTTTATGCAGATGATATACAGATTTTAGCTTCCTTTGATTCTAAATCTACAAAATCCTTGTCCAGTTTTAAAACCTGAAGTCTCCAATTGGTTTTCTTGTCACAGACTCAAAGTCAACCCCAGCAAGTCTGAGGCCTTTTGGTTTTATAGACATAGAGACCCTGAGGGATATCCATCTCTGGTTATGTACAGTAGTTGAACAGAAAGAGGTAGTTCTGCCCTTGGGCGTAAAGTCTGATTCTCTTTTGAATTTTTCTTCCCATATTTCTTAATTAGTCCAGCGGTATATTTTCTTTTTATACTTCATATGCCAGTTTTGCCCTTTTTTTAGATCCATCTGATTTTAATGCATGCTCTTGTTCTTAGCTGGATCGATTACTGCAACGCTGTCTTTCATGGCCTCACTTCATATTCAATTCATTGCCTACAATTATTGCAAAATACAGCATCCAAACTTATATTTGGTAAACACAAGTATGACTATGTGTCTCCTGTCCTACATGATCTTCATTGGCTTCCTGTTGCCTCTCAAATCCAGTTTAAAATTTTCTAACTTTCAAGGCATTACTTTTCATACACCTGCTTACCTTTTCAACTGAATCACCCCATATCAACCAACTAGATCCCTTCATTCTTCTCAGCCCGAACTGTTAAAACTCCCAAGGAAGTTGTCTTGGAATATATTTATTTAAAAAGTCATATATACTGCACTCTTGGCAGTTTACAATAATCACATTCATAGTATACCCGTGAAATGTCATTCACATTTCTTGCTCCTTCACTCCAGAATTCTCTTCCTTTGCCCTTGTGTCTCAAGCATAATTATCAGAAGTTTAAGAAATGTCTCAAGACCTGGCTGTTTTCAAAGTTCTTTGAATATTTTGGTTGGTTTATTTATTCTAAGCTGTTTTATGCTTGTCATTACCTTGCTTATATTTTTTAGTTGATGTACAGATTTTAAGCTGATATGCCCTGTTTTTATGTTGATTTGTCTTTTTTCTTGAATAACTATTATTTGGTTCAACTTTTTAAATTTTAGCTTTTATTGAATTTTATTTTAATTTTACTGTTTTTAAGTGGGGTTTTTTTTATTATTGTATTTTATGTACATTGCATTGATATAATATATTAAGTGTGATTCATCAAATAAATTAACTACAGTATTTTTCGCTCCATAAGACGCACCTAGGATTCAGAGGGGGAAAATTAAAAAAAAAAAAAAATTGTGCTAAACCAGCTATGTCCCCGGGCATCTGTGCATCTTATGGAGCAAATTAGGGGAGTGCATAACGTTTTTTTTTCTCCCCATTTTGTTTTTGGGTCTGGGGAGGGCGATTTCGGTCCACTCCCCAGATAAGAAAACTTTTATCTTTCTCTGGGAACCCTCCCTAAAAAAAAAAACCCCATCCCAACCCTTTAAATTAACAACCCCCACCCTCCTGACCCCCCCAAGGCCTGCCAAATTAATTAACAACCCCCCACCCTCCTGACCCACCCAAGACATGCCAAATTAATTTACTACAACCCCCACCCTCCTGACCCCCCCCCCCCCCCAAGACCTGCCAAAAGTCCCTGGTGGTCCAGCAGGGGTCCAGGAGCGATCTCCTGGACTTGGGCCGTAGGCTGCCAGTAATCAAAATGCCGCCGACGGCCCTTTGCCCTTACTATGTCACTGGGGCTGACCAATGGCAGCGGTAGCCCCTGTGACATAGTAAGGGCAAAGGGCCGTCGGCGCCATTTTGATTACTGGCAGCCAACTGCCCAAGTCCAGGAGATCGCTCCCGGACTGCTCCTGGATCCCCGCTGGACCACCAGGGACTTTTGGCAGGTCTTGGGGGAGTCAGGAGGGTGGGGGGTTGTAGTAAATTAAGTTGGCAGGTCTTGTGGGGTCAGGAGGGTGGGGGGTTGTAGTAAATTAAGTTGGCAGGTCTTGGGGGAGTCAGGAGGGTGGGGGGGTTGTTAGATTTTTAGGTTTTTTTTATATTTGCTCCATAAGACGCACATACATTTTCCCCCCACTTTTGGGGGGAAAAAAGTGCATCTTATGGAGCGAAATATACGGTAGCTAACTATGGGGGTCATTTATCAAAGTGCTATATGCTGTTTATGCATGCGTTAAGCACCATAACGCATGGTGCGATGCAATGAGAAAAATAGGAGGAGTTAGGGCTCACAGTTTTGTGTGAGAGAGAGAGACTGACTCTGACTCTAGCCTTAATGCCCTCATCCTAGGTACGTAGTTATATCTTTAGAGGAGGCCCACCTAGTAACTGGAGGTGAGGTTTAGATATTAGTGTAGGAAGGTGAGATTTGTGCAGTGTTCTCTCAACCTAGCTTGATGTTACTCAGGTAGAGAGTCCATCAAGCTAGGGCCAAGAGTGGGAAACCCGACTCAAACGCATCCTGATGACATCATATAGCCTTAGTATAAAAGGCGAGCCTCTTTCCCCAGAGCCTTGCCTTGGCAATCGGGTCGACACATTGGTGTACTAGTTTGCCTGTTCCTTGTAGCTGATCCTGCATTCCGGTATCTCCTTGTTCCAGCGTCTCCGTGTTCTTGTGGTCCTCCGTGTCTTTCAGCGTCTGTCTTGTTTCTGCTCCACATTCCCTGGTAGTACCCTTCAGACTGATTCTTGGTACTGACCCCTGATCGTTTCACTATGACTGACCGCTGCCTGGACCCAACCTTTCCTGCCTTCTGACTGCTGCCTGGAACTGACCTCTGCCTGCCTGACCACATTCACTGCCGCCTAGAACTGACCCTCGCTTACCTTGACTATGCTTGGACTGACCTTGGATTTGACCCTTGCTTTGGCTGACCACTTCTGGACGGGTACCCTGGCTTTGACCCTTGCGCTTCACTCAGACACCCTTTTCTTGCCTTCTGTGACCACCTGCTTGGACTCTGCCCGCAGCCTTTCTCCAATCAGACCCAAAGGTGCTGCCTGTTCCGCCCGGAGAGCCTTCTTGAACTGTTACCTCCCTGAGTTCTCCGGAGTCTCCAGTTCAGGTCTGGTCCATCCTCTCTGCATCAGCTGTGCACCCTTACTCGTGGTGGGCACACCTGTCTGCTACCTCTCCAGGAGACCCTCTGAGGCCCACCTAAGTCCAGGCGGTCTGGGTACCCAAGGGCTCAACCTGCGGAAACCCCGGACTATGATTGGCGAAGTTCCAGCTAGCCTCTGTCTCCTTGTGTGCTCCACCTCCTGGTGGCAGGCTCTCTCTGGGTCCGACCAGAGCGCCGTACCAATCCTGCACCAGGCCAAGGGTCCACCTCCAGCGCATGCAACTATTAGTAAAAATAAGAATTGAATACAGTAGAAGAATTTCAACAGAAGAATTTTTCTTACAGCAATCAGACAAAAGAAAGTAATTTGCACACTAGTATAGGTATGCATAGATTAACACAGCTATTTCCACAGAATATAATGTAGAGCAATCTGCTCACATTGGATTTTTAGCTTTATAATCCTATAATGTTGTTGAGCCAGGCCCAAATTTAAACATAGTCAATGTAGGCAACTTTCAAATTTGAAAAGCTCTGGAGCATTGCTGAGGCTACCACCATTTAGGCCTTCAACTCTTTCTTCTTCTTTCAGGATTCATAAGAACATAAGAAAATGCCATACTGGTCAGACCAAGGGTCCATCAAGCCCAGCATCCTGTTTCCAACAGTGGCCAATCCAGGCCATAAGAACCTGGCAAGTACCCAAAAACTAAGTCTATTCCATGTTACCATTGCTAATGGCAGTGGCTATTCTCTAAGTGAACTTAATAGCAGGTAATGGATTTCTCCTCCAAGAACTTATCCAATCCTTTTTTAAATACAGCTATACTAACTGCACTAACCATATCCTCTGGCAACAAATTCCAGAGTTTAATTGTGCGTTGAGTAAAAAAGAACTTTCTCCGATTAGTTTTAAATGTGCCCCATGCTAACTTCATGGAGTGCCCCTAGTCTTTCTACTATCCGAAAGAGTAAATAACCGATTTACATCTACCCGTTCTAGACCTCTCATGATTTTAAACACCTCTATCATATCCCCCCTCAGTCGTCTCTTCTCCAAGCTGAAAAGTCCTAACCTTTTTAGTATTTCCTCATAGGGGAGTTGTTCCATTCCCCTTATCATTTTGGTAGCCCTTCTCTGTACCTTCTCCATCGCAATTATATCTTTTTTGAGATGCGGCGACCAGAATTGTACACAGTATTCAAGGTGCGGTCTCACCATGGAGCGATACAGAGGCATTATGACATTTTCCGTTTTATTCACCATTCCCTTTCTAATAATTCCCAACATTTTGTTTGCTTTTTTGACTGCCGCAGCACACTGTACTGACGATTTAAATGTGATATCCACTATGTCGCCTAGATCTCTTTCTTGGGTTGTAGCACCTAATATGGAACCCAGCATTGTGTAATTATAGCATGCGTTATTTTTCCCTATATGTATCACCTTGCACTTATCCACATTAAATTTCATCTGCCATTTGGATGCCCAATTTTCCAGTCTCACAAGGTCTTCCTGCAATTTATCACAATCTGCTTGTGATTTAACTACGCTGAACAATTTTGTGTCATCTGCAAATTTGATTATCTCACTCGTCGTATTTCTTTCCAGATCATTTATAAATATATTGAAAAGTAAGGGTCCCAATACAGATCCCTGAGGCACTCCACTGTCCACTCCCTTCCACTGAGAAAATTATCCATTTAATCTTACTCTCTGTTTCCTGTCTTTTAGCCAGTTTGCAATCCATGAAAGGACATTGCCACCTATCCCATGACTTTTTACTTTTCCTAGAAGCCTCTCATGAGGAACTTTGTCAGACGCCTTCTGAAAATCCAAGTACACTACATCTACTGGTTCACCTTTATCCACATGTTTATTAACTCCTTCAAAAAAGTGAAGCAGATTTGTGAGGCAAGACTTGCCCTGGGTAAAACCATGCTGACTTTGTTCCATTAAACCATGTCTTTCTATATGTTCTGTGATTTTGATGTTTAGAACACTTTCCACTATTTTTCCTGGCACTGAAGTCAGGCTAACCGGTCCGTAGTTTCCTGGATCGCCCCTGGAGCCCTTTTTAAATATCGGGGATACATTTGCTGCAGCAAGAACATCCCCTAAACAAATGTGGACCCTTTGCACTGACACATGTGTGCTTACAGCAGATCCCACAGTGCACACTCCATCATGGGTTGTTATAGTATCAGGAAGCCTGTACTGTAGCATGGGTGGACTACTCCAGGACCTGCTGGGAAGGTGCAAGTGCTGGTACAATGAGCCTGCACTCCTTTAGAGGAAGTTATTGTTGCAGTGCCAATGGGACCTGGAAGAAAGGGTTGCAGGTCCAGAGGTCAGACATATCGTGGGACACCAAGGGGACAGGGTAAGTGCCGGTCAGGGGCTGATTTCTGGTGAGAAAGCGGAATACTGCCCCCCCCCCCAAATGATTTCTGGGGGGAGGAGGGTCTAACCCCTTCTGTACTCTCCCCTTTCAACCTATACCTTTAAATGAGGTCCAAGAGTTACCATCCCCCAGAGCTTGGGGGGGGGGGGGGGGCTAAATTGTAAATCTGGCCCTGTGCTGAGCTCAGTTCCTTGGCTCTGTAGGTGAATATTAGTTCAATTTGATGTTCTGTGTGTGCACAAGTTTTGCAAATGTAGTCATAGTGGAGTTGCTTCTTATAGAACTGAAACATCAAACCGCAGGGGAACATAAGAACATAAGAAAATGCCATACTGGGTCAGACCAAGGGTCCATCAAGCCCAGCATCCTGTTTCCAACAGGCCACAAGAACCTGGCAATTACCCCAAAACTAAGTCTATTCCATGTTACCGTTGCTAATGGCAATAGGATATTCTCCAAGTGAACTTAATAGCAGGTAATGAACTTCTCCTCCAAGAACATATCCAATCCTTTTTTAAACACTGCTATACTAACTGCACTAACCACCGCTATACTAACTGCACTAACCACATGTATTCCACACATTAAGAAAGGTGGAAAGAAGGCAAAACGATTACCGGCATGGTTAAAAGGGGAGGTGAAAGAAGCTATTTTAGCCAAAAGATCTTCATTCAAAAATTGGAAGAAGGATCCAACAGAAGAAAATAGGATAAAGCATAAACATTGGCAAGTTAAATGTAAGACATTGATAAGACAGGCTAAGAGAGAATTTGAAAAGAAGTTGGCTGTAGAGGCAAAAACTCACAGTAAAAACTTTTTTAAATATATCCGAAGCAGAAAGCCTGTGAGGGAGTCAGTTGGACCGTTAGATAATCGAGGGGTTAAAGGGGCACTTAGAGAAGATAAGGCCATCGCGGAAAGATTAAATGATTTCTTTGCTTCGGTGTTTACTGAAGAGGATGTTGGGGAGGTACCCGTAATGGAGAAGGTTTTTATGGGTAATGATTCAGATGGACTGAATCAAATCACGGTGAACCTAGAAGATGTGGTAGGCCTGATTGACAAACTGAAGAGTAGTAAATCACCTGGACCGGATGGTATACACCCCAGAGTTCTGCAGGAACTAAAAAATGAAATTTCAGACCTATTAGTAAAAATTTGTAACTTATCATTAAAATCATCCATTGTACCTGAAGACTGGAGGATAGCAAATGTAACCCCAATATTTAAAAAGGGCTCCAGGGGCGATCCGGGAAACTACAGACCTGTTAGCCTGACTTCAGTGCCAGGAAAAATAGTGGAAAGTGTTCTAAACATCAAAATCACAGAACATATAGAAAGACATGGTTTAATGGAACAAAGTCAGCATGGTTTTACCCAGGGCAAGTCTTGCCTCACAAATCTGCTTCACTTTTTTGAAGGAGTTAATAAACATGTGGATAAAGGTGAACCGATAGATATAGTATACTTGGATTTTCAGAAGGCGTTTGACAAAGTTCCTCATGAGAGGCTTCTAGGAAAAGTAAAAAGTCATGGGATAGGTGGCGATGTCCTTTCGTGGATTGCAAACTGGCTAAAAGACAGGAAACAGAGAGTAGGATTAAATGGGCAATTTTCTCAGTGGAAGGGAGTGGACAGTGGAGTACCTCAGGGATCTGTATTGGGACCCTTACTGTTCAATATATTTATAAATGATCTGGAAAGAAATACGACGAGTGAGATAATCAAATTTGCAGATGACACAAAATTGTTCAGAGTAGTTAAATCACAAGCAGATTGTGATAAATTGCAGGAAGACCTTGTGAGACTGGAAAATTGGGCATCCAAATGGCAGATGAAATTTAATGTGGATAAGTGCAAGGTGATGCATATAGGGAAAAATAACCCATGCTATAATTACACGATGTTGGGTTCCATATTAGGTGCAAGAAAGAGATCTAGGTGTCATAGTGGATAACACATTGAAATCGTCGGTTCAGTGTGCTGCGGCAGTCAAAAAAGCAAACAGAATGTTGGGAATTATTAGAAAAGGAATTATGAATAAAACGGAAAATGTCATAATGCCTCTGTATCGCTCCATGGTGAGACCGCACCTTGAATACTGTGTACAATTCTGGTCGCCACATCTCAAAAAAGATATAATTGCGATGGAGAAGGTACAGAGAAGGGCTACCAAAATGATAAGGGGAATGGAACAGCTCCCCTATGAGGAAAGACTAAAGAGGTTAGGACTTTTCAGCTTGGAGAAGAGACGACTGAGGGGGGATATGATAGAGGTGTTTAAAATCATGAGAGGTCTAGAACGGGTAGATGTGAATCGGTTATTTACTCTTTTGGATAGTAGAAAGACTAGGGGACACTCCAAGAAGTTAGCATGGGGCACATTTAAAACTAATCGGAGAAAGTTCTTTTTTACTCAACGCACAATTAAACTCTGGAATTTGTTGCCAGAGAATGTGGTTCGTGCAGTTAGTATAGCTGTGTTTAAAAAAGGATTGGATAAGTTCTTGTAAGAGAAGTCCATTACCTGCTATTAAGTTCACTTAGAGAATAGCCACTGCCATTAGCAATGGTTACATGGAATAGACTTAGTTTTTGGGTACTTGGCAGGTTCTTATGGCCTGGATTGGCCACTGTTGGAAACAGGATGCTGGGCTTGATGGACCCTTGGTGTGACCCAGTATGGCATTGTCTTATGTTCTTATGTTCTTATCCTCTGGCAACAAATTCCAGAGTTTAATTGTGCGTTGAGTAAAAAAGAACTTTCTCCGATTAGTTTTAAATGTGCCCCATGCTAACTTCATGGAGTGCCCCCTAGTCTTTCTACTATCAGAAAGAGTAAATAACCGATTCACATCTACCCATACTAGACCTCTCATGATTTTTAAACATCTCTATCTTATCACCCCTCAGCCGTCTCTTCTCCAAGCTGAAAAGTCCTAATCTCTTTAGTCTTTCCTCATAAAGGAGCTGTTCCATTCCCCTTACCATTTTGGTAGCCCTTCTCTGTACCTTCTCCATCGCAATTATATCTTTTTTGAGATGCGGCGACCAGAATTGTACACAGTATTCAAGGTGCGGTCTCACCATGGAGCGATACAGAGGCATTATGAAGTAGGGATGTGAATCGTTTTCCATATCGTCTTAACGATAGAAATCGTGTGGCAGGGCAAGAAAATCGTCTTAGGCACGATTTTTTAGTTAAAAAATCGTTAAAAATCGTTTTTTCCGATTAGTGCGCACTAACTCGAGTTAGTGCGCACTAATGGGACTTAGTGCGCACTAACGGAGAGTTAGTGCGCACTAACTGAAAATGATACAATTTGACACTTTTCAGGTCAGTTAAGGTCAGTTTAGGAATGAATATGTATTCCTATTGGCTGCCCTCTTATTTATTCATGTTACCAAGCTTCCCACTGACAGTATATGGGGGATGGGAAATGGAAACAGTTGGTAGCTTGACAAAACAAGTAATGTGATCAGTCAATGTGACTAGAACTTGTGCCCTAACCCTGATACCAGGGGTATTGTGATCTTCCTGCACACAGTGCCCTATTCCTGATACCGGGGGTGTTGGGATCTTCTTGCACACATCCCGGTATCAGGGATAGGGCACTGCATGCAGGAAGATCACAACACCCCTGGTATTAGGGATAGGGCACTGCGTGCAGGAAGATCACAACACTCCTGGTATTAATAGGGATAGGGCACTGCATGCAGGAAGATCACAACAGCCCTGGTATCAGGGATAGGGCACTGTGTGCAGGAAGATCACCCCGGAGGAGTGAGGGTCAGGCAGCTCCCCCCTGTCTGTGAAGCCAGCCTCTCACTAGTAATGCAGGGAGGGAGCTGTCTCAGACTTCACCATCCTCCTCCCCCCCCCCCTCACCCACACACCATTCACTAGCTGGGACATGGGGGAAGTCAGGAGTGAGGGTCAGGCAGCTCCCCCCTGTCTGTGAAGCCAGCCTCTCACTAGTAATGCAGGGAGGGAGCTGTCTCAGACTTCACCATCCTCCCCCCCCCTCACCCACACAGCATTCACTAGCTGGGACATGGGGGAAGTCAGGAGTGAGGGTCAGGCAGCTCCCCCCTGTCTGTGAAGCCAGCCTCTCACTAGTAATGCAGGGAGGGAGCTGTCTCAGACTTCACCATCCCCCCCCCCCTCACCCACACACCATTCACTAGCTGGGACATGGGGGAAGTCAGGAGTGAGGGTCAGGCAGCTCCCCCCTGTCTGTGAAGCCAGCCTCTCACTAGTAATGCAGGGAGGGAGCTGTCTCAGACTGGTATCAGGGTTAGGGCACTGTGTGCAGGAAGATCACAACACCCCTGGTGCCAGGGTTAGGGCACTGTGTGCAGGAAAATCACTTAAAATCTACACTTACCAACAATCAATTACATATATTTGAACTGTGTACAGTTCCAGCCAGGACCACCTTTCTAAAATGCACAGTGATTGGCAAATTCAACATGCACTAGCATTTCAGGTGCCTGCAAACAAAAATAATAAACAAACAAGTTCTAGTCACGTGAGTGCTGATCATTACATTACTTTTTTTTGTCAAGCTTCCAACTGTTTCCATTTCACATCCCCTCAACCATTACCTCAGTGTTAGCCTTGGTAACATCAATAGATAAGAGCACAGCCAGCCAATAGGAATACATATTCATTCCTAAGTGACCTTTACTGACCTGGGAAGTGTGAACACTTTGTTTCATTTTCTGTTGGTGTTCGTTAGTTTCCAGTTCCATTTCCCATCCCCCCAACCATCACCTCAGTGGTAACCTTGGTAACATCAATAGATAAGAGGGCAGCCAGCCAATAGGAACACATATTCATTCCTAACTGACCTTCAGTGACCTGGAAAGTGTTTATTTGTATCATTTTCAGTTAGTGCGCACTAAATCGAGTTAGTGCGCACTAACTGGGAGTTAGTGCGCACTAACTCCCGTTAGTGCGCACTAACACGATTTAACGATTTTTAACGATAAATCGTTAGAATTTCTATTGTATCGTGTTCTATAACGATTTAAGACGATATTAACATTATCGGACGATAATTTTAATCGTTGAAAAACGATTCACATCCCTATTATGAAGTCAGGCTAACCGGTCTGTAGTTTTCCGGATCGCCCCTGGAGCCCTTTTTAAATATTGGGGTTACATTTGCTATCCTCCAGTCTTCAGGTACAATGGATGATTTTAATGATAGGTTACAAATTTTTACTAATAGGTCTGAAATTTCATTTTTTAGTTCCTTCAGAACTCTGGGGTGTATACCATCCGGTCCAGGTGATTTACTACTCTTCAGTTTGTCAATCAGGCCTACCACATCTTCTAGGTTCACCGTGATTTGATTTAGTCCATCTGGATCATTACCCATGAAAACCTTCTCCATTATGGGTACCTCCCCAACATCTTCTTCAGTAAACACCGAAGCAAAGAAATCATTTAATCTTTCCACGATGGCCTTATATTCTCTAAGTGCCCCTTTAACCCCTCAAGCATCTAACAATCCAACTGACTCCCTCACAGGCTTTCTGCTTCGGATATATTTTAAAAAGTTTTTACTGTGAGTTTTTGCCTGTACAGCCAACTTCTTTTCAAATTCTCTCTTAGCCTGTCTTATCAATGTCTTACATTTAACTTGCCAACGTTTATGCTTTATCCTATTTTAATTCCCTGTTAAAATGTAACTTCCATACTTTACCAGTTTTGATGTAAACCGGCATGATGTCCACAACTAATGCCGGTATATAAAAATGTTTAAATAAATAAAATAAATTTTCTTCTGTTGGATCCTTCTTCCAGTTTTTGAATGAAGATCTTTTGGCTAAAATAGCTTCTTTCCCCTCCCCTTTTAACCATGCCGGTAATCGTTTTGCCTTGTTTACACCTTTCTTAATGTGTGGAATACATCTAGACTGTGCTTCTAGAATGGTATTTTTTAACAATGACCACGCCTCTTGGACATTTTTTACTTTTGTAGCTGCTCCTTTCAGTTTTTTTCTAACAATTTTTCTCATTTTATCTAAGTTTCCCTTTTGAAAGTTCAGCACGAGAGCCTTGGATTTGCACACTGTTCCTCTTCCAGTCATTAAATCAAATTTGATCATATTATGATCACTATTGCCAAGCGGCCCCACCACCATTACCTCTCTCACCAAGTCCTGTGCTCCACTGAGAATTAGATCTAAAATTGCTCCTTCTCTCCTCGGTTCCTGAACCAATTGCTCTATAAAGCTATCATTTATTCCATCCAGGAACGTTAACTCTCTAGCGTGTCCCAATGATACATTTACCCAGTCAATATTGGGGTAATTGAAGTCTCACTAAAAAGACGTCATGCAACTGTAATTCTTCTTAGTCAATGTGCTATATACTATTATTGTTTATAGGACCATCATAACACCTGCGGGCATACCAGCATATTTTAGCTTAAGGTTTTGCCACTTCAGGTCGTATTTAATCATTGGTCCGAGACCTTTATTATTTCTTTTATATCCTATTTTTTGTTTTTTTAATATTTTTGTAAAAGTATGTATCGGGGTGATATCTTCCTTTGCGTGGCTCAAACTTTCAAGAGACGTGGTTATTTAAAGTCCAGTCCGGCGTGCATTTCGCATCGCTGCTTCAGGGACTGAAACAGAACACTTCACTTTTGTATTTTATCACTGACAGGTATATTCATCACTGCCCCGTTACTTCTTTGCTTTCAAACCTTGCCGCCGTTTTCTCTTGCCGGCGTCTGAGCATGACGTCTTTTTAGTGAGAATTGTGTTCGTTGTGTCTTGAACATAACTGTTGACATTGTGTGTGGGTAATTGAAGTCTCCCATTATTACCGCACTACCAATTTGGTTAGCTTCCCAAATTTCTCTTAGCATTTCACTGTCAGTCTCACCATCTTGACCAGGTGGACGGTAGTATACCCCTATCACTATATTCTTCCCCGACACACAAGGGATTTCTACCCAGTCTTCCCCGACACACAAGGGATTTCTACCCAACAAGGTACAGAGGGAGATAGACAGTTGCTCAGTCTTGTAGCTTGCTTGCTTCTCAGTGAATTCCAGGAATTCATTTTCTTATCCATATTGCCTGTGGCTATGTTATTTGTGATGCAACATTCCTGAATTGTTATTAATATTACTTTTTAAAGCTTTTTTTCTTTGCTTTATTTGTTTTGGGTTGCCTAACTTAGTATTTATCCTTCTTTGTGTATCTTATTTTTATTTATTTATTTATTTATTTATTTATTTATTTAAGGTTTTTATATACCGGCAATCATGAGAACATATCTTGCTGGTTTACATGAAACGGGAGTGCATTAAATACATCAAACTAGAACTGAGGTGACCGAAGGTACAGTTACAATTAACAAGGGTAGCAAAACTTGGTGAAGAGGAAGAAATAGGAAAGAATAAACTGCTTATTTTGTTTTATTTTTGTGGCACCCCCCTTCCCCCTTGGTCTAGACTATGAATTACCCCAATGCTTGGAATTGGAAGTACCACATAAGAAAATGTATTTACTAATATGATTTATCTTTGAGTTTGTAGCCTGAGTGAGGGATGAGAGAAGGATTCAGGTCACCCTGATACCACAATGCTGTGCCTTTCCTGAACAACCTTTTACTTGTGACATCACAGAGCAGATAAAATCATCACACTAGAATAAAACAGCAACTAACCTTTTTACTACTAATATGTAAGTAGATAGTAAATCTAACCAGAACATTAAACGGGAAAAGTACAGTAGTGAAGTATAATATAAACTTGCAGTTTTCTTATTTTAAATCAAGAACTGCAAAACTAACACTGGGTATGGCCTGTTCACCAAGGCAATCAACATACTGATATGGATAGTAAAAAAAAAAAAAAGGAACATTAATAGAGAAAGGTTGGAGGGAAAAGCAGTGAAGTATACAGCTTTCAAAAATTGTCTTTACCCCTGAGTACTCAGAAGGGGGAGGGGGGGGGGAACAGATCCCCCGAAATCTTACTAGTTTGTAAAGGGTACACCTTGTCCCAAACACAAAATTGTGTGGAAAAAAAATAACAATCAAGAAAATGAAGTCCCTCTTGATGGTGGAGCTGGCTAGACGACAAACCAAATAGATGAGCCCTGCAGTTTATGGAAAGTCTCTCTCTCCTGGGGAGCTTCCCCAAATAGCACCTAACAGAAAGCAGGCCTGGTTTCAGTCTCTTACAGAAAGACCATGATCCAACAGCTTTTCTTTCCCTGCCCTATCTCATGTGGCTGTGGCAAGGGTTTATGCTTGACTTCAGCTAAAAGGTTGAAGCAGTTAAGGCGAGTTACTGAATTTGTGACAAAAGACAAGGAGATAAGCCTTCTCTCTCCTCTGCTAAGATACTCTCTGTGCAAATTTAGATTAATTAACTCAGCCTCTTAGGAGGGTGATCCAGCCATGTGCTTCTGGGCCTGGATAAATCTGGAAAGGAAGTCTCTCAGGTCCTGGCTCCTCTGTACCTTGTTGGGATTTTACATGTAGGTCGGCTATGAAGCAAGAACAGCTTTTGTCTATTTCCTCAGTGTGCAGACTTCTGTCTCTCCCTTTTAATAATTATCTATGCTGGAAAAGAACTGATTGCAGAGCTGCCAGATACATTCCTCTCTTCCTGGCTTGTGGCTCCAACTCCTGGCTGTCCCCGCCCCTCACACACAGACAGAGCCAGCCAAATTGCATCTTTTCTTCCTTAAATGATCTCCCAGAATTCATTTGGCTTCCTCCTCTGCTGGCTGTTCTCTAGGCAGGCTAAACAGTATAGCCATTTTCCCAACTTGTTAACACTATGAGTGCTGGATGCTAGTTCTTCCAGAACATTTGTCATTCACAGGAGAGCACACAGGAGTTTTGATGAATTTTTATATTGCTTCACTTTGACTGTGGTGCCTTGCAGTCTCTGCAGGGTTGAAAAACCCTTTTTGGCAGGTTCAAAACACATCATTCAGATCCAGATGATTCTCAATTCACATTGAAAGGCTCCAACACATGATGTTGGAGCAGGAACCTGATTTATAGTAGCTTGCTACATTTTATTTTATTGCAGTATCATTGTATGTTAGTTTTATATATATAATTAGTTTCAACAATTTTTTATTTTATATACATATCAAGTGGAAATAAAACAACGAGACCGAAGTGCATGGACTGTTAGGCACCCCGGCAAACAAAGCAGAGACAATCAGTGAACACACTGTATACCCTAGTCCCACCCCCCTCCCATTCCCCACCCTCTATTCCTAAAGCCCAGGATGCCCCTGCCGGCCGCCTCTTCAGAGAAAAAATAAGATGAAAAAGGTCTAAAAAAATGCAAGTCCAACACAATCAGTCATTGAGGATCAGACTCCTGGAGCGATGGGGCAAAGCTTGCACATTACTGTCCCAAATTCGTAGGAATTTCCACCAGTGTAAAGGAGAAGTCTTGGAAGCCAACAAGAAATAGTAATTTATCAAGAAAATAAACTAAGCTAAATTAAACTAAACTTTTCAAACTAAAATTTATATTAAGATCCCTCTATAGGTCTCACTCTGAACTTAGCTCTGGTATTCAATGTGAGGACCATGACTCCTTGAATATGATCTTAGTCTGAGTTACATATGGTTCATATTTCATCCTTTTTGCCTCCTGTTCTTGAATCTTCTCTCTTCTTGGACACATGCCATACTTCTTCCCTCTGCAATCCTGTCTTTCTCATACTTGTCCTGGTTGTTCAGTGATGATGAAGCCTACGTCTCCCTTAACTTGCTTCAGGGAGAGGGAGCAGACAGTCAGACAAAGCCTTTATCAAATAAACCCACAACAAAAAATGTTAAAAAAGCAGAGAAATAACAGAAAGATCTGAGAACTGGAAATGCACTATAGGAAGACCAGGGGAAGTAATAGGGACTCCTTACAGGATAGGAGAGAGCTGGGGCAGTTATAGTGGACTCCCTGCAGGGCATAGCTGGGGACCTATTGGGGACTTCCTGCAGGACAGAGTCAGGATGGTCTGACTGTCCCTCAGTATTGCCTGCCTCTCTAATTTCCTCCAATGAATGCCACAGTCTGCTGTCCTGCATGTTCCTTCGCTTGTCTTCTTCCATGATTGTCAACATTCACCTTGCAGGTCCAGGTGACCAGGATGAGAGTGTACATGATACTGATGCTCAGCATGCCAAGGTATGCATAGAACACTGAAACCAGCATCCCTGTCAGGTCACCTAGGACACAGAAAACACAGAGCAGAGCACAATGTATGCATATAGAGCAAATGAAATAGACAAGATACATATATATTATGCATCATGTATAAAATACATGAATCAGGGTGTGTATAATGCATATACAAATGTCATGTATACATGACAAAGGATACAAATGCTATGAGAACCCCTATCGCCCATTATTAGGTTATGTTAATTATGTTCTGTAATTTGTCAAAAATTTGTCTAGCCACTCCAGGTTTTCAACTTCTTTCCTGATAGGATTGCTGACTGACTTCATTTCTGCTAGCCTGTTGCAGGCTGGTGGTTTTAGGCTGCCTTTGAGAAAACAGAACTTCAAGACCCAGTAAACCATCAGGATAAAGCCACAGATGAATCAGCCTGACTAGCAGAAGTGGAGCCAGTTGGCAACCCTACTCCATAAGCATCCTGAGACTGGTTGACTACCAATCTCAGGAGCAGCAGTAACTGGAAAACCAGTGCTGAGACAATATGACCTCATGATGTAGCATGAAATGCTGAATGTGTCCATGATGGAAAAGAAGGAGCCTTGACCCCCTCCTTCTATAGTATAACTGTTAGCAGAAGTAAAAGTGAAATTTTACTGTTTCAATATTACTAGAATATGTTTACATTGTTTACTTTTGATATCAATAATTTGTTTCTCGTATCTATTTCTAGGAATCTTAATTCTTCATTTATTATTTTCCCGTCGATAGCAGGGCTGAATTAGCCATGCTGTCATGGGATCTGTCAATCAGGTCCGGGAGGTGGAGCTTTACCAAGCAGAGATTTAGATTTTAGCTCTCTGCGGCTGCGCGTGTGTTCCCGCGCAGGAAAGTAACAGATTCTTCTCAGTCTGTTCTTTCCGCAAGTGGGATCGCACGCGGGGCTGATTTCTCCTCAGTGTTTTATTATTTTTTCTTACAATGTCAAAAAAGTAGGGGTTTAAACCCTGTACCTGTGGCAAGGTAATGTCGGTCACGGATGGCCATGACCGATGTTACCGATGCCTGGGGCCAGAGCATAATTTAAAAAATTGTGAATTTTGTGCCAGAATGTCCCCAAGAGCCCCAAAACAGCGGGCCTATAAGATACGGGAACTTTTCCGTTTTTCGGAGCCATCGGAGGCTCATTCTTCACCTGGCCCCTCGACAATCATGGCTCCATCTCAAAAACGAGCGTCGTCGTGGGATCCTCAACCCTCCAGGCTTGGAGGTAAGGACTTGCCGAGTCGACATCTGACAGGACCGAGAGAGCCTCAGCGATCGGCGCCTAAAACTTCGGCGCCTACGACTTACGCGCCCAAAGTATCTTCTGCGCCCAAATCACCGTCGGCGCATAAGTTCTGCACTCAAAATTTCATCAGTGCGCACAGCGCCGAAGACGTCTGCAAGCACGGCGCCAGAAACAACAGCGCTGAGGCCATCTGCGCGCACGGCGCCGAAGACTTATGCGCACAAGTCGCCATATGCGCACAACTTACAGAAAATATCGGCGCACATGTCACCGAAGACATCGGCGCACACGGCAGTAAAGAAATCGATGCATAATGGACTACAACAGTCCACTCACTCATATCATTCAATACCACATGGTTTAAAATGAAGACAACAGTCTCCAAATGTACCTTATTCCACCTCTTCAGATTCCAATTCTACAGAGGTGAAATCAAAACATACGAGACGATCGCCGTCGGGACATGGAATCCATGCAGGATCATCGTCACGCCATCACCAAAGGCAATCACATCACTCATATCAAAAGGCGGTGAAGACGAGCGACATATGGGAAGTGAGCCCTTCTACTTCTAGGTCATCTCACCCACGAAGTGCAGACAACTTATCTCGTAGAGACATAATACAAATCACTTCCTCTGCTGCATCTACATCCTCAAACAATTCTGATAGGACCACAGAGGGCAAGATAGGGAAGAAGTATGATGTGACAAGTGCTTCCCTTCAAATTCCTCCATTGCAGCCTAAACCATGTGAGTTACCAAAACAATCCGGTCGTTCAACAATGCCTCCTCAAACAAAAGAGACATTTTTTCAATTATCTCAGTCATTGGCAGGGTTTTACAAAACCCTCCAATCATCCTTTAAGATGTCTAATGAACTATCTGTGAGTTCCCCGGAACACAGTATACATACCTCTAGAGAACAGTCAGTGGAGTCTCCGGCATCCCCAATAGCAAAACGACCAATTTCATCGATTCAACAGCCAGATACACCTATCGATTCTCTGTCTCCGCAAACATCCCCATTGTCATCTACTGGATTTTCATCGGATCCACAGGAACAACTGCACAAACCGTATTCCCCTCCAGAGGACCTGTCATACCCAAAATTTTTAGAAAAATTGGGCACAATATTACATCTGGAGGTACAAAAGGAGCCAGACCCTAGATCAGAAACCTTTGGTCTCCTAAAGATTTTCGATGCTCCAGGAGACCAACATCTCCTCCCACCACAGGATCTATTATTTATTTATTTATTTAGAATTTTTGTATACCGACATTCTTGAAAGAAGATATCAAATCATATCGGTTTCCATTGAAACTGAACAATCGCAGCTGTGGCATTACATTGAAACAATTCGTCCGATAACAAATAACATTGTAAGTGGAACACGTCTTATACGTGAAATAATCGCTGTAGTGGCGTTACATTGAGACAAGAGTTAGATGACAGGTAACAAATAACCACAAACCAATAACTGATAACCATTAACCATTAACAAATAACAAATATCATTATAAGTAGAGTACGTCTTCATAAACAAATCCAAACAGACCTATGTTGGATGTGGAAGTATAAATACAGAGTTGCGAAAAAAGGCGTTGCGGAAGAGGCGTCTAGGGAAGGAGGGAGGTAAGGGGAGTCTAGGGAAGGAGGGGGGTAAGGGAGATTAGGGAAGGAGGGGGGAAGGGGGAGGAAAAGGTAAGTGATAATTGGCATTAGCTCATGCTAAGGAGACATGTTGAGGTAGGTCGGTCCGAGAATGTGCCTCTCTTATGTCCAGTTATGACTATTGACCAGTGTCTGAGTGTTCTTTCGACTCAGGGAACGCTTTTCGGAAGAGCCATGTTTTGAAGTGTTTCTTAAATGTTTGAGGACAGGGTTCTAGACGGAGCTCCGGAGGTAGCGAGTTCCAAATGTTAGGCCCAGCTGTAGACATGGTGCGTTTCCTTAGAGTGGTTTTGACCAGTGGTGCGTATAGAGTTCCTTTGTAAGCGTTTCTGATAGGTCTATCGGATTTGTGTATGCGGAGTTGAGAGCTTAGATTGAGATGGGCGATGCCGTGAATGTCCTTGTGAATCATAGTCAAAAGTTTGAAGGTGATCCTGGATTTATGGGGAGCCAGTGGAGGCCTTGTAGTATAGGAGTGATGTGGGCTCTTTTATTTGAGTTAGTGAGTAACCTGGCCGCAGCATTCTGGACCATCTGTAATGGTTTAATAGTTATCGCTGGGAGGCGTAGAAGAAGTGAATTGCAGTAATCTAACTTGGTGAGGATGATAGACTGTACTACAAGCCGGAAGTCATTGAAATGCAGGAGAGGTTTCAGATTTTTGAGGACCTGGAGTTTAAAGAAACAATCTTTGGTTGTGTTTAGTACGAAAGATTTAAAGTTGAAAAGGTTATCAAGCCGAACCCCTAGGTCTCTGACAGAGGCGGAGTGTTTGATGAACGTTTTCGCAAATTGAGATGCGCTTTGTGAGTTAAGGAGATTGTGAGTATCATCTGGGGAGATGATGAGAATTTCGGTCTTATTAGAGTTAAGGATAAGGTTCAGGCTGGTGAGCAAGCAATTGATGGATTGTAGACAATCGTTCCAATGGGCCCAGGTTTTTTGCAGGGATTCGGTGATCGGGAGGAGGATTTGAATGTCATCTGCAAAAATGTAATATTTTAGTTTGAGGTTGGAGAGAAGATGGCAGAGAGGAAGCAGATAGATATTGAAAAGTGTGGGGGAGAGTGATGATCCCTGAGGGACTCCCAGGTTTGATTTGATTGGGAGTGATTCCTTGTTGTTAATTCTTACTTTGTAAAATCTATTCTCTAGGAACGATTTAAGCCATCCATGTGCTTCTCCTTGGATGCCAATATCTGATAAGCGCTCAAGTAGAATGGAATGATTAACCGTATCGAAGGCAGCGGATAAGTCAAGAAGGGCAAGAAGGTAAGGTTGTTTTCTTTCCATGTTGAGTAGGATGGTGTCGGATAGTGAGGAAAGTAAGGCTTCAGTGTTTTTAGATTTTCTGAAACCGAACTGGTAGGAGGAGAGTATATTGTTTTCTTCGAGGTAATTTGAGAGTTGTTTGTTGACAATTCTTTCCATCACTCTGGAGATCAGTGGAAGATTGGCAATAGGGTGGAAGTTAGCTGGGTCAGCGTCGGAAGGTTAGGTTTTTTTAGTAAGGGTTTTAGAATGGCTAGTTTAAGTTGATCTGGAACCTTTCCTTGAGATAGGGAGCAGTTTATGATGTCTGCCAATGATTTGGAAATGGTGTTCGGAATGGAGAGAAGAAGATTGGAGGGAATAGCATCTGAAGGGTGTGAAGAAGGTTTTAGCTTTTTGAGGATGATTTCGATCTCCAAAGAGGATGGTGGCTCGAAGGATGTAAGGTATGAACTCCTTATCGGTGTTGAAGAGTTGGAGGGAATGGTTGTCGGTTGCGTTGAGGTGATGGGCTTGAGGAGGTTGGTTATTTTATTTTCAAAGAAGATGGCGAGTTCTGTAGCTTTATTGTAGGCTTGTTCGTCCGGGATGATCGGGGGTGAAGGTTTTGTAAGAGAAGATACAAAGGAGAATAAGGCTTTGGGGTCAAATGAGAAATTGTGGATTTTTTTTTGCAAAAAAGTCTTTTTTGGCTTGAGGATGGCTGTCCTGTATGTGTTAAGGTAGACTTTATAGATGGAAAGAGTATCTGTGGAGGGGGGTCTTGCGCCATTTGAGCTCTTTTTGTCTTACAGAAATCTTGGGAAACAATTTTAGATCTAATTCTCAGTGGAGCACAGGACTTGGTGAGAGAGGGTAACGGTGGTGGGGCCGCTTGGCAATAGTGATCATAATATTTATTTATTTAAGGGATTTTTATATACCGGGGTCCGTAAGAAACATCACCTCGGTTTACATTCAAACATTAATTCAGCATAGAGCTTTACAATATAACATAATAACTGCATGAATATAAAACCAAGTATAGCTTTGTAATAAAATAAAGAAAATCAATATAAGAGAGTCTGTAGAAATATTCTGAAAGGTAATATAATAGAACTCAGTTTATTGATAGTAGGGCTTTTTTGAATAGCCAGGTTTTAGGTTTTGTTTTAAAATTTTTGTGGCAAAGTTCCTGGCGTAATTCAGAGGGCATAGTGTTCCATATTGTGGATCCAGCAATGATGAATGAACGTTCTTTTGTAGTCGAAAGTTTGGTCAAATTAGGCGCAGAGATCTTCAGTTTCGCTAAATGTTGGAATCTAATATGATGTTGGAATCTAATATGTTGGAATCTAATGTTGGAATCTAATATGATCATAATATGATCAAATTTGATTTAATGACTGGAAAAGGAACAGTGTGCAAATCCAAGGCTCTCGTGCTAAACTTTCAAAAGGGAAACTTTGATAAAATGAGAAAAATTGTTAGAAAAAAACTGAAAGGAGCAGCTACAAAAGTAAAAAATGTCCAAGAGGCGTGGTCATTGTTAAAAAATACCATTCTAGAAGCACAGTCCAGATGTATTCCACACATTAAGAAAGGTGGAAAGAAGGCAAAACAATTAACCGGCATGGTTAAAGGGGAGGTGAAAGAAGCTATTTTAGCGAAAAGATCTTCATTCAAAAAATTGGAAGAAGGATCCAACAGAAGAAAATAGGATTAAGCATAAACATTGGCAAGTTCAATGTAAGACATTGATAAGACAGGCTAAGAGAGAATTTGAAAAGAAGTTGGCTGTAGAGGCAAAAACTCACAGTAAAAAACTTTTTTAAATATATCCGAAGCAGAAAGCCTGTGAGGGGAGTCAGTTGGACCATTAGATGATCGAGGGGTTAAAAGGGGCACTTAGAAAAGATAAGGCCATTGCGGAAAGATTAAATGATTTCTTTGCTTCGGTGTTTACTGAAGAGGATGTTGGGGAGGTACCCGTAATGGAGAAGGTTTCATGGGTACTGATTCAGATGGACTGAATCAAATCACGGTGAAACCTAGAAGATGTGGTAGGCCTGATTGACAAACTGAAGAGTAGTAAAATCACCTGGACCGGATGGTATACACCCCGAGTTCTGAAGGAACTAAAAAATGAAAATTTCAGACCTATTAGTAGAAATTGTAACTTATCATTAAAATCATCCATTGTACCTGAAGACTGGAGGATAGCAAATGTAACCCCAATATTTAAAAAGGGCTCCAGGGGCGATCCGGGAAACTACACACCGGTTAGCCTGACTTCAGTGCCAGGAAAAATAGTGGAAAGTGTTCTAAAACATCAAACATCACAGAACCATATAGAAAGACATGGTTTATGGAAACAAGTCAGCATGGCTTTACCCAGGGCAAGTCTTGCCTCACAAATCTGCTTCACTTTTTGAAGGAGTTAATAAACATGTGGATAAAGGTGAACCGGTAGATATAGTATACTTGTATTTTCAGAAGGCGTTTGACAAAGTTCCTCATGAGAGGCTTCTAGGAAAAGTAAACAAGTCATGGGATAGGTGGGTGATGTCCTTTCGTGGATTGCAAACTGGCTAAAAGACAGGAAACAGAGAGTAGGATTAAATGGGCAATTTTCTCAGTGGATGGGAGTGGACAAGTGGAGTGCTCAGGGATCTGTATTGGGCCCTTACTGTTCAATATCTTTATAAATGATCTGGAAAGAAATACAAACGAGTGAGATAATCCAATTTGCAGATGACACAAAATTGTTCACTAGTAATTAATCACAAGCAGATTGTGATAAATTGCAGGAAGACCTTGTGAGACTGGAAAATTGGGCATCCAAATGGAGATGAAATTTAATGTGGATAAGTGCAAGGTGATGCATATAGGAAAAAATCAACCCACTGCTATAATACACATGTGGGTTCCATATTAGGTGCTACAACCCAAGAAAGAGATCTAGGTGTCATAGTGTATAACACATTGAAAAATCGTCGGTTGCAGTGTGCTGTGGCAGTCAAAAAAGCAAAACAGAATGTTGGGAATATTAGGAAAGGAATGATGAAATAAAACGGAAAATGTCATAATGCCTCTGTATCGCTCCATGGTGAGGACCACACCTTGAATACTGTGTAACAATTCTGGTTCGCCGAATCTCAAAAAAGATATAATTGCGATGGAGAAGGTACAGAGAAGGGCTACCAAAATGATAAAGGGAATGGAACAACTCCCCTATGAGGAAAGACTAAGAGGTTAGGACTTTTCAGCTTGGAGAAGAGACGACTGAGGGGGGATATGATAGAGGTTGGTTTAAAATCATGAGAGGTCTAGAACGGGTAAGATGTGAATCAGTTATTTACTCCAGTAGAAAGACTAGGGGGCACTCCATGAAGTTAGCATGGGGCACATTTAAAACTAATCGGAGAAAGTTCTTTTTTACTCAACCCACAATTAAACTCTGGAATTTGTTGCCAGAGAATGTGGTTCGTGCAGTTAGTATAGCTGTGTTTAAAAAAGGATTGGATAAGTTCTTGGAGGAGAAGTCCATTACCTGCTATTAAGTTCACCTAGAGAATAGCCACTGCCATATTAGCAACGGTAACATGGAATAGAACTTAGTTTTTGGGTACTTGCCAGGTTCTTATGGCCTGGATTGGCCACTGTTGGAAACAGGATGCTGGGCTTGATGGACCCTTGGTCTGACCCAGTATGGCATTTTCTTATGTTCTTATTCTCTGTCAGCGGTTTCAAAGAAAACGGATATAAAATTTTGCATGCGGAAAACGTTGCCTTACTCTACGCCACAACTACCGCATGCTTCAATTGTGGTAGAGTCTGCAATGCAAAGATTCAAAAAAGCAAAGTCGCATACCTCATATCCACCAGGCAAAGACAACCGATTTTTAGATGAGTTTGGCAGAAATATGTACCATAACTCAATGTTGAATGCCTGTATTATGCACCATCAGTTCTACATGGTACAATACCTATATGAGTGCATACAAGCCACAAAAGGTATGCTTTCCTCAACGGCAGATCAGATACCACCGCCTCTTCATGACATGGAGGAGTGTTCTTGACACCTTCTGCGATCAATATATGAGGGATTTGAAAGATCTTCTAGAGCATCTGCAACAGCCATTGCAGCCCGTAGAATGGCATGGTTACATTCTAGTATGATACGAGAAGATTTACACGAGAAACTAACGAACCTCCCGTGTACAGGAGACAACCTGTTCGGAGAACGATTTCAAGACACAGTTGGCAAATTAAAAGAGGAAGCTCTAGCAGTCCACTCCTTAACATCACAACCTCACTACTCAACCACACATCATTATGTTGGATCTACTCATAGACAATCATATGCCCACAGGCCTTACAGGTCTTATCAATCCTTTCGTACACAGATGTATTCATCTTACCAGCGTCCTCCGCCGCAGCAACACAACCCAACTCAACGTAGGGGTATGCCTCCATGGTGAGACCACACCTTGAATACTGTGTACAATTCTGGTCGCCGTATCTCAAAAAGATATAATTGCAATGGAGAAGGTACAGAGAAGGGCAAACCAAAATGATAAAGGGGATGGAACAGCTCCCCTATGAGGAAAGGCTGAAGAGGTTAGGGCTTTTCAGCTTGGAGAAGAGACGGCTGAGGGGGGATATCATAGAGGTCTTTAAGATCATGAGAGGTCTTGAACAAATAGATGTGACTCGGTTATTTACACTTTCGAATAATAGAAGGACTAGGGGGCATTCCATGAAGTTAGCAAGTAGCACATTTAAGACTAATCGGAGAAAATTCTTTTTCACTCAACGCACAATAAATCTCTGGAATTTGTTGCCAGAGGATGTGATTAGTGCAGTTAGTGTAGCTGGGTTCAAAAAAGGTTTGGATAAGTTCTTGGAAGAGAAGTCCATTAACTGCTATTAATCAAGTTTACTTAGGGAATAGCCACTGCTATTAATTGCATCAGTGCATCAGTAGCATGGGATCTTCTAGGTGTTTGGGTAATTGCTAGGTTCTTGTGGCCTGGTTTGGCCTCTGTTGGAAACAGGATGCTGGGCTTGATGGACCCTTGGTCTGACCCAGCATGGCAATTTCTTATGTTCTTATGTTCTTATGTTCTTAACCAAAGACACCAGACACAGCAACCGGCTGCTGCAGTAAAATCAACGCCATCTTTTTAATAACCCAGCCACCACCACTACATCAAGCACCACCGGGCAGAATTCATTCTTGCCTGGCAGCCTGAGAGAGAATAACAACCGATTAATGAGTTTTAGAGAGAGTACGACATGGCGACCAACTCCAATTTACCACAAAACCCATACTACCTCAGCTTTCCACTCTAAAAAGTCAAAGCTTCCAACCACAACTGGGGGAGGAAATTGCTTTGCTTTGTAAACAGCAGGCCATTCAGATTTTCCCAAAAACCCGACAGACAGGATTTTATTCCCTATACTTCCTCATACCCAAAAAGTTGGGTGGCCTTCACCCCATATTAGATCTACAGGAATTGAACAAATTCCTGACCAAAGAGAAATTCAAAATGGTATCGTTGAAATCCATCCTACCTCTGATTCAACCCAATGACTGGATGTGTTCCATCGATCTGAAGGATGCTTACACACATATTCCAATCCACCCATCCTCTTGGCGTTACTTACGCTTTTGCTACGTCCATCAACACTACCAGTACAAGGTTCTTCCCTTTGGACTATCGGCTGCACCCAGGGTTTTCACCAAATGCATGGTTGTGGTGGTGGCTTATCTCAGACAACCGGGTATGACCATCTTTCCATATCTGGACGAAAGGCTAATAATAGCCTCAACCCCAGACATCTTACTCGATCACCTTCGACGAGTGATACAGTGCTTACAGGAATTGGGGCTAGTGATCAATTTTCAGAAATCACATCTCCAACCAACACAAAGGCTACAGTTTATAGGAGCAGGGCCTTGACACCGCAACCGGGCATATCTCCCAACAGAAAGAACAACACAACTATGTCAACTTCTCTACTCATTGAACAACACTCAAAGGCCGTTGGTGAGACAAATTTTGGTAGCCCTCGGCCACATGGCGGTAGCTATTTTCACAGTTCCCAATATCAGGCTACACATGAGATGCTTGAAATGGGGACTAAAACGTCAATGGAAACAACACTCACAACCATTGACACAGAAGTTATCGTTAACCTCCGAGATGAAACAGGACATAACATGGTGGCTCCTAGACTCCACCCTGTCCAAAGGAGCATTTTTCAGTCCTCCTCCTCACAATGCAGTTTTAACCACAGATGCGTCTCGCAAGGGATGGGGAGCACATCTCGAGATTTACGAAACCCAAGGTTTATGGACAATCTCCGAGCAGACCCTACAGATAAATTTATTGGAGCTCAGAGCAATTCGAAATGCGTTACAAGTGTTTCAAGATCACTTAAAGGGCCTCAGGGTCATGATCTACACAGACAATCAAGTGGCAATGTTTTATATCAACAAGCAAGGAGGGTCCGGTTCATGGTCCCTTTGCAAGGAGACCCTGACAATCTTCAAACATGCTCACCAACATTGCATACATCTGCAAGCAACTTACCTACCAGGAGTAGCAAATACAAGAGAGGACAGGCTAAGTCACGTCTTTCATCCTCACAAATGGACACTCAATTCGGAGGTAGCCCAAGACATCTTCATTCAGTGGAGGACACCTGCAATAGATCTCTTTGCAAGAGAGATCAACGCTCAAGCTCCCAAATTCTGCTCGATAAGACCAAGTCACTTCAGGATCGCCCAGGATGCCTTCCTCATTCCGTGGATGACAGGCAGGAGGCCTGTCATCCACGGTATGAGTGGTATGGGAGGAAAGGCATACAGGAGGTATGCCTTTCCTCCCATACCACTCATAACAAGGACAATTCAAAAGTACATAGCAGACAAGGCTCAACTGATACTCATAGCTCCAGTCTGGCCAAGGCAACCGTGGAACAGTTTCCTTCTCCGATTGTCCATCTCGAACCCAATTCAGTTACCAAATCGCCCATATATTCTCTTCCAAGATCAAGGAACGCTTCTACACCCACTACACTCATCTCTCCATTTGAAAAGCATGGAGATTGAGAGGCTCCTTTTAACAGAACAGGGAGTTTCCACTTCGGCACAGTCCATTTTGTTAGAATCCAGGAAACTCTCAACGAAGAAAAACTATAACTATAAATGGAAACGATACTCGACCTGGTGCACTTCTAATGGTGTACCACCATTAGACTGTTCTCCTGAGTTACTCATGGATTATCGACATACACTGTACACAGCTGGTCTTGCACCATCATCCATTAGGGTTCATCTCAGTGCCATAGCGGCATATCACAGACCACTTAACAATATTCCTATTTCCAATCACCCCTTACTATCTCGTTTCATCAAGGGGTTAAATCACCTTCGTCCTCCGATCTCCAAACCTCCAGTTCCATGGAACCTCAACATAGTTCTTGAACAGCTTATGCTTCCCCCGTTTGAGCCCATGGGACCTCAGCACATATTAATACCTCACATGGAAGGTGGTGTTACTGGTTACAATAACATCAGCATGAAGAGTCAGTGAATTACAGGCCTTGGTCCATTATTCTCTGTATTTACAGTTTCATCCCCAAAAAGTGGTTCTCCAAACTCACCCGTCTTTCCTACCAACAGTGGTTTCTCAATTCCATCTCAATCAGACCATAGAATTACCATTTTTTTCCCTAAACCTATACAAATGACAGGGAAAATTACTGCATACACTAGATTTGCAAAAGAGCTTTAGCATGCTACAAAGAAAGAACAAACTCGGACTCCCGAGTTTTTCAACTCTTTGTCTCTTTTGACCCGAAGGCGCCTAGACTACCGGTGGCTAAACGCACCATCTCCAGCTAGATAGCACAGTGCATCAAATTTTGTTACGACAAACAGAAGCTACAGCTGCATTCTGTTCCCAAAGCTCATCAAGTTAGAGCAGTGGTGGCCTACTTGGCACACCTTAAACATGTACAACCCATAGACATTTGTAAGGCAGCTACATGGTCTTCGCTCCATACCTTCACATCGCACTACTGCCTTGATCAACAAGCAGCCGCTGATGCGAAGATAGGGAACGCAATCTTCCACTCTCTATCCTCTGGTACACAGTGACTGCCACACTGTTCATGATCACGTACAAACATAAAAAGCATAAACAACGTGATCGGGAGCTTGGGACTCCCATGACAGCATGGCTAATTCAGCCCTGCTATCGACGGGAAAAAGCAAGTTTGCTTACCGTAAATGGTATTGCCGTAGATAGCAGGATGAATTAGCCATGCTGACCCACCCTCCTCCCTGGCAGTCACCGTCTTTTCGACTACAATACAGCTTAATCATAGACTGAGGAGAATCTGTTTCTTTCCTGCACAGGAACACACGCGCAGCCGCAGAGAGCTAAAATCTAAATCTCTGCTTGGTAAAGCTCCACCTCTGGGACCTGATTGACAGATCCCATGACAGCATGGCTAATTCATCCTGCTATCTACAGAAACACCGTTTATGGTAAGCAAATTTGCTTTTCTATTTTGTAATGATTGCTTTTCTCATCTTATCTTGTTACGTTCACCAGCTGCGGGGCTCCAGCATCGGCGGAGGGCCCTGGCTTGCTGGCGGCTGTGGGAAGCCGCTCCAGTCGCAAACCGCCTCTCCCCGACACCACTGGGGTCTCTCCTGCATCTTCGGTGGCCGGGATGCCGCCGACTACCAGCCCGGCACGGGCCTCCTCTATGCGCGCGCGGCTCCAGCCAGGATTTAAAGGACCGGAAGCAAGAAAATGCTGCCAGCCCCTCCGGATGACATCATCAACCTCAGCCTATTTAAGGCTGCATCGGGCTCCCAGCAGGCGGCTTGGCAACAGGTCTACTCAATGTCTTCTTTGGCATGCTCTTGTGCGTTCCTGATCCAGCATTCCTGATCCTGCCCTCCAGTTCCTGTTCCAGACTGCTCTTCTCGGACTGATATTGGCTTTTGACCCAGCTTGCTTATTGACCTCTTCTTCTGTCGCCTGCTTCTGACCCCTGGACTGGATCTGACCTCATCTTCAGCCACCTGCCTATGAACTCCAGACCGGACCTGACCACGCCTTCCATCTGCTTTGGCCTTTGGGCCCTTGTGACCTCTGCCTCACCCGGCCGTGCTTTTGGGATCGTCCACACAGGGGCCCATCTAAGACCAGCCGGCCCCAAAAGGACTCAACCTACGGGGAACGTGGGCTGGTAGTGCTGAAGCTCCAGCTGGCCTCTGCTTCCCATCCAGCCTCGCCTCCCAAAGGTGGGGACCTGTGGGGATCTCCCCCACAGGTAGCGCCAACACCACCTCGGGCCAAGAGTTTACGTTTGGTACCAGGTTCATAACAGAGTGCCAAGCCCATGGACCTGGTGGAGGCATCCACCTTGCAGGCCATCCCGGGCCTGGCTCAGAAGATCCTCGAACAGCAGAAGGTCTTGGAACCCTCGCTACAGCAGTGGAGTGGCTTGGTGCTCGTCTGGATTCTATGGTCCCCTCTATCCCATAGACTCCGCCTGCTTTGGGCTACATGGCCCCCATATCGAAAGGACGCCCCGTCATACCACTCCCTGCTCCTCCACGTTTCTCCGGGGACTCTCAACACTGTCGAGGCTTCCTGAATTAGTGCAATATGCACTTCTGCCTCCAATCCATGCTCTTCCCTGATGATGCCACCAAGACCACCCTCCTGGATGGCAAGGCCCTGGCCTGGGCCTCTCCCCTTTGGGAGCGCTGACCCTGTCCAGCAGGACCTGTAAGGCTTCTTGGCCCTCTTCCGCACTGTCTTAGACGATCCTGGCCAGCAAACTACTTCTGGCTCGTCTCTCCTCCACCTACAGCAGCGCTCCCGTTCCTTAACGGACTACGTTATCGAGTTCTGGACCCTGGCCTCGGAACTCCACTAGGGCAAGGACTGCTTATGCTCCATCTTCCTAGATGGACTGGCTGCCTGGATAAAGGATGAGCTGGCAGCCTGCGAGTTACCTACCTCCCTAGATGCCCTCATAGATCTGGCCGGCCGCATAGACCGCCGACTCCAGAAGTGGACCCGAGAACTATAACTTTCAAAGAGGCATCCACCCTCTTCCCAGCACTCCCAGTTTACTCCCTCTCCCAAGCAGAACCCTGCTCCGACTGGGGCCACTGTAGAGGAACCCATGCAGCTGGGTCATGGCAAGCTAACCCCAGAAGAACACCTATGATGCCAGCGAACCGGGCTCTGCCTGTATTGTGGAGAGGCTGGGCATGTAGTAGTCCATTGCCTGATACATCCGGTAAACTCTCAGGCCTAGAACGTGGTGGGGACTGCCCCTAGGCCTGACTTCACCAGCTCCCCCGCTCACCCTTCCTGTGACACTTTTGTGGGTAACCAGGACTTTCATACCCTAGTATTCGTGGACTCCGGTGCGGGAGGCAACTTCATCCTGAAGCAGCTGGTGAAACACCTCCAGATTCCCACCAGTCTCTCCCCGGTGCCACTCATGCTCTCATCCATACATGGTGAATCCTTACAGGCAGAATCACCCAAACCAATGTTCCTGTTAAGCTCTGCTAAGGCTCCCTCCACATGGAGTGCTTGGCATTCCACATCATCGAAAAATCCATTCACCCCATGGTCCTCGGTCTACCTTGGCTCCGGCAGCACTCTCCCCAATTTGACTGGTCGTCTCTGCAGTTGTCCCAGTGGGGTCCATCCTGACGCACATCCTGTCTGACGATTGTCACTGCCTAACACTGTCTCGTGACCTCGCTCCTCCCTACCGGGTTTCCACCCCAATACGCCTCCTATGCGGATGTCTTCTCGAAGAAGGGGGCAGACACACTGCCACCTCATTGCCAGTATGATTGCGTCATCAATCTCCTGCTGGACATGGAGCCTCCCCGAGGTCGGGCCTACCCACTATCCCTTACCGAGATCTGGGCAATGTCGGAATATGTGCAAGAAAACCTAGCCAAAGGCTTCATCCGGCGATGCATCTCCTCCACAGGAGCAGGCTTCTTCTTCGTGGTGAAGAAGGACAGGACGTGTATTGAATACAGGGGTTTGAATGCCATCACCCAAAAGGACCACTACTCTTTGCTGTTCATCGAGGAACTGTTTGACCGCCTACAAGGGCCAGAGTGTTCTCCAAGTTGGACCTGCAGGGGGCCTACAACCTGATTCGCATCTGAAAAGGTGATGAGTGGAAGATGGCCTTCAATACCAGAGACGGCCATTACGAGTACTTGGTAATGCCATTTGGACTTTGCAATACGCCAGCTGTCTTCCAAAATATGATCAACGAGGTGTTCCGGGATATGCTGTACGAATGAGTAGTCATTTACCTAGACAACATTTTGGTGTTCTCCAAAGACCACCAGACCCACCACCGAGATGTCGCCCTTATACTCCAATGCCTCCAGGACAACCAGTTATTTGCCAAACTTGAGAAATGTTCCTTCGAGAAGGAGAGTCTGCTGTTTCTGGGTTACATAGTCTCCAGACAAGGATTCCAGATGGACCCAGAGAAACTCAAACACATTCAAAATTGGCCACAACTGACAGGCCTGTGGACTTTGCAATGATTTCTTGGCTTTGCCAACTACTATCTCACGTTCATCTACAACTACGAGAAGCTGGCGGCCCCACTCACAGCCCTGACTTAAAAAGGGGTGAACCCTACGCAGTGGCCTCCCAAGGCTGAAGCAGCAGTCCAGTACTTAAAGGCCGCATTCCTCTGGGAGCCATGTCTCCGGCATCCCGACCTTCAAAGCCCTTTCATCGTGGAGGTTGACGCCTTCTCTGAAGGAGTAGGAGCTATCTTGAGCTAGCACTCACCCACTGACACTCTCCATCCGTGCTCCTTCTTCTCTAAACAGTTTTCTCCTGCAGAGCGGAATTATGAGATTGGTGACAAGGAACTCTTGGCGATCAAACGCGCCTTCGAAGAGTGGCATCCATTGCTGGATGGACAACACCGTTGTGGGCCTACCCACGAGCCGTGGGCAGTCCCCCCACCTACCTTCTAGCCTGAATGCAGCCAGCTAGGCCACTGCCGACGCCGTCCCGTGGCAGACCTAGTCATATTGCTCCTGGCTCCCCTGCGGTCCTAGCGCTGCTATTGGGAGCTTTTCTCCGCGGCTGTAGCCGTCACTGCCATTCCTGTTCAGTCTAGGCTGCTGCCACGGCTGGGGTCCTCAATCTAAGCACCAGGGAAGCCACCTCTGCTGCTGCCTGCATCCATCTCCCACTTCGTGGCAGGGAGCCGCGCCATCTCGGGCCTCCCATGTGGCGGGATGCCGTCGATGCACCTTTGCTTCTTCCTGCCTCACCATAGGCGCGGGCGTGCACCTCTCGCTGGTATTTAAGGGGCCAGTGGTGGGAAAAGCCCCGCGGCCCTCATCAGTGATATCATCGACCTGTTCCTGCTTCAGCCCTATAAAAGGGCCTTGCTGCCATCCTTCAGGACCTTCGGATCGGGTTTGCACAGTGTCTGTGATCTTCCGTTCCAGGTCTTCCGTGGTCTCCTGTGCCTTGATGGATCTTCGTTCCATATTCTTCATGTTCCTGAACCTTATCTCCTTGATTTCCTGGTCTCGTCCCTCGTCAGAGCTCCCTCATTGCCTGTCTTCTGTTCCTGATGTTCCACATGTTCCGTGTCCAGATGTCCTGTGTCCTGAGGTGCCATGTTCCTTGTTCCTGATGTCCGATGTTCCTGTCTTGACTCAGTCTGTCTCATCTTCAGCTCTTCATCCAGTTCCCAGGTCCCTCATCTGTCCACCTCTCTTGGCGTACCATGTCGTGTTCCGTGACCAGCCCATGGGATGGCTGTGTAGGGCACCGCGTGGTACAAGGCCGCCTTCTCATCTATAGCACAAGCCTCCGGTAGACTTCTGTTTTCAAAGCCTTGTTCCTGAGTATCTTGTTCCTGGTCTACAGAGTTCCCTTGTGCCTGCATCCATCCATGCCTAAGATTCTGCCAGAACCTGCTCTGCTCCACCGTGGTCCGTGAAAAGCCACAGGCGGCTGTGTAGGTCGTGTCCCGCTGCAGGCCTCTACTGAATCTTTGCCATGTTCCAGTCTCAAGTTCCATGTCTTCGCCTGGAGTCTGCTTCATGTTCAACGTGGTCCGCAACCAGCCATGGACGGCTGTGTAGGGCATGCTGCGATGCAGTTCTCACCCAGTACTTTCGCCTGACTCTTGAATCCTTGCCTGAAACTTCCGAGCAACCTGAATCCTTGTCCGAGCCTCCTGAGTATCCTGAATCCTTGTCTGAGTCCTCTGAGTGTTCTAAGTATCCTGAGTCCTTGTTTGGGTATCCAAGTCTTCGTCTGAGTCTCCTGAGTATCCAAATCTACGTCTGAATCCTCCGAGTATCTTGAGTCTTCTTCCAAGTCTTCATGTTCCTGCCCTCAGCCTCCGTCTGGCTCATGCACTCATTCCCCAGCGATGGGCCTGGAAGGGCTATCGAGTGGCCGGAGGGCTACTCTCGAGATCAGCATTGCATTGCTGGATCTCATTGGTGCGTGTAGGTCCAGTGAAGGGCTGAGCCTGCCTAGTTCCTGTTCTGGAATCCTCCCCTTGTCTTCGCTCCAGCTGTGCTCCTGCTCCACCCGTGCGCGTACCAGCTCACCTCCCGCAGTATGTCTTGGGTCTCCTCCCTGAGCATGCCACGGCCCAAGGGCTCACATCTTCCTTAGATGGGACTGTGCCTCCGAGCTCCTAACCGGGCCTGAGGGCGTGCTCCACAACAGGATCCGAAGGCCATGAGCTCAGTGAGCTGTGCCTGTGACGGTCTCCAGTTTTTTGGACATTTTGTTTGGCCTTGATTTTTGCCTGGAAATTGTTGCTTCAGTTCCTGGACACTTCAACTTGTTCCTTGCTCAGAGAATTTTTGCCTTAGTTCCTGGACTCTCTGATAACTTGATTTTTGCCCAGAAATTTTGCTCCCAGTTTCCTAGACATTTTATACTTGCTTTAGACAATTTTTTTTCTTTTGCTATTTGTCTCTTTCCTCTACAGTTGTCTGGATCCCACAACCTGCCGGAGGTGCCTGCATCCAGATCATCTCCGTGTCCAACCCGTCCTGGAACTTTCACGACCAGCAGGAGGCGCCTGCCACTGTTCCAGAAACCATCTCCGTTCTTCCCACTGCGATGTGGTCCAGCTTCCTGGGTTTCGTACAACCTGCAGGAGGCGCCTGCACCTAGGTTCCACATCCAGCATCCAGTACTTTCTACGTCAAGAGTCTTCGAGCATCTGGGAGTACGTTCCATTTAAAGTGTACTCCACATCACACTCCAGGTCTTTGGGTTCGTACGACCTGCACCCTAGACCTGTCTTCATCTCGTCTCTTCCAACCCTGCCCCTGCATGCACTGTCCTGGTGCTTGCCCTGGGGCCATCTTCAGCTTAAAGCTTCTCTCCACATCTGCAAGTGGTGACTCCTGCCATGGATTTCATGCCAGTTCTTCATAGATGTCACCTGCCTGATCTTCTCCTTCATGGCGTCAACACGGCAAGTCACTTTGAATCTACAGCTTAATCCAGCCCTTGCTCCGTACAAGTGGTTTCTACCATGTATCGCCATTGTGAGCTACCATGCATTCTGAGCTCACCACCATCTTCCACCAGTGTCCATCTTGCAGTATTTCGTGCTGCTGATTCAGGATTTGGAAGGTCCTGATTCCCCATCATCTGCTCTGCTGTACTGTCTCGCTGTAAAGCTAAGGACTGCTCTACTATCTTCCAGCTTGTCCTGTACGCCTGCACTGCCGTGCTGTTGATCTTCCTGAAAAGACCTTGTCTTCCTTGAGACCACATGGTGATTCAACCTTACTATCCTTGGAACCAAGAGAACCCAAGCCATTATCTTCAGTCCATCATCTCAAAAGCTTTCTGAATGGCTCTACAAGGTCACTGAGTATTCACTAACTCCTGTGTCTTCCATCAAGTGACTTATTTCTGCAGGGATGTTCACCTTCGGCTGCCCTGACCATCCATCTGTGAGGATTCACTGTGTACCCATTCAAATCCTCTGCTGTCTTCAAGCCGGTCTCTTGAAGCTTATTCCACCTTAATTGGCTCTTCGACTCAGTCCTAAAGGGAACTTCATCTTCACAGTCATCTGGGTAATCCCCTTCAACAAAACAGTTCCTTGCACAAGTGCCGCAGTGACACCTACTGACCATCAAGTTCCTTGAGAATGAGTTAACCACCTCTTGAGAGCCGGTAGTAACTCATGGATTTCCCAAGATGCAACTCTCTCTTTACCAAGCTGTAGAGACTTTTCTCTCATCTGGCCTTGCAAGCCTGGAAGCAGCAATCCTGAGCTTCTTCATACTTGCCTTCTTCCGCCTTGAGTCAACCATCTTCATAAGGTAAAAGTTGCCTCCAGGATAAACTCTCCACCAACTGTGCAATGGTCATTTGACTTCTTAGTTCCACTGAAGTCCTCCTGGTACCACTGCCTATCCATAAGCGAGTGACACTTGTGAAATTCGTCTGCTTACTCTCCTGGAGTTCCATTTTCGCATCTATAGAATCCAGCATGAAGTCTGATCCATCTTAACCATGCTACCACTGCGAAGATGATGCTTGCCTATTTGTCACTCTTATTCTGATCACCGTGAACCTTGAACCAGTCCTACTCCTAGATGCTACCATTTGTCTGTGCCTTCTGTTCATCCTAGTCTCCTTGTCTTTGATCTCTGCCACCTTGATCACTAGAACATGAGATGTAAGCCTTCCCATCCTGCAAATCCTGGACCCTGTTTGTTTCATGTCTTCAGTGTTTTGCTTATGTCTTGCCTGGATCTTTAACTGTCTACCATGTCTTCAGCTACCAGTATCTTCATCGCTACAGTTCCTCACCAAGAACTTCCAACTTCTGTTCTTGGTCCCTTGATCATCCCCTGACTATATGGAGTGATCCTCCACCCTTCCAAGCTGTTGACAGGAGGCTTGGAGAGGGGGTCTTTGAGGGGGGGTACTGTTGTGGGCCTACCCACGAGCCGCAGGCAGTCCCCCCACCTACCTTTTAGCCTGAACGCAGCCAGCTAGGCTGCTGCCGATGATGTCCCACGGCAGGCCTAGCCCAGTTGCTCCTGGCTCCCCTGTGGTCCTAGTGCCGCCGTCGGGAAGCTTCCTGCGCGCTGAGGCTGCCGCTGCTGCTTCTGCTCAGTCTCGGCTGCTACCGCGGCCAGGGTCCTCCGTCTAAGTAGCAGGGAAGCAGCTTCTACTGCTGCCTGCATCAATTTCCCGCTTCACAGCAGGGAGCTGCTCCATCTCAAGCCTCCCACGTGGCAGGACACCGCTGATGTTCCTTTGCTTCTTCCTGCCTCACCATAGGTGTGGGCATGCGCCTCTCACTGGTATTCAAAGGGCCAGTGGTGGGAAAAGCCCTGCAGTCCTCATAGATGATGTCATCAACCTGTTCCTGATTCAGCCCTATAAAAAGGCCTTGCTGCCATTCTTCAGGGCCTTCGGATCGGGTTTGCACAGTGTCTGTGATCTTCCTTTCATTCCAGGTCTTCCGTGGTCTCCTGTGCCTTGATGGATCTTTGTTCCATGTTCTTCCTGTTCCTGAACCTCGTCTCCTTGATATTTCTGGTCTCGTCCCTCGTCAGAGCTCCCTCGTTCCTTCTCTTCCTGATGTTCCAGATGTTGCGTGTCCAGATGTCCTTATATCCTGTGTCCTGAGGTGCCATGTTCCTTGTTCCTGATGTCCGATGTTCCTGTCTTGACTCTGTCCATCTCATCTTCAGCTCTTTATCCAGTTCTCAGGTCTCTCGTATGTCCACCTCTCTTGGCATACCATATCATGGTCCATGACCAGACCATGGGATGGCTGTGTAGGGTGCCTCATGGTACAAGGCCTTCTTCTCGTTTGCAGCACAAGCCTCCGGGAGACTTTTGTTTTTAAAGCCTTGTTCCTGAGTATCTTGTTCCCGTTCTACGGAGTTCCCTTGTGCCTGCATCCGTCCATGCCTAAGACTCTGCCAGAACCTGCTCTGCTCCAGCGTGGTCCACAGGGTGCACCCTACACAGGCGGCTGTGTAGGGTGCACCCCGGTACAGGCCTCTACTGAATCTTTGCCATGTTCCAGTCTCAAGTTCCATGTCTTCGCCTGGAATCTGCTTTGCATTCAGCGTGGTCCGCAAGCAGCCATGGGCAGCTGTGTAGGGCACACTGCGATGCAGTTCTCACCCAGTACTTTTGCCTGACTCTTGAATCCTTGCCTGAAACCTCCGAGCAACCTGAATCCTTGTCTGAGTCTCCTGAGTATCCTGAATCCTTGTCTGAGTTCTCAGAGTCTTCTAAGTATCCTGTCCTTGTTTGAGTATCCAGGTTTTCGTTTGAGTCTCCTGAGTATCCAAGTCTATGTCTGAATCCTCTGATTAACCTGAGTCTTTGTCCAAGTCTTCATGTTCTTATTTATTTATTTATTTATTTATTTATTTATTTATTTAATTAAAATCATTTCTATACCGTTGTTAAGTAGTATACCATCACAACGGTTTACAGTGAGGCACATATATACATCTTTGAAAGCTGTATAAATTAATTCAATCTATAGGGCGTGCCAATAAGTTCCAGTGACATAGTTACATAATAAAGACTATTTGCAAAAGTTAAAGATAATGTCCTTTTCATCGCTTCTTAGTTCCTGCCCTCAGCCTCCGTCTGGCCTCACACGCTCGTCATTCCCCAGCTATCTGTCTCTTTCCTCTACAATTGTCTGGATCCCACAACCTGCAGGAGGCGCCTGCATCCAGATCATCTCCAAGTCCAACCCATCCTGGAACTTTCACAACCAGCAGGAAGCGCCTGCCACTGATCCAGAGGCCATCTCCGTTCTTCCCACTGCAATGTGGTCTAGCTCCCTGGGTTCCATATGACCTGCAGGAGGCGCCTGCACCCAGGTTCCACATCCAGCATCCAGTATCTTCTAAGTCAAGAGTCTTTGAGCATCTGGGAGTACATTCCATTTAAAGTATACTCCATATCACACTCCGGGACTTTGGGTTCGTATAACCTGCAGGAGGCACCTGCACCCTAGACCTGTCTTCATCTCGTCTCTTCCAACCGAGCCCCTGCATGCACTTTCCTGGTGCTTGCCCAGGGCCATCTTCAGCTTAAAGCTTCTCTCTGCGTCTGCAAGTGGTGACTCCAGCCATGGATTCCATGCCAGTTCTTCACAGACGTCACCTGCCTGTGCTTCTCCTTCATGGTGTCAACACGGCAAGTCGCTTTGAATCCATAGCTTAATCCAGCCCTTGCTCCGTACATAAGAACATAAGAACATAAGAACATAAGAACATAAGAAATTGCCATGCTGGGTCAGACCAAGGGTCCATCAAGCCCAGCATCCTGTTTCCAACAGAGGCCAAACCAGGCCACAAGAACCTGGCAATTACCCAAACACTAAGAAGAACCCATGCTCCTGATGCAATTAATAGCAGTAGCTATTCCCTATGTATAATTGATTAATAGCCATTAATGGACTTCTCCTCCAAGAACTTATCCAAACCTTTTTTGAACCCAGCTACACTAACTGCACTAACCACATCCTCTGGCAACAAATTCCAGAGCTTTATTGTGCATTGAGTGAAAAAGAATTTTCTACAATTAGTCTTAAATGTGCTACTTGCTAACTTCATGGAATGCCCCCTAGTCCTTCTATTATTCGAAAGTGTAAATAACCGAGTCACATCTACTTGTTCAAGACCTGCAGGTACAAGTGGTTTCTACCCAGTATCGCCATTGCGAGCTACCATGCATTCTGAGCTCACCGCCATCTTCCACCAGTGTCCATCTTGCAGTATTTCGTGCTGCTGATTCAGGATTTGGAAGGTCATGATTCCCCATCATCTGCTCTGCTGTAATGTCTCGCTGCCAAGCTAAGAACTGCTCTACCATCTTCCAGCTTGTCCTGTGTGACTGCACTGCCTTGCTTTTGACCTTCCTGAAGAGACCTTGTCTTCCACATGGTGATTCAACCTTACTATCCTTGGATCCATGAGAACCCATGCCGTTATCTTCAGTCCATCATCTCAAAATCTTTCCATATGGCTCCATGAGGTCACTGAGTATTCGCTAACTCCTGTGTCTTCCATGAAGTGACTTACTTCTGCAGAGATGTTCACCATCGGCTGCCCTGACCATCCATCTGTGGGAATTCACTGTGTACCCATTGGAATCCTTTGCTGTCTTCGAACCTGTCTCTTGAAGCTTCACCCACCTTAAGTGGACCTTCCACCCTCTGACAGCAATATTATCATCTGGGTGGTAGTTGACCACTTCTCCAAAATGTCGCATTCATCGCCCTACCCGGCCTCCCCTTTGCTCCTCAACTGACACAACTCTTTGTCCAACATATCTTCCGCCTCCATGGTCTCCCCAAACATGTGGACTGCGGAACTCAATTCACAGCCAAGTACTGGAGAGCCCTTTTCAAAAAATTTGACATCACGTTGGAGTTCACAACTGCTTACCACCCACAGGCGAATGGGCAAGCGGAGAGGACCAACCGCACCTTGAAGCAATTTCTCCGCACCTACGTCAGCACATGCCAGAATGACTGGGCAGCACTACTCCCTTCGGCAGAGTTCGCCCTCAACTCTCATCCGTCCTCCACCACCGGATCCTCGCCTTTCCAGGTTGTCTACAAAGGCAACCACTTTCTCCTCTGCCACTACCACTGACCGTCCCCTCGCACGCCGCTCTGTAGATGGCACAGGAGTTGCATCTCCTTTGGAACCACACGCAGCAGCTGCTGCGTGAAGCAGGACATAGAGCCAAGAAGGCTGCAGAAGCCCACCGAAGACTGGCCTCGGTATTCAAACCCAGCATAAGCTACATTCGCCTCAAGCTCCCATCCATGCGATTGGCTCCACAGTACATCGGATCCTTGCCTGTGCTCTGTCGGCTGGATCCCGTGACCTATCATCTCCATCTGCCACCATTCCTAAGGATCCACACTCTTTCCACATCTTGCTCCTAAAGCCCCTGGTACTATCCTGGACTTCGAGGAAGTTGCCCGAACCACAACCACTAGCTTTGTAAACCAATATCACCTGCCAGGTGTGTGACGTACTGGATGTAAGGAAAAGAGGCAGAAGGTGGGAATACCTGCTCGCCTGGGAGGGCTTTGGCCCAGAAGAAAATTCCTGGCAACCTGCCTCCAACATAATAGATATGGTCCTGATTAAGCAGTTCCATGCCTCCCATCCTAGGAAGCCTAAACCTCCTGGAGGGGGGCTAGAAGAGGGGGTACTGTTACGTTCACCGGTCGATTCCTTCCTGCTGGCCAGCCCCACTCACCTTCCGATGGCATCCAGCATTGGCGGCAGGCCCCGGCTCACTGGCAGCTATGGGAAACTGCTCCTGTCGCAGACCGCCTCCCCCCAACAACACTGGAGCATCTCCTGCATCTTCGGTGGCCTGGATGCTGCCAACTGCTGCCCCAGCATGGGCCTCCTCTATGCACGTGCGAATGGCTCCAGCCAGGATTTAAAGGGCCAGTGGTGGGAAAATGCTGCCGGCCCTTCCGGATGACATCATCAACCTCAGCCTATTTAAGGCTGCATCGGGCTCCCAGCAGGCGGTTTGGCAACAGGTCACCTTGCTGTCTTCTTCGACTTGCTCTTGTGTGTTCCTGATCCAGCCCTTCAGCTCCTGTTCAGGACTCCTCTTCCGTCAGAGTGATCTTGGCTCTTGACCCGGCTTGCCTCTTGACCTCTCTGCTGCCTGCCTCTGACCCCTGGACCAGACCTGACCTTGTCTTCTGCTGCCTGCCTCTGAATTCAGGACCAGACCTGACCACACCTTCTGTCTGCTTCGCCTTCGGGCCCTCGAGACTCTCCGCCTCGCCTGGTCGTGCCTTCAGGATCGTCCATGCAGGGGCCCACCTAAGACCAGCCGGCTCTGGTACCCAAGGGCTCAACCTGTGGGGAATGTGGGCGGGTATGGGCAAATCTCCAGCTGGCCTCTGCTTCCCATCCGACCTCACCTCCCGACGGTGGGGACCTGTGGGGGTCCCCACCATCTCCCCCACAGGTAGCTCCAACACCATCTCAGGCCAAGGGTCCATGTTTGGTACCAGGTTCATAACATATCTGTGTTTAGGTGGGAGGAGTCATTTATTTATTGTGCTCTGCTTTGAATTGACTGTTGTAAAAAGTGGAATATAAAAATGGTTAAATAAAATAAAATAAGAACCCATAATATTATATATATATCTATATATATCTATATATCTATATATCTATATCTATATCTATATAGATATAGATATAGATATAGATAGATAGATAGATATAAAAATAAAACATATCCACTACATACAATGATATCATACCACAGGTTGACACTGTATAAAATCTGTATGAGTAATGTATGGACTATGCTATATGATGGCGTGAGCAGAATATAGAATGAATACATTGCATATCCCAAGAAATAAGACTAGCTTGATGGCTTCAGACCCACTGTCATGCCGTAACCAGTGAGGATATACATTTATATAGTGGTCAAGCAATGGAGATGCTACAGATCCTACCAAGGGCAGGGTGGGTGGAGTTTTCAGATATGCTCTCCTGGTTCAGATGTGCAGTACCCTCAGTTTCCCCTACTGCTGCAGTCAGCTCACATTCTGTGGCAAGAAGGGCAAGAGAAAGCACATTTTCTATTTTTTATTTTTTTAAAAACAGACACATTTAGAAATTTAAGTTCCTTTTTTTTTTTTTTTTCCTTCCTGCCCTCTGAGCTCTCTTCCACAGCCTCCAACCAAAAGCAGACTACTTCCTGCTCTCTGTGCTCCCATCCATAGGCTTCAACCAAAATCAGATTCCTTCCTACCCTGTGTGCTCCTTTCCATAGACTTTAACCATCACATTGTGAAATAAAACCTGTTATATTATAAGCAGAGCAGACAGTGTAACTTGCAGATTTTGTTTCTTGACTGGAAAACCTTCGGTCGTAGGTTGCTGAGGGGATGTCACATTATATACAGCACAGGCCATTCTCCAGCTCACCCTATCTCTCTGAAATTATAGAAAAATAGTAAATGCTCTGATTTCACTTTTTTTTTAGAGTCTAATGGTAAGTTTGATAGTAACCAGTCTGGATTTTACCTAAGGATCGACACAGAATCTGTTTTACTCTCTTTTACAGATGATGCAAGCAATTGTTAGATGCTGGTGGTTTAGCATTGCCAGTGCTGCTTGTCTTATCAAGTGCATTTGATTTGCTGAGCCATCATTTATTGCTTGAACCATGTTATGACTTTTGGATTGGAGCGAGGGTAAGGCACTGGATTATGTCCTTATTGAGGGATCACTCCTAAATTCTGCATTGTATTTTATCTATATTGTGTGGGCCTCCTGGCCACTAGATGTCATATTGGTAACAGAAAGGAATGAGTCCTATGGCTAACAATAAGATTTTTCTAGCAGGGGAGGAACTTTGAGGGGGCTATATTCAGTAGGGCAGTTAGTGGACAAATTATCTGGCAAAATTTAGGAGGATAACTTGTTCTGTATATTCAGCAGAATATACTTCCTGCCAAATCTACTTGTATAAAAGTATTCAGTTACATATAGCTGGATATCGTTATCCTAACTGGTCATTCTTTGAATATGGCCAGATAGGCCTAAAGTTGTCCAGCTTGTGAGGCTGGATAACTAGCTATTTATCCAGATATTTTCAAAGGTATCCGTGAAGTAGAGCTCCTGAAAAACACACACACACACTGCAGGCCTCTTGGCCTGATTCCTACTCCCTCCACCACAAATGGCAACCCCACCTGCTGGCCAGAATAACTATAGGCCAGATAACTAAAGGCCTGCTTTGAGGCAGGTCTATCGTTATCTAGCTAACCTAGCTGGATATACCCCATATTCTGCTAAGTTAGCCAGATAACTCAACCCCTCCCTGGAATGTCTCCAGAATGCCCCACTTTTATCCAGCTAAATTATTGCCAGATAACTATTATCTGGTTATAATTTAGCTGGACAAATAGCTGAATATGCTGCATTTGACATTTAGACAGATTACTTTTGAGTTATCCGTCTACCTGATATTTGAATATGGACCTTTGAGAGTGTAAAGGTATTGTGGAGGTTTGTGCTATGCTTGCTTTATAACGTGGAACTTGCTGGAAAGGAAAGTTCATTACAAGGGCAGAGGGTGTGAGAGCCATTAAGTTAAATGACAATGTGGTCCAGCACAGTAAGCAGTGTTACTAAAGGGGAAATATAAAACATGCTTTCCATGTGGAGTTGGGGGGCTTGGAGTTGGGGGAGGATACTGACAGAGTGGAGAACATAAGGCTTATCATACTGGGTCAGAACAAAGGTGCATCAAACCCAGTATCCTATTTCCAACAGTGGCCAGGCCAGTTCACAAGTACCTGGCAGGATCCCAAAAGATTGATAGATTCCATGCTTAGGGTTGCCAACTGGCTCCAGATTTTCAGTACAAGTTGATTCAGTCCTGGTTTTACCCCATTGCATGCTGGAACCTATTCTGATTTCCCTAAGAAAAGCAAAACTATAAGTATCTGCATGCAAGGGAATAAAACCAGGACTGGATCAACCTGTTTTGAAAATCTGTAACTAATTGGCAACCCTATCCATGCTGCTTATCCCATAATGGTTTATGGACTTTTCTTAATAATGGTTTATGGAGAAATGTGGCCAGTACTCCCCTCAAGGGTGCCAACAGGTGCTGAGGAGCTTAGGAGCTGAGGTGCTTCCACAAGCCCTCAGGGATGCTGAGAAAAGGAAGAGATTTAAGAGGTTGGACTTGGAGTGAAGAGAAGGAGTTGTGCTGGGGCCTACAGGATAAAAAGGTTTGTTGTGCTTGCTGGATCTTAAGTGCAGGGCTGGGGAATCTGTGTCACCTAAGGAGCAAAGAACGAGTTGGCCTAGAGTCATTCCTGATGTTTTGTGAGTAACTGGAAATGAGAAAAGAAACTGTGGGAAGAGACTAAGTATGTTTGTTCCCGAGGCTGCAGAGGATATGGGAAAGTGAGAAGAACATTTTTTTGGGGGAAGCTATCTTTGGAGAGAAAGTGGACTGTGATTTTTTTTATGTCTTTAAATTGTTTTTGCTGCATTTTTTTCTGCTTTGCTGAACTAGTTATTTTCAAAGTAAACTGTCTTTTCTTTTCTAGCACAAACTTTGGGGTGGACATTGTGGGTTTTTTCCCTAAGGTATTCCAGTTTGGTCTTTCAGGTGAACTTCCCCTCAGCCCATGAATCTGAAACAAATTCCTCCACCCTGGCTGAGTGTGGCCAGTGGCTCCCTGGGGCAGAAGAGGTCACCCCTGAGAAAGGAGGGGTTACAGTTTTATTGTCTGTTTTATTGAATATGAATGTTATATTACAAACCACTTTGAATTCTTATTGAAATGTGACAGAATATTAGACTGTATAAATAATGACATAAAAATATAGATTGTTCAAATTGGGACCTCGTGCTGTGCCCCAAGGAAAGTTAGTTCTGGGGTTCCTCAGGGCTCCCATTTCTCATTATTGTTTAATATTTTTTATGTGCCCATTCAGTAAGATATTTCAGGAACTGGGTATCACCGCTTATATTTATATGGATTTTTTTGTGTTAATGAATAGGAACTTGGATAATAGGTATGTGCATTTGATTTAAATGAACCAAAAAACTTGTGTTTTATTTATTTAAAATATTTTTTTACCATAGCCTCCAAAGTTTGGGATGGGTTCTAAACTTTACATACATAACATACATTGAATAACCAAAAACATCATCAGATAAAACGGCAGACTGTCAAACAGCAGCTGCTGAAAAGCACTCTTAAATTATGTGCAAATTTTCAAAAGAAAAATTAGCCTGGAATTCTAGGAGTGAGATTTGAATACTTCTTTGAAAAGATAAGAACATAAGAACATAAGAAAATGCCATACTGGGTCAGACCAAGGGTCCATCAAGCCCAGCATCCTGTTTCCAACAGTGGCCAATCCAGGCCATAAGAACCTGGCAAGTACCCAAAAACTAAGTCCATTCCATGTAACCATTGCTAATGGCAGTGGCTATTCTCTAAGTGAACTTAATAGCAGGTAATGGACTTCTCCTCCAAGAACATATCCAATCATTTTTTAAACAGAGCTATACTAACTGCACTAACCACATTCGCTGGCAACAAATTCCAGAGTTTAATTGTGCGTTGAGTAAAAAAGAACTTTCTCCGATTAGTTTTAAATGTGCCCCATGCTAACTTCATGGAGTGCCCCTTAGTCTTTCTACTATCCGAAAGAGTAAATAACCGATTCACATCTACCTGATCTAGACCTCTCATGATTTTAAACACCTCTATCATATCCCCCCTCAGTCGTCTCTTCTCCAAGCTGAAAAGTCCTAACCTTTTTAGTCTTTCTTCATAGGGGAGTTGTTCCATTCCCCTTATCATTTTGGTAGCCCTTCTCTGTACCTTCTCCATCGCAATTATATCTTTTTTGAGATGCGGCGACCAGAATTGTACACAGTATTCAAGGTGCGGTCTCACCATGGAGCGATACAGAGGCATTATGACATTTTCCGTTTTATTCACCATTCCTTTTCTAATAATTCCCAACATTCTGTTTGCTTTTTTGACTGCCGCAGCACACTTCACCGACGATTTCAGTGTGTTATCCACTATGACACCTAGATCTCTTTCTTGGGTTGTAGCACCTAATATGGAACCCAACATCGTGTAATTATAGCATGGGTTATTTTTCCCTATATGCATCACCTTGCACTTATCCACATTAAATTTCATCTGCCATTTGGATGCCCAATTTTCCAGTCTCACAAGGTCTTCCTGCAATTTATCACAATCTGCTTGTGATTTAACTACTCTGAACAATTTTGTGTCATCTGCAAATTTGATTATCTCACTCGTCGTATTTATTTCCAGATCATTTATAAATATATTGAACAGTAAGGGTCCCAATACAGATCCCTGAGGCACTCCACTGTCCACTCCCTTCCACTGAGAAAATTGCCCATTTAATCCTACTCTCTGTTTCCTGTCTTTTAGCAAGTTTGCAATCCACGAAAGGACATCGCCACCTATCCCATGACTTTTTACTTTTCCTAGAAGCCTCTCATGAGGAACTTTGTCAAACGCCTTCTGAAAATCCAAGTATACTATATCTACCGGTTCACCTTTATCCACATGTTTATTAACTCCTTCAAAAAAGTGAAGCAGATTTGTGAGGCAAGACTTGCCCTGGGTAAAGCCATGCTGACTTTGTTCCATTAAACCATGTCTTTCTATATGTTCTGTGATTTTGATGTTTAGAACACTTTCCACTATTTTTCCTGGCACTGAAGTCAGGCTAACCAGTCTGTAGTTTCCCGGATCGCCCCTGGAGCCCTTTTTAAATATTGGGGTTACATTTGCTATCCTCCAGTCTTCAGGTACAATGGATGATTTTAATGATAAGTTACAAATTTTACTAATAGGTCTGAAATTTCATTTTTAGTTCCTTCAGAACTCTGGGGTGTATACCATCCGGTCCAGGTGATTTACTACTCTTCAGTTTGTCAATCAGGCCTACCACATCTTCTAGGTTCACCGTGATTTGATTCAGTCCATCTGAATCATTACCCATGAAAACCTTCTCCATTACGGGTACCTCCCCAACATCCTCTTCAGTAAACACCGAAGCAAAGAAATCATTTAATCTTTCCGCGATGGCCTTATCTTCTCTAAGTGCCCCTTTAACCCCTCGATCATCTAACGGTCCAACTGACTCCCTCACAGGCTTTCTGCTTCGGATATATTTTAAAAAGTTTTTACTGTGAGTTTTGCCTCTACAGCCAACTTCTTTTCAAATTCTCTCTTAGCCTGTCTTATCAATGTCTTACATTTAACTTGCCAATGTTTATGCTTTATCCTATTTTCTTCTGTTGGATCCTTCTTCCAATTTTTGAATGAAGATCTTTTGGCTAAAATAGCTTCTTTCACCTCCCCTTTTAACCATGCTGGTACTTGTTTTGCCTTCTTTCCACCTTTCTTAATGTGTGGAATACATCTGGACTGTGCTTCTAGAATGGTATTTTTTAACAATGACCACGCCTCTTGGACATTTTTTACTTTTGTAGCTGCTCCTTTCAGTTTTTTTCTAACAATTTTTCTCATTTTATCAAAGTTTCCCTTTTGAAAGTTTAGCACGAGAGCCTTGGATTTGCACACTGTTCCTTTTCCAGTCATTAAATCAAATTTGATCATATTATGATCACTATTGCCAAGCGGCCCCACCACCGTTACCTCTCTCACCAAGTCCTGTGCTCCACTGAGAATTAGATCTAAAATTGCTCCCTCTCTCGTCGGTTCCTGAACCAATAGATTTTAAGGGCTTTTTTAAAAGCTTTGGGATTCCTGATACTACGCATGGAATTCCATAACATGGGACCTGCTCTAACAGAAGGAACCTCTAAAGAGTGCTGAGTGGATGGCTGCAAATTACATGATGCAATATAGACTTTCAGCATAGCAGCAATCCACAGAGACGAGACATTATACAAGAGGTTATGTATAATTATGGCCATTTTGTATTGGATGTGCCTGAGAGCCAGTGCAAAGATTGTTATATGATTGTATATCTTTGTACCAGTTAATAACCATATGGTGAAGTTTTGAACAATCTGTATGGATCTCGGTGTGTACATGGGAAGACCAATGAAAGGTGAATTGCAATAGTCTAATCTGAAGAATATGAGTGATTGAAGAAAGTCAGATATATTAAGAAGCAGCTTTAGATGTCATAGAAAGCTTAGTTTAGCAAATGAAACATGGATAACAGGTTTGATGTGAGGTTTCATGATCAGAGCGGCATCAAAGGCAATTCCCAAGTTGCGTACCTGAGAGATATTTGGAATATGTTAACCATTAAATACTAAAGTTGGTGGGGTATTTTCAGTGGGAAAATGAGATAGAATAATGATTTCAGACTTATTCACATCTAACGTTAATCTGTTGTGGCGAAACAAGCAGCAAATATTGGACAAACACAGGGACGCAAATTGGGAGATCAAAGTCCATGAAGATTTTAGAGGGAACAAAAACTGAATGGCCTCTATGAGCAGAAAACAAAACGAGACTCCCTGGCACTTTCCAGCCCTCCTTCTGCCTTGCAAAGCAGCCTCAGGACTGGAGCGATATTTAAAAAGAGTGGGATGAGGCAAGACCAAACAGGCATCACTCCTTCCCCTTTCTTTGCCGTCGACCCCCACATTAGCGGTAAGTGGGGGGATGAAGAGGCCCTGGTAAGTTTTCTGTAGGGAGGGTGGAGGGGCCCTGGGATGTCATTAGGCTTGGTCCCTGAGGCTTGCTTTGTGGGGTGGGAGGGGTTCCAAGGGGCTTGGGGAGGTCCTGGTTTGGCCAGGATGTTGCATCCATCAGTTCTCGATGGCTTCGCCCCGTTTGCCTCACCTTATTCACGGCTCCTCCCGTTTACCTGGGCAAGATGGCTTCCGCTGCATCTACAAGCCAACCTCTCTGGCGTCCCTGGAATGGCTATGGTGCAGCTTCCTGCCATTGCTCCTCCCAGGTACCTACTAGGGTGCGCGCACGCGGGCAACCCACGTTTTTGTACCACCCTTGGCGTGAACCTCGAGGGCGTTCCCTCATTCTGACATAACGTCATCCGGGTATATTACCTTCACTAATTTGCTAGCTCCCCGAGTTAGCAAGGACTCGAATCCATTCTTGTCTGCGCTACTCTTCCGCTTCCGTGCTGCCGCAGGAAGCTCTCTCTCTCTGCCCTCGGGGTATATGCTAGCCTGGGTAACCGCTCCTCAGGGGCCCTCTGCTTTATTTCAGGTGCCTTTCAGGGAAAAGGTACTCGCTCCTCGAGGGCCTGCTCTCCCTGCCTCGGTGCCTGTACCTTCTACAACATACTTGGTGGAATCGCATATCAACAGCCAACACCTAGTGAGTACTCTAACTCTCAGTCTATCTCATCCACGGTATCTCCTCACTGGGAGACCTGCTGAGGAACCTCCTGACCTCATCAGGAGAGAAGGGCTCCCTCTGCTGAGGTCCCTGAGACTGCAACTACTGGACTGCCTCACTACTGCCACCTCTGGTGGTTCTCTTCAAGCTGTCTAATAAAAGAACTCTTGTGTTTGTGTAGTATGAGTCTAGCCCAGTGCTGTGGCTCCTCACGGGGCTCCTCCCTGTGGGCGTGGTCACCTCCATAGCACCCAAGGATCCACCAAATACACATAACCATAATAGGGATGTGAATCGTTTTTCAACGATTAAAATTATCGTCCGATAATGTTTATATCGTCTTAAATCGTTATAGAACACGATACAATAGAAATTCTAACGATTTATCGTTAAAAATCGTTAAATCGTGTTAGTGCGCACTAACTCGAGTTAGCGCACTAACTCGATTTAGTGCGCACTAACTGAAAATGATACAAATAAACACTTTCCAGGTCACTGAAGGTCAGTTAGGAATGAATATGTGTTCCTATTGGCTGGCTGCCCTCTTATCTATTGATGTTACCAAGGTTACCACTGAGGTGATGGTTGGGGGGATGGGAAATGGAACTGGAAACTAACGAACACCAACAGAAAATGAAACAAAGTGTTCACACTTCCCAGGTCAGTAAAGGTCACTTAGGAATGAATATGTATGTATGTATTCCTATTGGCTGGCTGTGCTCTTATCTATTGATGTTACCAAGGCTAACACTGAGGTAATGGTTGGGGGGATGTGAAATGGAAACAGTTGGAAGCTTGACAAAAAAAGTAATGTAATGATCAGCACTCACGTGACTAGAACTTGTTTGTTTATTATTTTTGTTAGCAGGCACCTGAAATGCTAGTGCATGTTGAATTTGCCAATCACTGTGCATTTTAGAAAGGTGGTCCTGGCTGGAACTGTACACAGTTCAAATATATGTAATTGATTGTTGGTAAGTGTATTTTTTAAGTAGCCACACTGGCACAAGTATGTTTACTTTTCCTCCTACTTAACTCACTAGCTCAGCTTTGTAAGAAGGGCTTCTCTGCTTGTGTGTTGTTTTTGTTTGGTGTGAGGAGAGCAGAAACATCAGATCTTTATTCAATCTACTACAGTCATCTCTTACAGTGCCCTATCCCTATTAATACCAGGAGTGTTGTGATCTTCCTGCACACAGTGCCCTAACCCTGATACCAGTCTGAGACAGCTCCCTCCCTGCATTACTAGTGAGAGGCTGGCTTCACAGACAGGGGGGAGCTGCCTGACCCTCACTCCTGACTTCCCCCATGTCCCAGCTAGTGAATGGTGTGTGGGTGAGGGGGGGGGGGAGGATGGTGAAGTCTGAGACAGCTCCCTCCCTGCATTACTAGTGAGAGGCTGGCTTCACAGACAGGGGGGAGCTGCCTGACCCTCACTCCTGACTTCCCCCATGTCCCAGCTAGTGAATGGTGTGTGGGTGAGGGGGGGGGGAGGATGGTGAAGTCTGAGACAGCTCCCTCCCTGCATTACTAGTGAGAGGCTGGCTTCACAGACAGGGGGGAGCTGCCTGACCCTCCCTCCTCCGGGGTATTGTGATCTTCCTGCACACAGTGCCCTATCCCTGATACCAGGGGTGTTGTGATCTTCCTGCATGCAGTGCCCTATCCCTATTAATACCAGGAGTGTTGTGATCTTCCTGCATGCAGTGCCCTATCCCTATTAATACCAGGAGTGTTGTGATCTTCCTGCATGCAGTGCCCTATCCCTGATACCGGGATGTGTGCAAGAAGATCACAACACCCCCGGTATCAGGAATAGGGCACTGTGTGCAGGAAGATCACAACACCCCCAGTATCAGGAATAGGGCACTGTGTGCAGGAAGATCACAACACCCCTGGTATTAGGGATAGGGCACTGTGTGCAGGAAGATCACAACACTCCTGGTATTAATAGGGATAGGGCACTGTGTGCAGGAAGATCACAATACCCCTGGTATCAGGGTTAGGGCACAAGTTCTAGTCACATTGACTGATCACATTACTTGTTTTGTCAAGCTACCAACTGTTTCCATTTCCCATCCCCCATATACTGTCAGTAGGAAACTTGGTAACATGAATAAATAAGAGGGCAGCCAATAGGAATACATATTCATTCCTAAACTGACCTTAACTGACCTGAAAAGTGTCAAATTGTATCATTTTCAGTTAGTGCGCACTAACTCCCAGTTAGTGCGCACTAACTCCCGTTACTGCGCACTAACTCGAGTTAGTGCGCACTAATCGGAAAAAACGATTTTTAACAATTTTTTAACTAAAAAATCGTGCCTAAGACGATTTTCTTGCCCTGCCACACGATTTCTATCGTTAAGACGATATGGAAAACGATTCACATCCCTAAACCATAACAGAACAGATTGCTAACCCCATGGATCCGGCTCCGCTCACTGCGTTGCAGGCCATTCCAGGCCTGGCTCAGCGGATCTCTGAACAGCAGACTGCACTGAAGGGACTCACCGCTGCATTTAATCTACTGCACACACAGTTGAACTAGCCTTCCACCTCAGGTAAAGAAGTTAAACCGTCTGAGGTGATGGTCAAGACTACTGTGCCTCTAGCAGCTCCCACCCACTTCTCGGGAGAAGTTTGGAGATGCAGAGACTTCATTAACCAGTGCTGCATGCACTTTGCATTACAACCTGGACACTTTCCCACAGCCTATGCCAAGTCCACCTATATCCTGTCATATCTAGATGGACGAGCATTGTCTTGGGCTTCCTCGCTGTGGGAACGCGAGGATCAGATTCTTCATGACCTTGAAGGATTTCTCGAACTGTTTAAGTCAGTCTTCGACGATCCTGCCCAGTATACCATTGCAGGATCTTCTTTGGTTCACCTGAAGCAAGGGAACAAACCACTAGCTGACTTCGCTATCGAATTCACTGGCATCTGAATTATCCTGGGACTCGAGATGCCTGAAGACTCTCTTCTTTGAAGGACTTCTTTGTCCGGGATGGCATAGAGTCCAACAGGATAAACATCCTGCATGAGACTAAATGCACAATTGAATCTTGTGTGTCGGGGAAGACTATAGTGATAGGAGTATACTACCGTCCACCTGGTCAAGATGGTGAGACTGACAGTGAAATGCTAAGAGAAATTAGGGAAGTTAACCAAATAGGTAGTGCGGTAATAATGGGAGACTTCAATTACCCTAATATTGACTGGGTAAATGTATCATCGGGACACGCTACAGAGATAAAGTTCCTGGATGGAATAAATGATAGCTTTATGGAGCAATTGGTTCAGGAACCGACGAGAGAGGGAGCAATTTTAGACCTAATTCTCAGTGGAGCATAGGATTTGGTGAGAGAGGTAACGGTGGTGGGGCCGCTTGGCAATAGTGATCATAATATAATCAAATTTGAATTAATGACTGGAAGGGGGACAGTAAGCAAATCCACGGCTCTCGTGCTAAACTTTCAAAAGAGGAAACTTTGATAAAATGAGAAAAATAGTTAGAAAAAAACTGAAAGGAGCAGCTACAAAAGTAAAAAGTGTGCAAGAGGCGTGGTCATTGTTAAAAAATACCATCCTAGAAGCACAATCCAGATGTATTCCACACATTAAGAAAGGTGGAAAGCAGGCAAAACGATTACCAGCATGGTTAAAAGGGGAGGTGAAAGAAGCTATTTTAGCCAAAAGATCTTCATTCAAAAATTGGAAGAAGGATCCAACAGAAGAAAATAGGATAATAAGCCTTCACTAAAGAGTGTGGAGGGTAGAGAATGAAAGTACAGGGTAATGCAGATGAGAATGAATTTACTCAATCCTATATTTAAGAAGTAATATTTCAAAGCGATAGTAACTCAATAATATACCTGGACTTGACCAACATTACTCAAATAATGATTTTATTTATGAAATTTATGAAATTGTAACCGAACATTATTGGCACCTGTTAGAATGTACGATATCCTACATTACTTACCTTAGTCTATGTGCCTATTTGTAAACCGTTGAGATGGAATATATATATATAACTTAGCGACAGTATAGAAAAGTTTTTAAATAAATAAATAAATAATGCATAAACATTGGCAAGTTAAATGTAAGACATTGATAAGACAGGCTAAGAGAGAATTTGAAAAGAAGTTGGCCGTAGAGGCAAAAACTCACAGTAAAAACTTTTTAAAATATATCCGAAGCAGAAAGCCTGTGAGGGAGTCAGTTGGACCGTTAGATGATCGAGGGGTTAAAGGGGCACTTAGAGAAGATAAGGCCATCACGGAAAGATTAAATTATTTCTTTTCTTCAGTGTTTACTGAAGAGGATGTTGGGGAGGTACCCATACTGGAGAAGGTTTTCATGGGTAATGATTCAGATGGACTGAACCAAATCACGGTAAGCCTAGAAGATGTGGTAGACCTGATTGATAAACTGAAGAGTAGTTTCCCGGATCGCCCCTGGAGCGATAAACTGGATCGCCCAGTAGTTTCCCGGATCGCCCCTGGAGCGTTAAACTGAAGAGTAGTTTCCCGGATCGCCCCTGGAGCCCTTTTTAAATATTGGGGTTACATTTGCTATCCTCCAGTCTTCAGGTACAATGGATGATTTTAATGATAAGTTACAAATTTTTACTAATAGGTCTGAAATTTCATTTTTAGTTCCTTCAGAACTCTGGGGTGTATACCATCCGGTCCAGGTGATTTACTACTCTTCAGTTTGTCAATCAGGCCTACCACATCTTCTAGGTTCACCGTGATTTGATTCAGACCTGGTCTGAAAGAATTAAAAAATGAAATTTCAGACCTATTAGTAAAAATTTGTAACCTATCATTAAAATCATCCATTGTACCTGAAGACTGGAGGATAGCTAATGTAACCCCCATATTTAAAAAGGGCTCCAGGGGAGATCCGGGAAATTACAGACCGGTTAGCCTGACTTTAGTGCCAGGAAAAATAGTGGTAAGGGTTTGAAACATCAAAATCACAGAACATATAGAAAGACATGGTTTAATGGAACAAAGTCAGCATGGCTTTACCTAAGGCAAGTCTTGCCTCACAAATCTGCTTCACTTTTTTGAAGGAGTTAATAAACATGTGGATAAAGGTGAACCGGTAGATGTAGTGTACTTGGATTTTCAGAAGGCATTTGACAAAGCTCCTCATGAGAGACTTCTAGGAAAAGTAAAAAGTCATGGGATAGGTGGCGATGTCCTTTCATGGATTACAAACTGGCTAAAAGACAGGAAACAGAGAGTAGGATTAAATGGACAATTTTCTCAGTGGAAGGGAGTGGGCAGTGGAGTGCCTCAGGGATCTGTACAGGGACCCTTACTTTTCAATATATTTATAAATGATCTAGAAAGAAATACGAGTGAGGTAATCAATTTTGCAGATGATACAAAATTGTTCAGAGTAGTTAAATCACAAGCAGATTGTGATAAATTGCAGGAAGACCTTGTGAGGCTGGAAAATTGGGCATCTAAATGGCAGATGAAATTTAATGTGGACAAGTGCAAGGTGATGCATATAGGGAAAAATAACCCATGCTATAGTTACTCAATGTTAGGTTCCATATTAGGTGCTACTACTCAAGAAAGAGATCTAGGCGACATAGTGGATAACACATTGAAATCGTCAGTTCAGTGTGCTGCGGCAGTCAAAAAAGCAAACAGAATGTTGGGAATTATTAGAAAGGGAATGGTGAATAAAATGGAAAATGTCATAATGCCTCTGTATCACTCCATGGTAAGACCGCACCTTGAATATTGTATACAATTCTGGTCACCGCATCTCAAAAAAGATATAATTGCGATGGAGAAGGTACAGAGAAGGGCTATCAAAATGATAAAGGGAATGGAACAGCTCCCCTATGAGGAAAGACTAAAGAGGTTAGGACTTTTCAACTTGGAGAAGAGACGGCTGAGGGGGGATATGATAGAAGTGTTTAAAATCATGAGAGGTCTAGAATGGGTAGATGTGAATCGGTTTTTTATTCTTTCGGATAATAGAAAGACTAGGGGGCATTCCATGAAGTTAGCATGTGGCACATTTAAAACTAATCGGAGAAAGTTCTTTTTCACTCAATGCACAATTAAACTCTGGAATTTGTTGCCAGAGGATGTGGTTAGTGCAGTTAGTATAGCTGTGTTTAAAAAAGGATTGGATAAGTTCTTGGAGGAGAAGTCCATTACCTGCTATTAATTAAGTTGACTTAGAAAATAGCCACTGCTATTACTAGCAATGGTAACATGGAATAGACTTAGTTTTTGGGTACTTGCCAGGTTCTTATGGCCTGGATTGGCCACTGTTGGAAACAGGATGCTGTGCTTGATCGACCCTTGGTCTGACCCAGTATGGCATATTCTTATGTTCTTATGACTGAATTCCCATCTGAAAGATGAACTCGCCGCTCGAGAAATGCCTGAATCTTTGGCTGAACTAGTGAAATTGGCAACAAGGATTGATTGCCGACTTCGCGACAAGGATCAGGAGACCAAGACTCCCAAGAGACCCTTTCTGGGTGAAGTTCGAGTCAAGTCCACACCCAGGTCTGTTCCTCCGGTCCCAGTAGCCAGTGAAGAAGAACCTATGCAGTTAGGCCGCAGCCACCTGACATCAAAAGAGTGAAGAACGCGGAAGAAATTAAGGCTGTGTATGTTCTATGGACAAGCTGGTCATGCTGTCCAAACTTTTCCTATATGTCCTGCAGGAGGACTCTTCTTAGGTCTCACCACTCCTTCTCCGCTCTCTCTTCCTGTATCTTTGATCTGCGGACCCTTAGAGTACCAGACTCTTGCCCTAGTGGACTCCAGGGCAGGAGGCAATTTCATTCTACAATGATTAGTGAAGCACCTACGGATCTCCACTTCCACTATGAAGCCTCCACTACTTCTTTCGTCCATCCATGGAGATTCCCTACCAGGTGAAGTAACACTACTCATGGAACCAGTGTGTCTATGGACCGGTGCCCTCCATTCGGAGACCATCTCCTTCTTTGTTTTAGAAAAGGCCATGCACTCTATAGTACTGGGATTACCTTGGCTGCAGCAGCATATGCCTCAATTCAATTGGGCTACATTGGAATTGTCAAGATGGGGTCCAGACTGCCATGATAAATGCCTGATGAGGTAGCTCCGTTACCTTGTATGCCTATCATCCCAGTAATGCCGGGGTTGCTGCCTCAATATGCATCTTTCCAAGATGTCTTTTCAAAAGAAGCAGCAGATGTACGTCCGCCTCACAGACCTTATGACTTCACTATTAATCTGAAGCCTAATATGGAGCCACCTAAGGGTAGAGTGTACCCCCTGTCCGTGGCAGAAAATAAAGCCATGTCAGAATATATTCAGGAAAACCTCCAAAAGTGCTTCATAAGACCATCCAAGTCCCCTGCTGGCGCAGGCTTTTTCTTTGTGGGCAAAAAGGACGATACATTACGTCCATGTATAGATTACAGGGGCCTCAACAAAATAACAATAAAAGATCGCTACCCTTTGCCTCTGATTTCAGAGCTATTCGACAGATTACAAGGAGCTCAAATCATTTCCAAACTGGATCTGAAAGGAGCCTACAATTTATTTCGCATTCGAGCTGGCGATGAGTGGAAGATGGCCTTCAACACTCGGGACGGCCACTTTGAATATATAGTGATGCCCTTCGGCATGTGCAGTGCCCCGGCTGTCTTTCAAAATTTAATGAACGACATTTTCTGGGACCTCCTCTATAAGTGTGTTATTTACTTGGACGACATCTTGATATTCTCTCAAGACATGACCACTCATCTGGAGGATGTTAAGAGGGTACTACAGAGGCTCCGTGAGAACCATCTCTACACCAGGCTATCCAAATGTGAATTTCACAAAGAGTCAGTGCCTTTCTTAGGCTACATCGTCTCCAATCAAGGCTTTCAAATGGATCCACAGAAGCTGGAGAGTATGCAGAAATGGGCGCAACCCACCGGGTTAAAAGCTCTCAGACGCTTCTTAGGTTTCACCAACTATTAAAGGACCTTCATCAAGAATTACTCTGCACTTACAGTGCTGCTTACAGCTATGACGAAGAAAGGTGACAATGTTGCTAATTGGTCTCCAGAGGCTATAGCTCTTTTCCAGAAACTAAAAGATGCCTTTTCAAGCAAGCCGTGTCTTCGACACCCAGATCCCTTTAAGGCTTTCATCGTGGAGGTCGATGCCTCAGACGTTGGCATAGGGGCCATATTAAGCCAGGATGGTGATTCAAAGGTTCCTCAACCATGCTCATTCTTCTCCCGTCGCTTCTCTCCTGCAGAGAAAAATTACGGAATAGGAGATAAGGACTCCTGGCTATAAAGATGGCACTCAAAGAATGGCGCCCTTGGCTCGAAGGAGTGTAACATCAAGTAATGGTCTTCACAGACCATAAGAATCTGGAGTACCTCCTCCACGCACAAGCGCCTGAATCATAGACAAGCGAGATGGTCTCTATTTTTCAACAGATTCAACTTTGTGCTCAAGTACCGCCCTGGAGATAAGAATATCAGAGCTGATGCTCTATCTCGCTCATTCCTCTCCGAGGACACTCCAGAAGAACCGCAACACATTATTGGCCTAGAGAAGGTCATATTGGCAGCTACTTACTCTGTACCTGCAGATTTTCATCCAGCAACATCCACTGGATCAAAACCATTCGACGAGGTCTACGGATGACTACCACTGCCACCACTGCCACTTCCATTATCAGTGTCATCCCTGGCAGCTCAATCTACTGCCAAAGATATCCAACAACTTTGGACTCAGACAAAAGAGATGCTTGTTAAAGTAGGACTTTGAGCAAGGAAAGGATACGATACTCATCACTGCATGGCTCTAGACTTCAAGCCTGGTGATAAAGTCTGGCTTTCCATGAAGCACTTAAGACTTAAACTTCCTTCAGCTCGATTTGTTCCTCGCTTCGTTTGGACCATTTCCCATTCTCCGACGACTGGGCAATCTCACCTGTAGTCTGAAGCTACCATCTACTTTAAAGATCCACAATGCATTCCATGTCTCACTATTGAAGCCATTGATCCTTAGTGAGTTTTCCAACAAGATACCTGAAGCTACACCTTTAGATGCAGAAGAAGACATTGAATATAAAGTAGTCGCCATTCTCGATGTGAGAAGACAAGGCAGATTATGGGAATACCTCCTGTCATGGGAAGGGTATGGCCCTGAAGAAAGCTCTTGGACACCATTGTCTAATATCCTGGATAAAGAGATGCTACAGGACTTTCATCACTTGCATCCTCAAAAACCAAGACCTGGTAGGAAACAGCGTGGACGCCCTTTGAAGGGGGATACTGTTGCATCTGTTGTTCCTTGACGGCTTCGCCCCGTTTGCCTCACCTTATTCACAGCTCCTCCTGCTTACCTGGGCAAGATAGCTACTGCCGCGTCTATAAGCTGATCTCTCTGGTGTCCCCGGAATGGCTATGGTGCAGCCTCCCGCCATTGCTCCTCCCAGGTACCTACTAGGGCGAGCACGCGTGCGCAACCTATGTCTTTGTACCACCCTTGGTGCGAACCTCGAGGGCGTTTCCTCATTCTGTCGTCACGCCATCCGGGTATATTACCTTCACTAATTTGCTAGCTCCCCGAGTTAGCAAGTACTCAAATCCGTTCTTGTCTACGCTACTCTGCCACTTCCATGCTGCCGCAGGAAGCTCTCTCTCTCTGCCCTTCGGGGTATATGCTAACCTGGGTACCCGCTTCTCGGGGGCTCTCTGCTTTATTTCAGGTGCCTTTCAGGGAACAGGTACTCGCTCTTCGAGGGCCTGCTCTCCCTGCCTCGGTGCCTGAATCCTGGTGGAATCGCATATCAACAGCCAACACCTAGTGAGTACTCTATCTCTCAGTCTATCTCATCCACAGTATCTGCTCACTGGGAGACCTGCTGCAGAACCTCCTGACGTTATCAAGGAGAGAAGGGTTCCCTCTGCCGAGGTCCCTGAGACTGCAACTACTGGACTGCCTCATTACTACCACCTCTGGTAGTTCTCTTCAAGCTGTCTAATAAAAGAACTCTTGTGTTTGTGTAGTACGAGTCTAGCCCAGTGCTGTGGCTCCTCACGGGGCTCCTCCCCATGGGCATGGTCACCTCCATAGCACCCAAGGATCCATCAAACACACATAACCATAACACCCAAGGTTTGCTTTGTGGGGTGGGAGGGGGTTGGTGGACCTCATGGAATCCCAATTTGCTTTTTTTGTTTGGGGACATTGTTGTTTTAATGTTTATTTCAGTTTGGGAACTGAACCAAATCAAAATAAACATTAAACAGATGCCAAAAGACAAGTTCCTGGAATAAAAGTTCATAAAGCATTATTAAGGTGGAGTAGTAGAAATCCACTGCTCATCCCTGGAATGGAATCTATTGAACGTTTGGGATTCTGCCAAGTATTTGTGGCCTGGAATAGCCACTGTTGGAAACAGGATACTGAGCTTGATGGACCTTTGACCCAGTATGGCAATCTTGGGGCCGATATTCAGCCACGGCGCAGCTAGTTAAGTTAGCCTGATACAGCTATCTGGTTAACTTAACCTTGTTATTTAGTGGTGCTGCAGCATCACTGAATATACCCGGCTATCTTAAAGTCAGCCGGATAAGCATATCCAGCTAACTTTAGGCTAGAATTTAGTCTCATACAGCATTTATTATCACCGGTTAGCTATTTAGATATTGACCTCCTTATGTTTTTTTATCTAAAGAAAAACAAATCTCCCCCAAATGAAAAAAATGTACTAAAACAAAATTATTTGGCCTGCACATCCTTATTGGTGAAGGCTTTATTGTTTTTAAATGCTTGCTTGGTTAAACTAACTGATTGCCTATCACTTAGCTGATTTTAGATAAGTATAACACTGAAATTCTTTATGTGAGTGCTATTAGTGAACTACCTCAATCTATGTTGTTTATGTTAGTCTTATGTACATTGCTTTGCTTGGTTTTATTGTAAAATCTGGAAAGCAATTCATAAATGTTAATAAGTAAAGTTTTCCTGTGATTTATGATCATGTGATAGCATTATCTTCTCAACTAAAAGACTTAGGGGTCCTTTTAGAGTCTAATTTTCCTATGGAAGTCCATGTTATAGGGTGATTCAAAGAGTTTTTCTTCAAGTTAGGATTGTTTGGCAGCTTGAAAGGTTTTTGAATCAACAAGCTTTAAAGATTGTGATCTCTGTGTTAGTAATATGTATTCTAGATTACTGCAAAGGCCTCATATGTAGAATTACTTATGAACCATGTGCATAGATTGCAACTATTGTAGAACTTAGCCGCGTACTTGGTTTTAGAAAAATCAAGGAGAGATATAGCAACTCCAAAGTTATGCCATCTACATTACCTGCCTAGAGTAGAAATAGCCAAACTTAGGTTACTTTATGATGATTTGTAGAACCATGATTGGCAATTTATGGAAGAGAATCTTCTGGTATGCACCAGCATATATGCATAGCTCTTCCCAGGGCTGTCTGCTGGCCACAGCTTCTGGGAAAGATATCGGTTTAAAATTTTGTTTCAGTCAAGCCTTTTTAACTATGGCTCCTAGTTTGTGCAAGATTCTTCCATGTGATTTACAAGAGGATGTAACAGTGATGTTGCCTCTTTTTCTATTTGACATCTCAGTTCTCCAGCTTATAGGAGGTTTTGCATTTTTTGGGCCTCCCCCTGGTTTGGGTCCACCTTAAGTTGGGATGGGTTTTAACCTCCCATATAAAAGGGTTGGTAACACTGTTGTTTCAGAGGGATCAGGAGATTTTGGAAGATCTGGAGTTAGACTGTATATAATCAGGGTTTGCGCTTGCTTTACTTGGTAGGCCTCAAGGTTCACACATTAAGGAAGTGTTTTTTTAACATTGGGAGAGTTTTCTGGAGTTTTTGAAGTCTGAGTGGTCTCCACCTGAGGGCTCAGTAGAGTCCAGACATCTCTAAGATGTCTTTACTGTTAACTGTAGAGAGAATCAAGCAAGCCGGAATACAGTCCCTGGAATGTTTGATTCATGACAGTTAACAGTAGAGAACAGATATCTTGGAGAAAGAGGTTATTCTCAACTCTATTTTTAGTGGCTCATAATCCAAACAGATCTAGAACTTCCCATCCATCATAAACATAGAAACATAGAAATGATGGCAGAAGAAGACCAAACGGCCCATCCAGTCTGCCCAGCCAGCTTTCACACTTTTTTTTTCTCATACTTATCTGTTACTCTTGGCTCTTATTAGTAACTTTTTGGTTCTAGTTAGAGCAGTGCTGGAGCTGTAGAGAGCAGTGCTGGAGCTGCATCTAAGTGAAGTATCAGGCTTAATTGGTTAGGGGTAGTAACTGCCACAATAAACAAGCTACTCCCACGCTTATTTGTTTACCCAGCCTATGCAATTTAGTCCTTGTTGGTTGTTGTCTGAATATAAATCCTCAGGGTGGGTCAAAATGACACTGATTCAGCACAGATAAGGAAGACAAGAAAAAGGGCTATAATAGATAAGGATAGTGCTGCTCTATTAGTTGACACTCTCATGTTTCTTTTCACTATTTTTGCCATCTTGGCCTGGATTCATTTTTCAAGCTGCAATAAAATGGTTTAAGTTGAATACCGTCAAAAGACTCTGACAGTACTTTCCTTGGCCTCGATGCTGTGTTTACCATTCTGTGCAGTGAGAATTCAGTGACTTATTTGTAAGGACAGTGATGAGAGAGACTTTGTTGGACTTTTCTCCTATTGCACTGAGGGCCCTCACTGGTGCAAACCTGACTGCCCAGAGACTTGTTTGGTTCACTTAGTGAGAAGGGAAGAGACGAAAGAGAAGACTGGAACATTTGAGTTGCAGCTCTGGGAAAATAGAAGTCCTTTATTCAGTCTCACAACAAAGAGGGGGTTACAAGGAATTAAACTATCTGAAGTTCTGCAAAGTAGTAAAGACCTAGCTGTTCTCAGCAGAGTATTGATAAAATATGGTCTTGTTTTGATTAAAGGTCTGCTGATGTTCCCAGTTTAATTGGTAGTTCAGGTACTGAATTACAGTTCATGGTTGTGTCCTTTTAAATTTTTTTGTTTGTTTTTATTTTTGTATTATGTTGTACACCACTTTTATAGTTTAGCTTATTATGCAGTATAAACATTTCTTAAATAAATGAAAAGGTGTTCCACAATTTGAACCTGAGAAAATACAGAAGGCAAAATAACCCAGAAGAGGTTATCATATCTTCCAGCCCTGTCTTTCTTTAATTCTAAATGACTTTTTGTCCTTTCCAGTACTGTCTTTCTGCAATGAATCCCTGAGGTCCCTCCCAGAACTATTTTTCTTTAAATCTAGATGATCTCCTGAGATTCCTTCCATCCCACTCTATGATTTCTTTGAATTTATTTCTTTTTTTATTTTTATATACCGACGTTCGATCGAAATATCACATCGATTTACAGGAAACTTAGAGATAGGACGGGGCCGCCCTAAATTACATTATAACATGGTAACAGTAACTGTTTTAACTATATTACAGTATGTACTTTAACTATATTACAGTATATTACAGTATAAGTTTTATGTTACATGGTAAGTTTTATATTACATGGTAACAGTAACTGTTAACTATATTACAGTAAAGTCATTCAGACATGATTTAAGTGACAGGAGGGGTTAAATAATTTAGGAGAGGAGGGGGTAAGGTAATTTAACAAATAGTATATAAGAGTTGGTGGAGAGTGGGCAGTGGCGTGGCGGGTCAGGGGGGGGGAAGCATGGGTGTGTGGGTGGGTCTGTGGGGGGCGTGATGTATTCAGGAAGAGTAGGGTGCGTGTGGGTGGGTTAGGTGTCTGGTGGAAAGGCTTTTGTGAACAGTCATGTTTTGAGATGTTTTTTGAAGATTTGCGATGAGGGTTCATTTCTGAGCTGGGGGGGGGGAGGGAATTCCATAGGGAGGGTCCTGCTATAGATATGGCTCGTTTGCGGGTTGCACTGAGGTGAGCAGCTTTGCAAGTGGGGACAGAGAGAAGTCCAGTGTTGGAGGACCTGAGATTTCTTTGTGTGGGGTATGGGTGTATTGAGGTGTTTAGCCAGTTCATTTCGTTGTTGTTTAGTTTTTTGTGTATGAGGGTGAATCTATGGGTTCCCAAAACAGAACCTTTTGTTCAGACAAGCCCAATGAAAGACTTAAGTACCTTTCTTATCTGATTTCCATTTCTCCTTGGCTCTGAGCAACTTAGTCCCTGACTCATGTTCCACCCTGCAGGTGATGTCAGCTCCTTCCTCCCAGACCTCTGTTGATACTGTAAGGCGCCCGACCTTCTGGAAGTTTCCATCCTCATTCTTGAGCGAGAGGAATATCTCAGTATTGGCCATATTCTGGAGGCCTCCAACAAGCCATTTTATGCGAATGGCCTTGGGATAGAAGGCCATTGCCTGGCAGAGAAAGGTGGCAGCCTGTTGATGGCGCAGTTCCCATGCAGATGGACCCAGGAGCTCTACACTAGGTTCTTTGATGTCATTTTCTTCTGTATGGGAGAAAATTCTAGTCATTAATATTTTATACAAATAAACTTTTTTCTGCTAATTATGAGTAAAATCAAGAAAAAAAAGGAGACTTCAACTGAGCTCTTATTGGACAGGTACAGGGAGAAACTGAGCCAGTTCTGGTTTTATCTGTGGTGAATCTAAGAAGTACCAGTTTCTCTAAGAAAAGCAGAAACTACAAAACCATAGATGCACTAGGCTAAAACCAGGATTGGTGCAATCTGTCCCTGATGATCTATAGCCGTCCGATCAGTATGTCCATTTCGTCGACACTATTTGCAGCCTGAAATTTCAATACTATCTAAGCTGCTGCATGACTGTGGAAGGATGATTGTTTATTACTTTAGCTTTATGTTACAGGTTAGTCTTTTCCTGAGAGTAGGAGATGGAGTTATTCTGTATATTAGAGACTATTTTTTCATTGATTATTGCATTTTTATCTGTGATCTAAACTGTTCTTGGTTCATATTTGTGAAGGAAGGTGATATATACTGTAAGTGCAACATCTAATGTAATTTTTTTGGTTTACAATCTACATCATGTTTTAGATGTAGCAAGCAACAAAACAAAGAACAGCAGCACTAGTCTTATAAATCAAATCCTAAACAAAAAAAGACCAAGTCAAAAAGTATTTGTAGAGCTGTACCAACCACAAACACTTATCAAGGCAAAACGTCCTTAAATAATTTCGATATTGTTCATTTAAGAACAATATCGAAATTATTTAAGGACGTTTGCCTTGATAAGTGTTTGTGGTTGGTACAGCTCTACAAATACTTTTTGACTTGGTCTTTTTTGTTTAGATGTAGCAAGACCAAGATGACTCCAGTCCATTTTTAACCCTTGTTGTATGTGACAAACTATAGTTCAGAATTCTTAAAACAAAACAAAAATAACGCAGGAATTAGAAGTTATGCATGCAATGGACAAAAAAATCAGGACTGAATCAGCCTACTCTAAGTGACAAGATAGGCTAAACCATCAAAAGGGCAGCACCCTGCATTTGAACACTACCCCTATCTATCCATCACCATAACCCCCCACCGACTTCTCAACATTAAACTCTATCTAAGTACCTCAGCTTCACCCTCCATTACCCCTCAACCCAGTACCCTCATACGAACAACGTCGCTCAAGTCAATTGTCGCCTCGCTATTTTTCCTGTTACAGTATTAACATGTTATATTATATTATGGCTAAAGTTCTTATGTTAATCCCTGTTAAAGTTCTATGTTTTTTATGTAATTCGTTGTTTGTAAATGTAAACCGGAGTGAAGGCCAACACTAATACTTCGGTATAAAAAAACGTATAAATAAATAAATAAATAAATTAAAAAGTGTCAAGTCATCTGGCCACACCTAAAATTTGTTCATAGACTTTAACAATTAAAGCTGATAGAAATCATCATATTTTAAATCAATAAGCCACTCCCTTGCCATGGGTGCTGTCACATTTGGGAGAAAATCACAAGGACATTAACACATTGCATTCAATCAAATCCTTGTAGTGATGTCATGTGGCCTGTCTTCCAAAAATGGTCATTTTCAAGGCATGGATAGGAATTACATGGAAAGCAAAATTAGCTAAAAAGGAAAGTGTTATTAAGAAAGGCAGGTTTTTACTAGTTGCAGTGCAGCCTTTTGAAATACTGCAATTTATATAGTGGGAATACTCAATATATGGTGGGAAATATCAAATACTCAAGAAGTCAGGAACAACCATGACCATCCCAAGAAGCCTTGTCAGAGGAAGAGACAAATGAACAAATGCACATAGAGAATGAGTATGGGAGAAACAGGCCAGTAAGAAAGAATCAGAGTAAGAGATATGGAGAGAAAAAGAGAGGAAGAGAGAGACACAGAGAATGAGAAAAACCAGCAAAGAAAGAGTGACAGATAAACGACAGACAGAGGGAAGGATAGCAAGAAATAGAGAAATGAAGGCAGGGAAAGACAAAGAAAGAATGACAGCCTGAAGCAAGTTCTTCTACTGGTACTGTACCTTGGAAGATTACCTCTGTTCCCTCTCCAAATATGTAGCGGTTGGCATACCAGATAGCACAGTAATAAATACCAGCATCCTTCTTCTCTGCATTCCCAATTAAAAGTGTGAAGGAATTGGTGACCCTGTCGATCTCAGGCATGAAGCGTTCAGAGACCCCCTCAGCATACGAGGGCTTACCCATGTCTCTGTGACTCACCAGGAAGGAAAGACCCTGCTCCCATGGCTGTTTGTACCAGGATAGCACATGACTGATCACCTTGCTGCCATGGACAGTGCATGCAATCCTGGGGTTCTTCTCACTCATGGTGATAGAAGGCAGAAGCTGCTGCAAGGTGGGCTGCAGCTCGACACCATGAGAGCCTACTACAATGCAACACCAAAAAAAAACACACAAGAGAAATCAGCCAATTGGATTGAGAGAGCTCCAGCTTGCCATGTTTCAATGTCTTAAAATAAGTGACAGTGTTCATGATAACAGTAGAATATCCCACAAGCTCCAGTCTGAGATGGCAATCACCAAGGTATCTGATAATACTACAAGGGCATTAATCTTCTGATAATACCCATTGTCTAAGAAACAGAGTTTATTTTATTTATTTAAAAACATTTCTAGCCCACCCATAAAAGTGAATTCTGCTGAGCATATTCCTAATCAAATAATCATAAAGACAAATGAATCAGACAAACGGAACGAAATCACTGTGAACCTGGAAGATGTAGTAGGCCAGATTGACAAACTAAAGAGTAGCAAATCACCTGGACCGGATGGTATGCATCCTAGGGTACTGAAGGAACTCAAAAATGAAATTTCTGATCTATTAGTTAAAATCTGTAACCTATCATTAAAATCATCCATTATACCTGAAGACTGGAGGGTGGCCAATGTAACCCCAATATTTAAAAAAAGGCTCCAGGGGAGATCCTGGTAACTATAGACCAGTGAGCCTGACTTCAGTGCCGGGAAAAATAGTGGAAACTATTCTCAAGATCAAAATTGTAGAGCATATAAAGGTGAACCGGTAGATATAGTATACTTGGTGAACCGGTAGATATAGTATACTTGGATTTTCAGAAGGCGTTTGACAAAGTTCCTCATGAGAGGCTTCTAGGAAAAGTAAAAAGTCATGGGATAGGTGGCGATGTCCTTTCGTGGATTGCAAACTGGCTAAAAGACAGGAAACAGAGAGTAGGATTAAATGGGCAATTTTCTCAGTGGAAGGGAGTGGACAGTGGAGTGCCTCAGGGATCTGTATTGGGACCCTTACTGTTCAATATATTTATAAATGATCTGGAAAGAAATACGACGAGTGAGATAATCAAATTTGCAGATGACACAAAATTGTTCAGAGTAGTTAAATCACAAGCAGATTGTGATAAATTGCAGGAAGACCTTGTGAGACTGGAAAATTGGGCATCCAAATGGCAGATGAAATTTAATGTGGATAAGTGCAAGGTGATGCATATAGGGAAACATAACCCATGCTATAATTACACAATGTTGGGTTCCATATTAGGTGCTACACCCAAGAAAGAGATCTAGGTGTCATAGTGGATAACACATTGAAATCGTCGGTGCAGTGTGCTGCAGCAGTCAAAAAAGCAAACAGAATGTTGGGAATTATTAGAAAAGGAATTGATGAATAAAACGGAAAATGTCATAATGCCTCTGTATCGCTCCATGGTGAGACCGCACCTTGAATACTGTGTACAATTCTGGTCGCCGCATCTCAAAAAAGATATAATTGCGATGGAGAAGGCACAGAGAAGGGCTACCAAAATGATAAAGGGAATGGAACACAACTCCCCTATGAGGAAAGACTAAAGAGGTTAGGACTTTTTCAGCTTGGAGAAGAGACGACTGAGGGGGAATATGATAGAGGTGTTTAAAATCATGAGAGGTCTAGAACGGGTAGATGTGAATCGGTTATTTACTCTTTCGGATAGTAGAAAGACTAGGGGGCACTCCATGAAGTTAGCATGTGGCAACATTTAAAACTAATCGGAGAAAGTTCTTTTTATTCAACGCACAATTAAACTCTGGAATTTGTTGCCAGAGAATGTGGTTCGTGCAGTTAGTATAGCTGTGTTTAAAAAAGGATTGGATAAGTTCTTGGAGGAGAAGTCCATTACCTGCTATTAAGTTCACTTAGAGAATAGCCACTGCCATTAGCAATGGATACATGGAATAGACTTAGTTTTTGGGTACTTGCCAGGTTCTTATGGCCTGGATTGGCCACTGTTGGAAACAGGATGCTGGGCTTGATGGACCCTTGGTCTGACCCAGTATGGCATTTTCTTATGTTCTTATGTTCTTATGTTCTTATAGAAAGACATGGTTTAATGGAACACAGTCAACATGGATTTACCCAAGGAAAGTCTTTCCTAACAAAACTTCATTTTTTTGAAGGGGTTAATAAACACATGGATAAAGGTGAACTGGGAGATGTAGTGTATTTGGATTTTCAGAAGGTGTTTGACAAAGTCCCTCATGAGAGGCTTCTAAGAAAACTAAAAAGTCATGAGATAGGAGGTGATGTCCTTTCGTGGATTACAAACTGGTTAAAAGACAGGAAACAGAGTAGGATTAAATGGCCAATTTTCTCAGTGGAAAAGGGTAAACAGTGGAGTTCCTCAAGGATCTGTACTTGGACCTGTGCTTTTCAATATATATATATAAATGATCTGGAAAGGAATACGAAGAGTGAGGTTATCAAATTTGTGGATGGTACAAAATTATTCAGAGTAGTTAAATCACAAGCGGATTGTGATACATTACAGGAGGACCTTGCAAGACTGGAAGATTGGGCATCTAAATGGCAGATGAAATTTAATGTGGCCAAATGCAAGATGTTGCATAAAGGGAAAAATAACCCTTGCTGTAGTTACACGATGTTAGATTCCATATTAGGAGCTACCACCCAGGAAAAAGATCTAGGCATCATAGTGGAAAATACTTTACAATCATTGGCTCAGTGTGCTGCAGCCATCAAAAAAGCAAACAGAATGTTAGGAATTATTAGGAAGGGAATGGTTAATAGAACGGAAAATGTCATAATGCCTCTATATTGCTCCATGGTGAGACCGCACCTTGAATTCTGTGTACAATTCTGGTCGCCGCATCTCAAAAAAGATATAGTTGCGATGGAGAAGGTACAGAGAAGGGCAAACAAAATGATAAAGGGGATGGAACAGCTCCCCTATGAGGAAAGGCTGAAGAGGTTAGGGCTGTTCAGCTTAGAGAAGAGACGACTGAGGGGGGATATGATAGAGGTCTTTAAGATCATGAGAGGTCTTGAACGAGTAGATGTGAATCGGTTATTTACACTTTCGAATAATAGAAGGACTACGGGGCATTCCAAGTAGCAAGTAGCACATTTAAGACTAATCGGAGAAAAGTCTTTTCCACTCAACGCACAATAAAACTCTGGAATTTGTTGCCAGAGAATGTGGTTAGTGCAGTGTATAGCTGAGTTTAAAAAAGGTTTGGATAAGTTCTTGGAGAAGTCCATTAATGGCTATTAATCAAGTTTACCTAGGGAATAGCCACTGCTATTAATTGCATCAGTATCATGGGATCTTCTTAATGTTTGGGTAATTGCCAGGTTCTTGTGGCCTGGTTTGGCCTCTGTTGGAAACAGGATGCTGGGCTTGATGGACCCTTGGTCTGACCCAGCATGGCAATTTCTTATGTTCTTATGAAACAATACTAACAATAACCTGTGTACATATCTCTGAATCATTTTCTTTCAGAAATAGGCTACAATTTCATAATTAAAATATTGAGTAAAATTAATTTAAAAGTTGTCATGTCTTAAATGTTTTTTTCAAAAATTATTTATTTAAAAAAGAGAGTGTATGAAGCCTTTTTACATTCTTCAAGCTGCCATCCTTCAGTGGGCTTCCACTGCCAGTTAATAATTGGAGAAAATAGATTCTGACTGGCCAGTACTAAAGATCCATTTTCTTATGTAATTTAGAGGTATCTCATGAGATTTTGTGCCAGATGATATGGGGTATGCAAATCCATCATCATGATCTTAAAGTTGCAATGAAATTCGAATATACCATAAAGAGATAACTTAGCTATAATGTATTAACATACTACAGTAGCTTTGCATTTCATATTCATAATGCTCTGTCATTCAGCTCTAGAGAGCCTTGGGGAGCACATTAGGTACACATGATGAAGCTCTATCATTCAGTTTTAGGGAACATTGGGACAGATACATATTATTAGGGTTGTGTTTTCATTGAAACAAAAAAGAAAATTTTAACAAAAAGTCCCATTTCATTTCCGCTCATTGTTAAAACAAAATGAAAGAAAAACAAGCAATGTATTTCATTTTTCTTCATTATGTCTTTTTAAAATCAAAACTGCCAGTTTGCCGTGCAAAACAAAATAAAAAAACCACACCCACTGTTGTCACTATTGGAAATGGCTTCGGCAGACCAAATTTGGTGTAATTCTTTTTGCTGGGTCAGAGCCTAGCTGACGCCATCTTGTAGGCAACAATTAACAATACTGCTAGCCTCATTCTGCCAGCTCCATTTCCAAGAGTTGGATAAGTCAGTTTTATTTTTTGGATACGTCTCCTAAGATAATATTTATGGCCCTGAAAGGTATGGTGTATAGCGTATTATTGAATACAAAAAAGGTTAAAGGGGATGTAGACTTTCAATAGCCATTATGTACTGTATATGTATGTATACATGTGGATGTGTGATATGAAATTATCAGACATCCTCTGGAGTGAAGGAGCCAGCACATCTTTAGCCTGTTCACATCCCCAGATCTAAAACTCATGAATTACTTCATGACCCTGGAGTGGGTGAAAGGAGGAATATCCTTATATAATCCCCTCCTCACCTATCAGAACCTGGGCTTGCAGGCAGTAAGCAAATATCTTTATTATGCCTTTGCAAGTCAGGGAAGGAAAAAGTCTCCAGCAAAAACAGATTCTTAGTTTTTGTGTTTTCAACATCTCCCACCAACATGTATGAAAAGGAAAAGAATAAGTATTGTAATATCTAGGGAATAAAGTTGACATCATTTGGAATAGAAAGATTCCTTAGTATAGTGAATTTGGGAAATGGGATGTCTCTCGGTGTTTAAGGATGATCTTGCATCTTTTAAATGCACATTCGTCTTGCATTAGTTGCACATGTTGTGCTATTGATGTCAATTTCTTTGTATGATATGGATTTAAAAGTAATAATAAAGTTAACATTTGAAAGAAGGAATCCTTAGGTTCACTGTCTAGAAACTGATTTTAAATGTGACAGTGAAGAAAATGCTAAGTAAAAGTGCTAGATAACCCCTTTTTTTGACTGCAATGACATCTGAGAAATCTACTAAATGTGAATTATATTGAAAACCAGTGCATAAAACAAAGTTTGGGTTTTTGTTTCCAAAAAGAAATTTATATTTTATAGAGGTTTATGTCACATAAATGATTGTACAATTTTTGAACAACAAAGAATTCATTAAGTATTAAAAAAACCCCTCAATTTCTTTCAGCGATGGGACAAAAGAAAAGAAGCTTTTGAGGAATCTACAAAAAAAAAAAAAGCTCAAATATTCCAGAGCAATTTCAGGAACATTTTGTGGAGGGAAGTTTTACTGTCTGATTGCTTTAAACAAAGAGGAAGAGAGGAACTCACCAGAAGTGCCCAGGATCAGCATGGCAAGTATGAGGATCAGCTCCATCTCACCAGAGCTCCGTTATGAGGTATGGGGCCCCAGGGACGGCTGGTGAGGTTTTACACAGGGAGGTGTTTCCGTCTCTTTGTAGATAACACATCCTGGCTCCCGCCTCTTTATTCTCATCTCTTTTGTTGTGCAAATGCACCATTTTAAAGCACAAGTTTCATTTTCAGAGAATTTTACAACATTCTTTGAAGTCATATCAGGGAAAAACTGCAATACCTTATATTGGATTGACATAAACATTATCCTAAAAGAATGTTATACACAATTCATTGAAAGGCCCCACATGGACACAACTAAAGAAAGGGAATCAAAATTTTTTGGGGGGATAGCCAGCATTTTCTTCCTGTTCCTTTGGGCTTCCAGTTCAATTGGAACTGGCCTATAATGCCAGAAGATACCAATCACAACTAACTGGTGATATTTCCATTACCTGTATAAACTTCTTCCATCTTGCCCAACCTTTGGAGCAACAGATCCTGGCTGGGAGCCATGCACTAGACCTCCCTTCACAGCCTTGCAATAATGGTCCTTAAATCTGGCCATTAGATGTTGTCATTGTACAATGACTGGGACTCCTTTTTCCTTCAGTGTTGTGAAAGCTTCCTTGCAGCATCCTCAGATATGGCAAACCAGGAAACAGAAAAATTGACATAGGTCACAGGCCCTCCATATAATAGTGCACAGCACTTGCCACCAAGTCATTGAACAGCCATGGAGTCAAGATTTTCATGTAGCACTGTAGCAGACACTGTACCAGTCCCAATAAACCTGGTAAAATTGATTTGGTTAGACTTTAATGACACTGTTAACTGATGATCCAGTGTTGGGGCCTGGGGTGCCCTGGCCCCGTTTGGCACCATTTTTCAAAATATGGCAAGGTTAAGTCGGTGCTATTTTGAAAAATGACACCAACTAGTGCCCTAGGCTCCAATGCTGGATCAGCTTTGAATTTTGGAGGTTAGTAGAGTGTGGGAGAGGGGCTCAGGGGAGTTGAAGGAGTGGGTGATGGGTTTTACACTAGACCAATTAGATAGTTTTTACAAGTTTATAATATCTTGTCTAATCCAAAGAGACTCCACAATCTTAGATAAATAAATTGGTGCAATAAAGGCTGATGTCCTCTGACACAATGACCATGTTTTGCACCACAGGCTGCTCTATATGATGTCGTATTGAGTGTGAATTTTTTCTGCGTTTGTTGCTGTGTTTTACAGTAGACCTCAATGAGCTTTTGAACCACTTGGGGAATTAGGGAGCGCTAGCGCTTGACTGTCTTTCTGTAATTTGTTAAAAATGTTGCCTTCCTTTTCTCCAACAGTTCATTGTTACACTGTAAAGCGCATGTTGCTGAGTTATGTTTTATGTGAACTGATGAGATGTTCCCAATGTTCATCGGTATATAAAAATTTTAAATAAAAATAAATAAATAATAAATATACCCCAAGTATATTTTAATCATTAAGTGTGGTTGGGTGGAAGGGGAAGGCCTACCAGGACGTGGTATTGAAAAGGGGTGGGGGATACCTTTTATTGAATTTTGACAAGGTTGGGATAGAGGGTCATTGTTGCATGAACACCTCATTTATTTTTTTTTACTTGGCATGTCAGAGCAGCCTTAATTGATAGGGCTGAGGTGAGAAAGGGGGTCAACTTTGAGGCCCCCACACTCCTTTTTATGATTTTTTACCAGCCTCTTCAAAAACTTTACATTGCCTTTTAAATCTAATACAGGAGCCTCAGGCTCCCATGTTAGATTACCATTTCCTCAGGAGATGTAAGTAAATTAATGTGACTAACAAATTTTTAAATTGACCACGTTAATTTATTTACATCATATTGCCTACTTATGAGCTATTTTGCATGGATTTGCAGTATTCATACATGCAAATCACATACAAAGCTGCTCATTGTAATAGGGAGGGAATTTGGGCAGGGCTATGCAAAATATCAAATATATTGCACTATACCACCGCGATAAGGCTATATCACATGAAAAACACTATATATATCACATGATATGCACTGTTCAATGTGCATTAGAGCCCTACTGTGGCTTTATGCATCTCCCAGTTAGATTGTAAAGCCTCTGGGGATATGGAAAGAGCTACAGTATCTGACTGTAATCTGCTTTGAATTTCCAAAAAGCGGAATCTCAATTAAATAAAATAAATAAATAATCCAGTTAACTTTAGGACAGCTCTTTGGTGCAACTAGACTTAGCCGGATAAGTTATCTGGATAGCTCTGAATACTGGAGTTTGGTAGCTTGAGCCATATGCTGTTTGATAACAGCCAGAGGAAACAGGAGACAGACTTTGGCTGTTGCTTAAGTGCATTTTATTTACACTTAAAATTCAAAACTAATATGGCAGCACACCTTCACTTCAGGAGTCAAAATAAATGATAATGGCTCATCTTACTTCAGGTATTGCAGTCCTTTAAACACAGGATGTCTTTCCATGAAGTAGCTCTCTCTCTGCTTCCCGAGTTCCTCTAACTCCTCTCAGCCCTGCTAACTTAACCCAGGTTCAGTGTTGCCAGGTGTCAAAAATTTTTCCAGCCCAATTGCTCACCAAATCTAGCCCAAAAGTAGCCTAAAACTCAAAAGTTGGAAAATAATTTTTATTCTGCACGATAGTACACAAATTCCTGCATTGTCTGCATACAAGTTTACAAAATTAACAATGTATATAAAATTGATAGAAAAGTATAAAACCAAGGTTGTCATTTCAGTGTTGCCATAACATAAGGTTCATCTGAAAGCTGTGCAGAGCTGCACCATTCAAGATGTATTAAAGTTTCTAATTTAGAAGCCAGGTTGGGGACCTGACGTGACCCCCCCCCCCCCAGGCCACTATATATTTTTGCCCCAGCCATGCTGACCCCTGCACATTCAGTGCAATATTGTAAAAACAAGTGAAAATAAAAAAAAATGTATGCATTATGCAGACATTGAATTCTCGCACACAGTTTGGGTTTGAAAAGTGTGCTGGCAAATATGTGGCGTGCACACGAATTGCTCGAGACTCATTAGCGGAGGTATAGAAGCACAATGTTAAAAAAATTAGGTAAATGTGAATCAGTTATTTACTCTTTCGGATAAAAGAAGGACTAGGGGGCATTCCATGAAGTTAGCATGTAGCACATTTAAAATTAATCGGAGAAAGTTCTGTTTTACTCAACACACAATTAAACTCTGGAATTTGTTGCCAGAGGATGTGGTTAGTGCAGTTAGTGTAGCTGTGTTTAAAAAAGGATTGGATAGGTTCTTGGAGGAGAAGTCCATTAGCTGCTATTAATTAAGTTGACTTAGAAAATAGCCACTGCTATTACTAGCAAAGGTAACATGGAATAGACTTAGTTTTTGGGAACCTGCCAAGTTCTTATGGCCTGGATTGGCCACTGTTTTTTGCGCTCGTGGGTGGACCCTTGTCCTATGGCAATGGAGAGCCGCCTCCTGGTAGAGACCATGAGACAACTGCCCCCAGGGGGCGGAGCAGGGGAGGAGACAGAGGCTAGGAAGAGCTTCACCACTGGAAGCCCGAGGTACCCCTGGGAGGAACCCATAGGGATCCGGGCCACTTGGACTTAGGTGGGCCTCACAGGGTCTCCTGGGAGAGTGGAAATCCGACGTGCCCACTGTCAGAAGGGGAGCACGGTCAGGTTCGAGACTGGAGGTCAGGTGGAACAAGGAGGACCAGAATAGCATAGGTGATAACAAAGCTTTTCAATATATATATCAATGATCTGGAAAGGAATACGATGAGTGATGTTATCAAATTTGCAGATGATACAAAATTATTCAGAGTAGTTAAAGCACAAGCAGACTGTGATACATTACAGGAGGACCTTGCAAGACTGGAAGATTGGGCATCCAAATGGCAGATGAAATTTAATGTGGACAAGTGCAAGGTGTTGCATATAGGGAAAAATAACCCTAGCTGTAGTTACACGATGTTAGGTTCCATATTAGGAGCTACCACCCAAGAAAGAGATCTAGGCGTCATAGTAGATAATACATTGAAATCGTCAGCTCAGTGTGCTGCAGCAGTCAAAAAAGCAAATAAAATGTTAGGAATTATTAGGAAGGGAATGGTTAATAAAACGGAAAATGTCATAATGCCTCTATATCGCTCCATGGTGAGACCACACCTTGAATACTGTGTACAATTCTGGTCGCCGTATCTCAAAAAAGATATAGTTGCAATGGAGAAGGTACAGAGAAGGGCAACCAAAATGATAAAGGGGATGGAACAGCTCCCCTATGAGGAAAGGCTGAAGAGGTTAGGGCTGTTCAGCTTGGAGAAGAGACGGCTGAGGGGGGATATCATAGAGGTCTTTAAGATCATGAGAGGTCTTGAACGAGTAGATGTGACTCGGTTATTTACACTTTCGAATAATAGAAGGACTAGGGGGCATTCCATGAAGTTAGCAAGTAGCACATTTAAGACTAATCGGAGAAAATTCTTTTTCACTCAACGCACAATAAATCTCTGGAATTTGTTGCCAGAGGATGTGGTTAGTGCAGTTAGTGTAGCTGGGTTCAAAAAGGTTTGGATAAGTTCTTGGAAGAGAAGTCCATTAACTGCTATTAATCAAGTTTACTTAGGGAATAGTCACTGCTATTAATTGCATCAGTAGCATGGGATCTTCTAGGTGTTTGGGTAATTGCCAGGTTCTTGTGGCCTGGTTTGGCCTCTGTTGGAAACAGGATGCTGGGCTTGATGGACCCTTGGTCTGACCCAGCATGGCAATTTCTTATGTTCTTATGTTCTTATGGAGCCAGAATCTAGAGACGAGGTCAGGCAGGCAAAGGTCAAAGTCCAGAAGTCAGTCCAAGGAATGGTCAACAAAGCAGAGGTCAGGTACTGGAGGTCAGATGAGGTCACAGGCAGGCTGAGGTCAAGAGGTAGACAGCAGGCAGGCGAGTCAAGTAGCAGGCGGACGTCAGAAGGCAGGCAGCAGGCAGGCAGGCAGGTCGAGGGATGGAATGGAGTCAGAAGGCAGGCAGAAGGCAGGCAAGTCGAGGAACGGAATGGAGTCAGAAGGCAGGCGGCAGGTACACAGGCAGGTCGAGGAACAGAATGGAGTCAGAAGGCAGGCGGCAGGTAGGCAGGCAGGTCGAGGAACAGAATGGAGTCAGAAGGCAGGCGGCAGGCAGGCAGGCAGGTCGAGGAACGGACTGGAGTCAGAAGGCAGGCAGCAGGCAGGCAGGCAGGTCGAGGAACGGACTGGAGTCAGAAGGCAGGCAGCAGGCAGGCAGGTCAAGGAACGGACTGGAGTCAGAAGGCAGGCAGCAGGCAGGCAGGTAAACAGGTCAAGTAGCAAGCCGAGGTCAGTACCAAAGAATCAGTCCGGAGGTACTACCTGGGAGACGAACAGACGAACAGGAACAGAAGGATGCTGGAACTAGGAAGCAGGAACAGAACTGGAACAGAAGGATCCTGGAACAAGACTTGGAACAAGACAGGAGCAAGTATAAGTGTGGAGGCAATCTAGCATAAACCGACCCAATTGCCAAGGCAAGGAAGTGCAGGCAGCAACTTCCTTATAATGGAGAATCAATCAGAGCGCGCCGCAGAGCTAAGACCCGCCCTTGGCCCTACTAGAGGCCGGGCGGTCTGTGCGCATGTAGGGGCGTGGCCAACAGCGCCGAAGAATGCAAGCTCCAGCGTGAGGCCTGGTGCACGGTGGAAGGTCAGGCGACTGCCACCGCGGGATGCTGGGGCCTGGAAGTGCTAGCAGCTGCCGCTAGGGAGGCCGAGCCAGGACCTGCCGAGGAACCATGAAGGTGAGCAGGCCCGTGTGCGGGACGGGTGCGGCGGGGCGTGTAACACTGTTGGAAACAGGTTGCTGGGCATAATGGACCCTTGGTCTGACCCAGCATGGCATGTTTTTATGTTCTTATCAAGTTTGTCCTGTTCATTGTTGCCATTACATCTGTACATATCAGATGTAAAACGAATCAGCTAAAACAATAAAACAAAACAATTAATAGACAGTTAAATAAAATTTTAGACATTTATTTAAAACTTTCCAAAATGTGTTGTTCAAATCAACACAGAGAGGCATGTGCACATATACTGGCCACCTCCCCTCTCCCCCCTCCAGAAGAATCTTCTCCTGTCTCTAAATGGTGATTGTAAGGGATTTTCTTTTTTATGTAATGGTTTGGCTAAAGAAAGAGGAGTGCAGAACAAAGGAAAAAAAACAGCAGACACCATAGTACACAAATTCCTGCATTGTCTGCATACAGAAAGCAACACAGAGAAAAGGTTGCACATATACTGGCCAACCCCCCTCCCTGTCCACCAATTTCCCCTTCTGTTTCTGGAAAGATGCCCAAGAAAAAAAAAAAGAAGCCGAAAATCCCACAGCCGAAAAAACAAAAATAGTTTTCCCCACTCGCTCATTGGAAAGTAGCCCAATTGGGCATGAAAACCAATCATTTGGAAACACTGCCCAGGCTAGACTGAATTCCCCTGGACTAGAATCTCTTGCAGTGATGGTCCTTAAGGAGGATTGTGCCAGATATCTGTGGCTGGTCCTTTAAGGTAATTTGAGGGAGTTTCTTATATATTCCTTCACATGGAGTTATGTGGATTACTTTTCAAGCTAATGTAACTGCACCCCAAAATGCCCACTGAGCCACCCTAAGTAATCTGGCTATATTTTAGCCAGAAAATAAGATATCTAGCTAAAATTTAGCTGGATAAGTACTCAAATATTCATATAGCCAGATAACTTCTGAATTATCCGGCTAAATGTCTTTGAATATGGATCTCTCTGTTGGCAGTGTAGGAAGGTGGACAGAGTCATTGTCTAAGTCACACTCCCACAGGAGGAGCATCACCTTCCAAAATGAAAATCAAAATTAAATTAAAAAAATGAAGTGCATATCCCAGAGATTTAATTTGTAGTTTTGGTTAAGAAGTCAAAGTTCCCCAGGCATTGGATGATAGCTTTTATCCTTACAAATGAACTCTATGTAACCCCTGGGTGGGATAGTACCTGGATGCTGTCCCCAGTGGCACATAGAAATAAAATAGACCCTATCTGCAACCAGTTCTCAATGGATAGTTTTTCACTTTTGAGATCCAAGGCTCATAACTTAAAGGCTCTTCTGCATTTACCAATATGCACAGCCCTTTTCTAGTTCCTGAAAACAGCACAGATAAACTCCACAGACTATAGCAGCAACAAGAACACTAAGAAGCAATGTGGTTTCCAACTTCTGTACTGATTGTTGCGGTCCGGTCCGTGAAGCTCATGTCCCGGTCCTTACATCGAGGGTTCCTGCCGACTGGGAACGAAGCAGAGTCGGGATCTGGGCGTCCCCGCGGGGGAGACGCCATTGCTGGCCTGCCTCTAGGCGCGCGCGCTCGGACGCCCCGCGCTTATCTAGAAAGTTCCCCGCCTGAGGGTGGCTCCGCCCCTAGGCTGACGTCAGTTGCCGCGGCCTACTTAGGGCCACTGCGGACACCCGATCAGGGCCTTGCAACAGGGTTTCCTCGGTCCCCCGTTGCCTCGAGCTCCGGAGTATGCCAGCGTCCTGGCTACTCTGTTCCTGCCTGCCTGCCGGTTCCTGCCTGCCTACAGTCCGTGCCAGTTCCTGCCTGCCTACAGCCCAAGCCGGGTTCCTGCCAGCCAGCCCAAGCCGGGTTCCTGCCTGCCTACAGCCCAAGCCGGGTTCCTGCCTGTCTACAGCCCAAGCCGGGCCCCTGCCTGCCAGCCCAAGCCGGGTTCCTGCCTGCCTACAGCCCAAGCCGGGTTCCTGCCTGCCTTCAGCCCAAGCCGGGTTCCTGCCTGCCTCAGCCAAGCCTGATACTCGCCTGCTTCCTCTCTATCGACCGCCTCGCCTAAGTCCCAGTGGTCGGGCCCCTAAGGGCTCCTCCCGGGGGGGCTCCGACTTCCAGGGTGAATCTCCTAAGTCCCAGCGGCTGGACTCCCAAGGGCTCCTCCCGGGGGAGTACCAGCTTCCAGGGTGAAACCACTTCTACCTGCCCGCCAGAATTCTGCCTCCCGGCCTGTTCAGTCAAGACCGGTGAAGTCCTTCCCAAGTCTCCTGTAGGCTGGCCCAAGGGTCCACTAGCCCCGTACTCACAGCACTGATAGTTGATTACATTAACTGGAGATTCTTTACAGCACTTAGATTTCCAATAAAATTGATGAACAATAATGAAGCATAAAAATGAATAAATATGTTGCCTCTCTCTTCTAGTAAAGTCTCAGAAGTAATGGATACCAATTCCCTAACAATTCATCTCCTTCTTTCAATTACCTACATTGAAGAAAGCATAATCCTTATTCCAAATTTATCTTAATCTTTTCCACACTGTAGAAGGGTTAGAAATTAGTCCCAATTACTTATCAGAACACAGCAAGTGCCAAATACCTTTTCTGCTGTCTCTTTAAATATCTTAGATCTTCTTCTGGAAACAGCAAGTGGGCACTCTCCTCTCAATTCAGTAGAAAAAACAACTCTTGAACAATACCTTCAACTCCTTCCCTCTGGTAATGGACAGGGATCAGAGATGACTCTTCTATTCTTCAGGTTCTTCCTGGGTGAAAGACACCGCTCCTCCCAATGGTTAGGAAACTGGGTCCCTGATACTATGGGCACTTAATTCCAATAGGAACAAAAATAGACTCTGAGTCAAAAGAGGGAAAAACAAAATAAGAGACACGAAGGGTGGGAAATCTTCCTTGTCTCTCCATATGAGAAGATAGTCATTGAGGAAAACAACTCAAAAATGAAACTCCTCTGTATCAGGTAACTGGAGGTGAGATAGAGAGCAGCAGAATCTTCCCCACCCCTCGATCTAATCTTAAACAGAAACTCTCCAAATCCTCTGTGAAGGGGTACTAAGGCTCTCACAGGGAAGGTTTCCAAAAATGGAAAAATAAACCAAAAATCTGTTAGATAAAATACTGATCGCTAATGGGCTACTCAGGAGAATCCTCTGAACTAACGGGCCGATTCAGTAAAGTTCGCGGGAGAGCGGACGAACGCCCACTCTCTTGGCGCACGCACAGGCCACTTGCCTATGCGCGCGATTCTGTATTTAAATTAAGTGGTGCAGTAGAAACGGGCAAAAGGAGGCGCTAGGGACACTAACGCGTCCCTAGCACCTCCTTTTGACCCGGAGCGGCGGCTGTCAGCGGGTTTGACAGCTGACGCTCAATTTTTCCGGCATCGGTTCTCGAGCCCGCTGACAGCCACGGTCTCGGAAACCGGATGCCGGCAAAATTGAGCGTCCGGTTTTCAGCTCGACAGCCGCCGGCCCATTTAAAATTTGTTTTTCTTTTTTTTTTTACTTTTTTACTCTTTGGGACCTCCGACTTAATATCGCCATGATATTAAGTCGGAGGGTGCACAGAAAAGCAGTTTTTACTGCTTTTCTGTGCACGTTCCCGGTGCCGGCAGAAACTAGCGCCTACCTTTGGGTAGGCGCTAATTTCGTAAAGTAAAATGTGCGGCTTGGCTGCACATTTTACTTTCTGTATCGCGCGGGAATACCTAATAGGGCCGTCAATATGCATTTGCATGTTGGGGGCCCTATTAGGTGCCGCGGATTGGACACGCGTTTTCCGCCCCTTTCTGAATAAGGGGTAAGGGAAAATGCACGTCCAAGGGCAGGTTAACAGTACAGTATACAGGTTAACAGTACAGTATACAGTACAGTGCGCTCCGACGGAGCGTACTGTACTGTATCAGCCTGTAAGTTAGCAAAAATAGTTTAACAGGAAGCAGGGACATCCTGCCTGCTGAAAGGCTAACCAAAAATCTACAAGGCAAATCCAACTAAAATCCATACCCTATGCTTATGACAGGGGTTTATATACTGCACACCATCTGTAGCTCCCACTTGGGGTAGTCAAATTCAAACCTCTCTTCACTGAATCTCTCTGACCCTCTCATTAGATAGTACATTCCTTTTGGTAAGGAAACCAAACGTTCCTTATATCTATCTGTCTACTTTTTGTCTTTTGAAAATATATGATGCTGTTGGATGTTTGCCAGAAGTAAATTGGGAGCTTTCAGTTTCACCCTGGGATTTGCAAAACAAGCATTTCCCCTGCCTCCCAGGAAAATTTTGTGGAGGAGAGGAGGATTGTACCAATCCAGTACCTCAAGAGGGAGATGAGGAGAGAATGCCAATCCCATACAGAGAGGACAAATAAGAGCAGTATGGGAGAAACACTGGATTTCAAGTAAGATAGGATCCCACACAGCCATTCTAAAGGGAGACATAAAGCAAAACCACTTATGGAAGCCCTGAGAGAGTGTGCAAGATTAGTATGGCTTCATCTCTCAGATTCTTGTGTACTGTGATTATTACCACTGAAGATTTTGACTTTTCAATAAGGTTGAAACACCATCTGAAGTCTGAAGAGTGATTTTGTTAAAGAATACTAGTAATACATGTAAGGACTCTGAGGCAAAAGCTTTCCCTCATTTTGAACCCCCAGGGCTCAACCAGCCCCTTAATGCTTGGTGAGGTCATGGGAAGGCCGGAGGCTACACATAATTGAAAATAAAGAATTAACAGAGAGAAAAAGAAAGAGTCAGCATCATTACATCATGTCTATTCTGAGAACCAGACTGGATAGGTGCGTCTCCAGGATGAGGTTGGGAAACTGCCATAGCTCATCGCAACCAACAAGCAGCAGAAGAAGCCTATACTTTTCCTGCTTCCCTGGGAGTTATCACGGCTCTCTCCTCTTCTTTCTGGACCCTCTGGACTCCTGTCTGGCATCCTGGGAACTTTTCTGCCAAGCTACTTTCCTTCTCTGCCTCCCTGTTCTACTTCCCAAATCACTTTTAATACTGACAGCCCCACCCAGCAGGCAATTAATTAACCTATGGCTGCTCCAATTCAGGCTCCCAGAGCTGACTTCTTTTTTTTTCGGATGCTAAACTAATTAGTTGTTCAATTCTTACTTGTCTCATTTATTGCTGGATATGATGTTTTATGTGTTTACAATTTAAAGGAAACCAAAATGCTCTTGGTGCAGATGTAAGACATTGTGTATGTGATTGATATAATAAGGGAACAATGACTTCTGCCGTTCTGGTTCACAGTTTGAAGCAAAAGAAATAGGATTACCAACATAGGCTAGAATTGGATACTTGAGAACTGGGGAGGGGGAGGGTGCCCTCCCCCTCATTTGTATAATCTTCTCCCACTCCCTCTTGAACCTGCTTCCTTTCTTTCATATCAGATACTTTGAACTGGATCCCAAGATATTTGACATAAAGGCTGGTGCAAGGGCTTTCAGAGCCTTAGGTGGCCCTTACAGCCTTGTGCCCCTGCCTTCCCGCCCATGGCCCTCTCAGCACACAATTAATAATTATGCATTTATAATAGATTTTGCATGAAAAAGAACATGGGAGGAGGACACGTGATGTGGTGAGCCGGGGAAGACGTCTTTTCCACGGCTCCGGGCAACTGCTATCCATCCACCCGCATCCTTACCCGCTTAGCTGACCACCCGACATTTAAAGATCCGAAGCGACTCAGCATATGTCCATTGTCAAATATATGCAGCGCTCCTCACCGGCCATAGCTGCTAAAGGAAGCAAAAAGGACAAAGACAAGACCTGGGGGCCTAATCCCAAGATGGCGACCGGCAACGAAACTAGTGCTGATTCTGGAGCTGAAGCGACAGGGCTCACAATTGCGGCGATCGAGGAAGTGATCCGCACAGCACTAGACGAAACATTAGCCGGCATTGTGATCCAATTGACACAATGCCAAAGGGCCCATCCAGTCTGCCCAGCAAGCTTTCGCACTTTTTTTTTCTCTCACATACTTATCTGTTTCTCTTGGCTCTTAGTAACCTTTTTTTATTCTATTTACCACCCCCGCCATTAATGTAGAGAGCAGTGTTGGACCTGCGTCTAAGTGATATAGCTTAATTTAGTTAGGGGTATTAACCACCGCAAGAAGCAAGCTACACCCATGCTTATCTGTTTATTCAGACTATGTAATTCAGTTCTTGTTGATTGTTGCCTGAATATAGATCCACCTTTCTTCATTCCCCCTGCCGTTGAAGCAGAGAGCCATGCTGGCTATGTATTGAAAGGGAAGTATCAGTCTTGCTCCCCTGCCGTTGAAGCAGAGGGCTATGCTGGATATGCGTGAAGTGTCAAACTTCCTCCCCTGCCGTTGAAGCAGAGAGCTATGCTGGCTTTGCATTAAAGTGAAATTTCAGACTTGCTCCCCTGCCATTGAAGCAGAGGGTTATGCTGGATATGCGTGAATTGTCAAAATTTCCTCCCTGCCGTTGAAGCAGAGAGCTATGCTGGATATGTGTGAAGTGTCAAACTTCCTCCCCTGCCGCTGAAGCAGAGAGCTATGCTGGATTTGCGTTGAAAGTGAAGTATCAGGTATTTTATTGGTTTGGGGTAGTAACCGCCATAATAAGCAAGCTACTCCCCTGCTTTTATGTGGTTGCAAATCCTTTTTTCCACATTTCTTCTTCCCGTTGAAGCATAGAGCAATGTTGGAGTCGCATTATTAAATAAGGATATTCATCTCCAGTTAGTAGCCAACATTCCCTCAAACCACCCCCATGCCTCTTGTCTTCATTCACATCCTCTAGACTTTATGGATCCACAGTATTAATCCCAAGCCCCTTTGAAATCCTTCACAGTTTTGGTCTTCACCACTTCCTCCAGAAGGGCGTTCCAGGTATCCACCACCCTCTCCATGAAGAAATACTTCCTGACATTGGTTCTGAGTCTTCCTCCCTGGAGTTTTAAATCGTGACCCCTGGTTCTGCTGATTTTTTTGCAACTGAAAAGGTTTGTTGTTGTCTTTGGATCATTAAAACCTTTCAAATATCTGAAAGTCTGTATCATATCACCCCTACTCCTCCTTTCCTCCAGGGTGTACATATTTAGATTCTTCAATCTCTCCTCATAAGTCTTTTGATGAAGACCCTCCACCTTTTTGGTCGCCCTTCTCTGGACCGCCTCTATCCTGTCTCTGTCCCTTCGAAGATACGGTCTCTAGAACTGAACACAGTACTCCAGGTGAGGCCTCACCAAGGACCTGTACAAGGGGATAATCACTTCCCTTTTCTTACTTGATATTCCTCTCTGTATGCAGCCCAGCATTCTTCTGGCTTTAGCTATCGCCTTGTCACATTGTTTCGCCAACTTCAGATCATTAGACACTATCACCCCAAGGTCTCTCTACTGCCCCATGCACATCAGCCCTTCTCCCCCCATCGAATACAGTTCTTCCGGATTTCCACACCCCATATGCATGACTCTGCACTTCTTGGCATTTAATCTCAGCTGCCATATCTTCGACCACTCTTCCAGCTTCCTTAAATCCCGTCTCATTCTCTCCACTCCTTCCTGCGTGTCCACTCTGTTGCAGATCTTAGTGTCATCAGCAAAAAGACAAACCTTACCTTCTATCCCGACCGCAATGTCGCTCACAAAGATATTGATCAGGACCGGTCCCAACACCGACCCTTGCGGCACTCCGCTCAACACTGCTCTCTCTTCAGAGTAAGTTCCATTTACCATCACACATTGACTTCTGTCCGTCAACCAGTTTGCAATCCAGGTCACCACCTTGGCACTCACTCCTAAGCTTCTTATTTTATTCACCAGTCTCCTGTGCGGAATCGTATCAAAAGCTTTGCTGAAATCCAAGTAGATGACAACGAGCGCTCTTCCTTGATCCAATTCCTTGGTTACCCAGTCAAAAAACTCTATCAGATTTGTCTGACAGGATCTTCCCCTGGTGAATCCATGCTGCCTCTGGTCCAGCAATTCTTCCGACTGTAGATAGCTCACTATTCCTTCTTTTAACAGTGACTCCATTACTTTTCCCACCACCGAGGTGAGGCTAACCGGTCTGTAATTACCAGCCTCTTCTCTGTTTCCACTCTTGTGAAGCGGGATCACCACCGCTCTTCTCCAGTCACTCGGCACCACTCCCGTTTCTAGGGATCTATTGAACAGGTCACACAGCGGACACGCCAGCACATCTCTGAGCTCCCTCAGTATCCTGGGATGAACCTCATCAGGCCCCATGGCTTTGTCCACTTTCAGTTTCCTCAACTCTTCCCAAAAATTCTCTACTGTAAATGGAGTTACATCTACTCCATTCCCCTCTAGTTTGCTAACTAGCAACAGTCCTTCTCCAGGGTCTTCTTTAGTGAACACAGAACTGAAGTATTTGTTTAATATTTCTGCCATTTCTTCATCTCTCTCTACACATTGATCCTTTTCACCTTTCAATTTCACTATACCACTTGGAACTTTTCTCCTTTCACTGATGTATCTGAAAAATGTTTTGTCACCTCTCTTAATCTCTTTGGCAATCCTTTCTTCCGCTTGACTTTTTGCCATCTTGATTACTTTCTTTGTCTCCCTCAGTGCTACCAGATATTCTTCTTTGTGCTCTTCCTTTTGGGATCCTTTATATTTCTTGAACGCTGTTCTTTTAGCCTTTATTTTGTCAGCCACCTCCTTTGAGAACCAGATAGGTTTCATTTTTCTTTTGCTTTTATTTACTTTTCTAACATATAGATTAGTTTCTGAAATTTCTGATCTATTAGTTAAAATTTTTAACCTATCATTAAAATCATCCATTGTACCTGAAGACTGGAGGGTGGCCAATGTAACCCCAATATTTAAAAAAGGCTCCAGGGGCGATCCGGGTAACTATAGACCAGTGAGCCTGACTTCAGTGCTTGGAAAAACAGTGGAAACTATTCTCAAGATCAAAATCATAGAGCATATAGAAAGACATGATTTAATGGGACACAGTCAACATGTATTTACCCAAGGGAAGTCTTGCCTAACAAATCTGCTTCATTTTTTTGAAGGGGTTAATAAACATGTGGATAAAGGGGAACCGGTAGATGTAGCAAATTTTGATTTTCAGAAGGCGTTTGACAAAGTCTCTCATGAGAGGCTTCTACGAAAACTAAAAAGTCATGGGATAGGAGGCGATGTCCTTTTGTGGATTACAAACTGGTTAAAAGACAGGAAACAGAGAGTAGGATTAAATGGTCAATTTTCTTAGTGGAAAAGGGTAAACAGTGGAGTGCCTCAGGGATCTGTACTTGGACCGGTGCTTTTCAAAATATATATATAAATGATCTGGAAAGGAATACGACGAGTGAGGTTATCAAATTTGCGGATGATACAAAATTATTCAGAGTAGTTAAATCACAAGCAGATTGTGATACATTACAGGAGGATAGAGATGTGAATCGTGTCCTCGATCGTCTTAACGATCGATTTCGGCTGGGAGGGGGAGGGAATCGTATTGTTGCCGTTTGGGGGGGTAAAATATCGTGAAAAATCGAAAAATCGTAAAATCGCAAAACCGGCACATTAAAACCCCCTAAAACCCACCCCGACCCTTTAAATTAAATCTCCCACCCTCCCGAACCCCCCCCAAATGACTTAAATAACCTGGGGGTCCAGCGATGGTCCGGAACGGCAGCGGTCCGGAACGGGCTCCTGCTACTGAATCTTGTTGTCTTCAGCCGGCGCCATTTTCCAAAATGGCGCCGAAAAATGGCGGCGGCCATAGACGAACACGATTGGACGGCAGGAGGTCCTTCCGGACCCCCGCTGGACTTTTGGCAAGTCTTGTGGGGGTCAGGAGGCCCCCCCCAAGCTGGCCAAAAGTTCCTGGAGGTCCAGCGGGGGTCAGGGAGCGATTTCCCGCCGCGAATCGTTTTCCGAACGGAAAATGGCGCCGGCAGGAGATCGACTGCAGGAGGTCGTTCAGCGAGGCGCCGGAACCCTCGCTGAACGACCTCCTGCAGTCGATCTCCTGCCGGCGCCATTTTCCGTACGGAAAATGGCGCCGGCCATATGCGTATGGCCGGTGCCATTTTCCGTACGGAAAACGATTCGCGGCGGGAAATCGCTCCCTGACCCCCGCTGGACCTCCAGGAACTTTTGGCCAGCTTGGGGGGGGCCTCCTGACCCTCACAAGACTTGCCAAAAGTCCAGCGGGGGTCCGGAAGGACCTCCTGCCGTCCAATCGTGTTCGTCTATGGCCGCCGCCATTTTTCGGCGCCATTTTGGAAAATGGCGCCGGCTGAAGACAACAAGATTCAGTAGCAGGAGCCCGTTCCGGACCGCTGCCGTTCCGGACCGCCGCTGGACCCCCAGGTTATTTAAGTCATTTGGGGAGGGGTTCGGGAGGGTGGGAGATTTAATTTAAAGGGTCGGGGGTGGGTTTTAGGGGGTTTTAGTGTGCCGGCTCACGATTCTAATGATTTATAACGATAAATCGTTAGAATCTCTATTGTATTGTGTTCCATAACGGTTTAAGACGATATTAAAATTATCGGACGATAATTTTAATCGTCCTAAAACGATTCACATCCCTACAGGAGGACCTTGCAAGACTGGAAGACTGGGCATCCAAATGGCAGATGAAATTTAATGTGGACAAGTGCAAGGTGTTGCTTATAGGGAAAAATAACCCTTGCTGTAGTTATACGATGTTAGGTTCCATATTAGGAACTACCACCCAGGAAAAAGATCTAGGCATCATAGTGGATAATACTTTAAAATCGTCAGCTCAGTGTGCTGCAACAGTCAAAAAAGCAAATAGAATGTTAGGAATTATTAGGAAGGGAATGGTTAATAGAATGGAAAATGTCATAATGCCTTTGTATCGCTCCATGGATAAGTTCTTGGAGGAGAAGTCCATAAATGGCTATTAATCAATTATACTTAGGGAATAGCCACTGCTATTAATTGCATCAGTAGCATGGGTTCTTCTTAGTGTTAAACATTTAACCCTTGGTCACGGATGTTCTCAGGATTCTGTATCTGCAATGGATTTTAATAAGACCCTCCTCCTGATTGGTGTAGTAAGTTCAACTAAGTTAAACCTTTACTTAGATGGACACAAGAATATTTAGTGCTCCCTGGCTCCACACTGTGCACTGGCCACCATGGTTCTCCTGCTTCTCTAAGTTTACCTCCCCCAAGTTCTGAGTCAGCCACACCCAATCCAGATAGTCCAGGTCACTTCTAGAAGTTTGTTTGTCCTTTTTTGTAAATGTTTTTAAAGTCTTTATGCCCCAATATTAATATTTAAACAGATTATTAGTGCCAGCTAACTCCAAATGAGAAATAGATTTTATCAGATTAAAAGCTGGAGTGTTTTTTTTTTTGTTTTAAATCTTAACTCTTTAGCAGAGCAACCAAACAGCAAATTTGTTTTTTTTAAATCTTAACTCTATAGCAGAGCAACCAAACAGCAAATTAATTTACTAGAATAATACCTGACTATAAAGAAATGAAAACACAGACAGGAATTATTCACAGAAGCCTTTTACAATACTTATAAGTAAGAATACTTAGCCACAAAGAGAATTCAGATCCACACTATGCACTGGCTCCTCATTGAAACCTGCATCGGAACCCTACACGGCCTTTGTGGCATGGCCACAAAGGCCGTGCAGGTTTCCGATGCAGGTTTCTTGCAGCAGCAGTCCTCAGCCAAAGACCGAGGACTGCTGCTGCAAGAATCTACTCACTACCGCCACCTCTGGCAACTACTACAAGCTGCATAATATGTATTTATTTATTTACTTATATGCTTTTATATAACGTTGTTTGGAGCTGGCCTTCACAACGGTTTACAGTAGGAACAACAGTACATATAACGTTATGTATAAATATAACAGTACAATAGGAACGTATAAATATAAATATAAACGTATAAGTATAACAGTACAGTGGGAACAGTGGTACATATAACGTTATTCCGGTGAAACAGTAATACATCGGAACGATTAACAATAATACATAGGAACGTTTAACAAGAAGAAAAACTAAATAAGGTTTAACAAATTGTAAGGTGTAAAAATGTAATTGATTGTTGTATGTGATCATAAGAACATAAGAACATAAGAAAATGCCATACTGGGTCAGACCAAGGCTCCATCAAGCCCAGCATCCTGTTTCCAAAGGTGGCCAATCCAGGCCATAAGAACCTGGCAAGTACCCAAAAACTAAGTCTATTCCATGTAACCATTGCTAATGGCAGTGGCTATTCTCTAAGTGAACTTAATAGCAGGTAATGGACTTCTCCTCCAAGAACTTATCCAATCCTTTTTTAAACACAGCTATACTAACTGCAATGTAGAAGGTTATAAATAAGAGGTACAGGAGAATTTTGAAGGTTATAAATAAGAGGTACAGGAGAGGAGGAGACTGAGGGAGAAGCCTCTCGCTAGAGAGGAGAAGGCTAAGGGACTGTGTTCAAGAGTCTCCCGTTTATTGCAATGCAAGAGCATTAACACCCTTGATTCAACCGAAGTGCCGGCCCCCACTGACATCATCATTCGGGGACACTGCCTCAGGTACAAATTCAGGGAAGGAGCGGCCTCAAACTCGGAGGAGACTGAGGGAGAAGCCTCTCGTTAGAGAGGAGAAGGCTAAGGGACTGTGTTCGAGAGTCTCCCGTTTATTGCAACACAAGAGCATTAACACCCTCGACTCACCCAAAGTGCCAGCCCCCCCCTGACATCATCATTCGGGGACACTGCCTCAGGTACAAATTCGGGGAAGAAGCTGCCTCAAACTCGGAGGAGACTGAGGGAGAAGCCTCTCGCTAGAGAGGAGAAGGCTAAGGGACTGTGTTCGAGAGTCTCCCATTTATTGCAACGCAGGAGCATTAACACCCGCGACTCACCTGAAGTGCTGGCCCCCACTGACATCATCATTCATGGACACTGCCTCAGGTACAAATTTGGGGAAGGAGCGGCGCGCAGCCGCCGGCACACGGCCAAAGCCAAGCGCCCCTTCTTAGGATTTTTCTTTAATTTACCTTTTCTGCCCTATGGGTAGGAAAAGAAAGGTAAAGGTTTAGACTTCTTCTCCAGTGGTACCAGTGGTTAGGGGACCAAAGGATTCCTTTGTAGTAAGAAGGGTAAGTCAGACAGCCCGTGAGAATATTCCAGAAATATCGTTTTCATCTGGAGCCTTGGACAGCCCACACCTACCACAGCTAACTCAACCCCAGATAGAGGTGCCTAGACCTACTACCCAGAATTTATCTTTAGGAATAGTGGAAACACTAGACCTAAGTAATAAACAACCCACTATAAGTGAGGCTGATGTGGCGGAAGGGTCAGTGTTGGGTTCTGGACCTATAGAGAAGGTTACAGAACCCATGGACCCCCAAAATGTTACCTTAGGTGATGAATGGCGGGCACTAACCAGTATGCAAAAAACTATGTCTTTTATTCAATAATTCAGATTAATAAGACAACTGTAGAAATTATAAATATGTTGGAAATACACAGTAATCGATTAAACTATTTAGAAGAACATAGTAAAACATTATCAACTCAAGTAAAAGTAATACAAGATGTTAATAATTCTACTATAAAGGATAGATTGAAAATTCATAAACAGAGAATTTGGAAAATCAAAATCAAATTAAAAATTTGAGATTTTTGGGGCGCTCTTGCGCGATACACAAGATGGCCGCCTGAGTCTAAGGCTCCGTGAGCCCCCGCTCCCTTTTTCTACGATTAACTTGGACCATCGCATTATTACTGCTACTTTTAAGCATGGCAACATCGAAATCTGGGAAAATCGAAGCTGCTTTCGCCGCCTCGACGGGTACGAAAAGATCTAAACCGGATCCTCCTTCTCCGGATAAAATGCCTGCTGTAAAGAATATGGCTTCTGCTGATCTGGTTTTGGCCGAACTTAAACAGTTGAAAGAACTTATACAATTAAATGTGGATAATACTGCGGCTATTCGAGCGGATCTTCAGGTACTTACTACTCGTATGGACTCTTTTCAATCAAAATTAGATGACGCGGAATCGCAGATTTCGTCTATGTTATTAACGACTGCGTCACTTACCAAACTCCCTAAAGACGTGGAGCAACTTAAGGCAGATTTGGAAGATCTTGCTAATCGCAACCGGCGAAATAACATTCGCATCCTGGGCGTTCCGGAAGGCGCTGAAGGGACGGATTGCATTCATTTTTTGGAAAAATTTATCCCGTCTGTTCTGCACATCACATTTGAACAACCCCTAGAATTGGAAAGAGCACATAGAATACCTTCGCGGCCTACCCAACAATATCGATATCCTAGGCCACTAATTCTTAAATTGTTGCGTTACCCGCAAGTCCTGCAGATTTTCGCTACAGCACGGAGCAAATCACCAATTTCCTTTCAAGGAAATACAATTCTTTTTGTCCCTGATCTTGCGAAAACGACAGCTACGAAACGTAAACTGCTACTAGCGCTGAGGCCCCGTTTACAGGCCATCGGCGCTAAATATGGGCTGCTATACCCAGCTCAAATGCGGGCAACCCATAACAATCATACCCAGATGTTTCATACGCCGCAAGCTTTGGAAGATTTTCTTTCAGTCACTGAATCGGATTCTACCATGGTTACCTGATTTTGAATTTACCCACAATCTGATTTCAAGACTGATTTAGACGACATGCCTACGCATTTACAGGTATGTCTATCTATCCCGGACGGGATACGTGCTATTTTTGGGTTACTATTCGTTTCGCCATGCAGATGATGAGAGATCGGACTTTATATATTCAAAAAATCTTTGACTTTCCCATCTTTACTACGCTTGGTCCAGTTTTTATACCAAGCTTATAAGTTGGAGCGGGGGACCAGGAGGTCGTCTGGTTCGCCCTGAGGCTATATATTTTGACTGATAGACAGCCCAGTGCTGTCCATGATCTCTCTATAATGGTTCTTCTCATGTTTTGTGTTAATGTTTTTCTTTTTTTTACTTTGATTCTGGCTACTATAATTGACCATTTGGAAATCTGTTTTTGTCTCTTGTTTTTTGGTTTGAGACTTAGACTTTTCTTTTTCAGTTTCTTATATCTTATAGTTACTACAGGAGAACTGGAAGTTGCGCAATGTTACTTGGTCTTATTAAATACTATTCCATGGCGCTCAATATTGCTACTCTTCATTTAACTTCATTAAATGTTAATGGCTTCTCACATCCGATTAAACGCAAGAAAATTCTCACATACCTTCAGACCCTTAACACTGACATTGCCATGCTACAAGAAACTCATCTAACTGCAGCGGAATCTCTTAAACTTAAGCGGTCCTGGGTTGGCCAGGTCTATTTTAGTCCAGCTTTGAAGAAAAAACGGGGAACGGCTATACTGTTTCATAAAAGACTGCCGGTCGCTGTTACTCATCAACTAGCTGATCCTGATGGCAGATGGAATTTAGTTCAGTTTATCATGCAACAAGAAACTTTTTTATTACTCAACCTTTATGCACCTAACTTGGACACTCCTTCTTTTTTTCATGACACTTTCAAACACCTTTTACACTCTACTACAGTTCAATTGGTGGAGACTTTAATCAAGTTTTGGATCCTGTGATGGATAGAAAATCTACAGCACGTATCACCTTGACATGTTCCACTACAGCTCTACGTCAACTTATTGAGGATTATGGGTTCGCAGACCCGTGGTGTTTACTCAACCCCACGGAAAAGGATTATACGTTTTATTCCTCACCACATTCTTCTTTTTCACGTATAGATTTTTTTCTAACGGCTAATTCATTGATTCCTAGGATTTTTTCGGCTCGGATTTGCCCTATTTTGGTTTCTGACCATGCAGCTGTGACACTGTCTTGTTCCTTACTTCACCCAAAAGCAACTCATCGTCAGTGGCGCTTCAACTCATCGCTCCTTGATGAACCTGACTTTCGCCCATTAATGGTCAAAAAAATCGCTGAATATTTTCAATTTAACGCTACTGAAGATATCTCGCCTGCTTCCCTTTGGGAGGCTTTTAAAGTCACTATCCGTGGAGAGATATTAAGCTATACTGCCAGCCGGAATAAGCTTCGACGTGCGGAATTGCAAATTTTGCATGATCAGGTAGCAAAATTAGAAACTGAGTACCTTCATCGGCCTAGTCCTCCATCTCTGGCGAAATTGATTAAGACTCGTTATCAATACAATGTGCTTCTTAGTGCCAGAGTCAAATTAAGCATTTTCTCTTCCAAGGCTCAATACTACACCGGTAATAACAAATGTGGTCACTTACTTGCTTCCTACCTGGCGAAAAAATCTGAAAAACGTCGTATTGTGGCTATTACCTCGCCTTCTAATACTCTGTTAACAGACGACGCAGCGATTCTCCTAGAATTTCAACGGTTCTACTCATCTCTATACCAATCGGAAGTTTCTCCATCATTGACTTCTCTCACGGATTTTTTGTCAGCAGTTAACCATCCTTCGCTGACTCCGGACCATCGCCTCCAACTGGATAAACCCATCACCCAGACGGAAGTCAATGAGGCCATTGCTTCTCTGCAGCTTAATAAAGCACCAGGCCCCGATGGGTTTACTTCTAACTTTTATGCTGCCTTTCAATCCTCCCTTAGCTCTAAACTGTTAGACTATTTTTCTTCCTTTCTGTCTCCATCTGGTATGTCTTCTTCTTTCACACAAGCCTGTATGGTTGTAATTCCAAAGCCAGGTAGAGATGATACCTCCACTGCTAATTATCGGCCTATCTCTCTACTAAACACCGATTATAAGATTTTTGCAAAAATTTTAGCTACCCGTCTTTCCAAAGTTATGCCGGTTTTGGTGGAACCAGATCAATCCGGTTTTATACGAAATCGCTTAATTACTAACAATGCCCGCTTATTCTTACATGTTCAACAAGAGGCTTTCTTGGATCCAACTCCTATGGTGGCAATCTCATTGGATGCGGAGAAAGCCTTTGATCGTGTAGAATGGCCTTTTTTATTTCATGTTTTGCAATGGTATGGCTTAGGTCCCAATTTTTTGAATTGGATACGCTTAATATACACGTCTCCTTCAGCCTATCTGTATGTCAATCAACAGATTTCCTCTTTTTTTTCTTTGCAGAGGGGTACCCGGCAGGGCTGCCCCCTCTCCCCCTTGTTATTCAATCTGGCTTTGGAACCTTTACTTTCTGCTATTCGTCAAGCACCTCAGATTCAGGGGGTGCCCATTGGTAATGAAACTTTTAAACTATCAGCTTATGCTGATGATGTTATGCTTTTTTTACAGAATCCTGATATAACTCTTCCACACCTTTTCCAGCTACTGTCTTCTTATTCTTCTATATCTGGTTATAAGGTTAACTGGCATAAGACTGAGCACCTTCCCTTAAATTACTCTGCTTCTTCTTTGGATCTCACTGCTTTTTCCCTACATCCCGTAACTAACGGTTTGAAATATTTGGGAGTCCGATTTTTTACTAACCGCTTGGACACTATTGTTCATAATGAGGCTTTTGTGTTACAAATGGTTAAAGATTTAATACTTCGCTGGTCTCCCTTACACTTAACCTGGTGGGGTAGACTTGACACGATTAAAATGGTGATCGCACCGAAGATTTTGTACACTCTTTCTATGCTCCCTATATTTTTTTCAGCAGACTTTTATAAGCACTTTATGGAAGGATAAACCACCCCGTATCGCTCTTTTTAAGCTCAAGGCCACAAAATTACATGGGGGCGTTAATTTTCCTGATTTTTATAAATATCATCTGGCGTATATGTTGCAACAAGGTTCTCATTATTTTGATTTTGAACAACCCTTTCTTGAAACACCTCGTTGGTTGTCCATTGAACGCTACTGTAATGCTCCTTTTCCCTTATACTGTTTTCCTGGAATGAAGCTCATAGCTTACGCTGCAGCTAATCCCATACTGCGTTCTTTGCATAGAGCCTTTATGGAATTTGACTCACAAGTGTCTGATGTGGCTTCTAAGTGGCGTGTTTCGGGCTTGGCCCCGCTGTGGCGGAATCCCTTGTTGACTATAGGAGGTCAACCGATTAATTGGACTCTCTGGCAAAAATGTGATATTTGGCTTTTATCCTCTGTTTTGGATTCAGGTCAAATTATTACCTTTCCGCAGCTTCGTTCTAGGTTTGGTATACCCACCTCGCAGTATTTTGCCTGGTTGCAATTGCGCTCTTTGCTTCAGAGTAGTTCCTTGCGGAAATTTGCTATGGATAAAATTCCCCCTCTTCTAGATTTTTATTATACTCAAGGCCCAAAGGGTCACTTAGCTTCGGGAATTTATAAGCTGCTTAAGGCTCACCCTAAGCGATCTTCTCTACGAGCCTTAGTTCAAGTTTGGTCTGCTGACCTTGGGACCGAGGTTCCTGATAAAACATGGAACTATTTTTGGTCATCTACTATACGTATTTCCCTCTCTGCTAGTTTGATACAATCTTCCTTTTTCATTGTGCATAGAGCTCTCTGGACACCATGGAAATTACACCGAGCGGGTATGCTTGACTCTCATGTTTGTTGGTCTTGCTCCGCACCTAAAGCCACACTCAGCCATATGCTTTTTTATTGTCCGCTAGTTCACACTTTTTGGACCCAAATATGGCATACTGTTGTCAATATTTTACCGATAACTCTTTCTATTTCTTATTCTCTAACAATCCTAAAAGGCGCTGAGCCCTCTTTAGGTCTTAAACGCCCACATCGTAAATTGGTAGATTTTTTATTAACCGTAGCTCAGTATAATATTATGTCCAATTGGAAGCATAGTGAGTTCTTATCAGAACAATTATGGTGGAATACTGTATGCTTATTTACCAAATATGAGAAAGCAGTTGCTAAAAAATTTGGTCGTTTGGGCATGTGGGCGCAAGTGTGGAAGCCATTAGATGAATATATTGCCTTGCTTTGATTTGTCAGCTCACGTTGTGCTACTTCCTATTCTCCTTTACTTGTATATAATGCTGTTTTCTTCTTTTTCTTTTTTGTCATCTTTTTCTTCTTTATTGTTTTCTTTTTGATTATGTCCTTTCCGAATTGTGGATATGACCTATGAATACTTGGATATGCTAATTATCATTGTAACTGGGAATTTTTTTCTTTTGTTCTGTATGTTATAAATCAATAAACATATTTCAACTAAAAAAAAAATAAAAATTTGAGATTTTTAAATTTTCCTATTACTAGATTAATATCTCCTGTTCCTCTCTATTTCTACAGTTGATGAAAGTTGTATATCAAAGATTTATTATATACCGAGAACTAGAGTAAAGGTTCAAGAGGGGGAGGAACAGATGGATCTGATCCAACATTCACCTAATTTGACATCATTCCTAGAATTGTCAATTGATGGACATTCCCCAAAGAGGGACTCTGGGCCTCATTTCCAAGGATAATTCTGCAAAACTCTGCAAACCTGTGCAAATTCTGCCAAACTGCACTAACAGCAAATTCTGCAAACTGGTGCTAACAGACAGTTAACGCGATTTGTGAATGTAAAGTAGGGAGGATTTATCATGGTTCACAATGTCTCCTGACAGGCCTGTTCAGTATGATGCAGAGAGAGAGAGAGAGAGAGAGAGAGAGAGAGAGAGAGAGAGAGCACCTTGCTGTAGTAACTCCTCCCTAGACAGGTATTTGTATCCCTATGGGAGGCCCACATAGTAACTCGAGGTGAGGTTTAAGTATTAGAGATGTGAATCGTTGTGCCCGATCATTTTAACGATCAGGTTCGGATGGAAGGAGAAAAAATCGGATCGTTTAGAGATGTGAATTGGAATTGGTTCTGATTCCAATTCACATCGTTAATTTTTTAGTGAGGCTGAGCAGATAAAAAAAAAACCCCACCCCGACCCTTTACAAATGACCCCTTTGCACTCCCACCCTCCCGAACCCCCCCCCCCAAATGTTAAATTACCTGGTGGTCCAGTGGGGGGGGGGGGGAGGGCCCGGCGCGATCTCCCGCTCTCGGGCCATCAGCGCCATTTTGGCTACCACTGATAAAAATGGCGCCGATGGCCCGATAAAAAAAAACCCACCCCGACCCTTTACAATTACCCCTTTGCTTCTCCCACCCTCCCGACCCCCCAAAAAACCTTTTACATGTATCTGGTGGTCTAGCGGGAGATGCGGGAGCCATCCCTTCAATCATACCCTCGGTGCCGGTGCCGGTGCTGGACTGGTTTGAAAATGGCGCCGATTGCCTTTGCCCTCACTATGTCACAGAGAGCGTCGGTCGCTCCCTGTGACACAGTGAGGGCAAAGGCGATCGGCGCCATTTTCAAACCAGTCCAGCACTGGCACCGGCACCGAGGGTATGATTGAAGGGATGGCTCCCGCATCTCCCGCTAGACCACCAGATACATGTAAAAGGTTTTTTGGGGGGTCGGGAGGGTGGGAGAAGCAAAGGGGTAATTTGTAAAGGGTCGGGGTGGGTTTTTTTTATCGGGCCATCGGCGCCATTTTTATCAAGTGGTAGCCAAAATGGCGCTGATGGCCCGAGAGCGGGAGATCGCGCCGGGCCCTCCCCCCCCCCCCCCACTGGACCACCAGGTAATTTAACATTTGGGGGGGGGGGGGGTTCGGGAGGGTGGGAGAGCAAAGGGGTCATTTGTAAAGGGTCGGGGTGGGGTTTTTTTTTTTATCTGCTCAGGCCTCACTAAAAAATTAACGATGTGAATTGGAATCAGAACCAATTCCAATTCCCCTGCTAGACCACCAGGTACATGTAAAAGGTTTTTTTGGGGGGGTCGGGGAGGGTGGGAGAAGCAAAGGGGTAAATTTGTAAAGGGTCAGGGTGGGGTTTTTTTTATCGGGCCATCGGCGCCATTTTTATCAGTGGTAGCCAAAATGGCGCCGATGGCCGAGAGCGGGAGATCGCACCAGGACACACCCCCCCCCCCCCCCACTGGACCACCAGGTAATTTAACATTTTGGGGGGGTTCGGGAGGGTGGGGGAGGATAAAGGATTGGTTTTAAAGGGTCGAGGTGGGTTTAGGGTTGTTTTGGTGTTGCCGGTTTTCCCGTCCTCCCCCCAAATAATTCCCCGTACTCGATTTAAACGATTTTTTCACGATAAATCGAGGGAATTCCTATTGTATCGAGTCCCTTACTGATTAATTGACGATTTTTAAAATTATCGGACGATAATTTAAATCGTTAAAAAACGATTCACATCCCTATTAAGTATTAGTGTAGGGGGTTAGGGCCACTTTCACATTCAATGTGAGACGTACGAACAGAACAGTGGTCTCTTGTGAGGATTTGGATGACCTACGGAGTGAGGAAAGTCACCCAAAGATGAGATTTGTGCAATGTTCTCTCACCTAGCTTGATGGACTCTCTACCTGGGTAACAACAAGCTAGGTGGAGAGAACATTGCACAAATCTCATCTTTGGGTGAGTTTTCTCACTCCGTAGGTCATCAAATCTTCACAAGAGACCACTGTTCTGTTCGTTCGTCTCACGTTGAATGTGAAAGTGGCCCCTAACCCCCTACACTAATACCTAAAACTCACCTCGAGTTACTAGGTGGGCCTCCCATAGGGATACAAATACCTGTCTAGGGAGGAGGCACCATGGCCAGTCTCTCTCTCTCTCTTTTTCTCCCTCTCCCTCTCCCTCCCAGGTGACATCATGATATACTGGCAATGTAGCCCAAATTGGGCTAATAGTGCAATACCAATGCAATATTGGAAAATGAGGCCCTATGTTAGTTTCCCTTTGCAGAGAAAGGGACAAAAACCTAATTCTGCAAAAGTATTTTCCTAATAAAGATTATTTGTTTTGTGGACAAAAGATCCAATTATTTCCAGACATGTCTAGAGTGACACAGATGAGGAGAAAACAATTTTTATTATTGAAACCGAGAGGTTAGCTCTTGGAGCAACATTTCTCTTGAAATTTCCTTCAAAATGTTTAATTGTTTTCCAAAAGAATAAGTTTATTTTCCAAGATCCCCCCCCCCCTCCCCCCCACACTTGGAAGCCTTTCTGGGTGATAAAGAACAAGGTTGAGTTATGAGGCTGTAAAAAGAAATTTTCCCCTTATTGCTGTATAAAATATTACAGTTTTTTCCTTTGATTATAATTGAGTTTTATCCTCCCAATAATGAGGACTAATGATATTTGAACATAAAAGTAAATGAGTTTAGGAGAATTATTGAAAATCTGTTTGTAGATTCAATTAATCATTTCCTGATTTTTTGCATATGTAAAAAGTTTGTTAAAAAATTAATAAAATATAAATTAAAAATAAATGAGGTTCAGGAGAATTCTGAAGGGTGGGTTGGAGGTGGGTTCAGAAATTGGTAGTGAGTTGAATGATGTTCGTAGTTGAGCTATGTGCTAAGAGGGTTTTAGTGTGATTTGCAAGTTGGTGGGTGATGGCTGTGATCATATTTTTTCTTATCCTATGCCTTCTCTGTAGGCTTGCTGGAATAGCCATGTTTTGAGGTGTTTTCGGAAGGTTTTTGTGTCGCTCTGTAGTCGTATGCTTTCTGGGAGTTTATTCCAGAGGGTAGGGGCTGCCATTGAGAATGGTTTGTCATGGGTTGTAGTGAGTTTGGCTGCTGTAACTGAGGGAATTTCTAGTAGTGCTTTGTTTGCAGATCTTGTGTTTCGACGTGGGATGTGTGGGTGTATTACGTCGTTTAGCCAGTTGATTTCTTTCCCATATATGGTTTTATGTAGCATGGTTAGTGCTTTGAATTCAATTCTTTTGTCTATGGGGAGCCAGTGCAGAGATTTTAGGACAGGGGTGATGTGGTCTGTTTTTTTGTTGCCGGCAAGGACTCTGGCTGCCGTGTTTAGGAGGACTTGGAGAGGTCATGTGGTTGCTTTGGGTAGGCCTAACATCAGGGAGTTACAATAGTCTAGGCTTGTCAGGATTAGGGATTGTAGTGTAGTTCTGAAATCATTATGGTTTAGTAGTGGCTTTAATCGTTTTAGTATTAGTAGTTTGTAGAAGCCTTCTTTGATCTTTGCAGATACATGTTTTTTGAGGTTTATTTCTGGGTCTATCCAGATTCCAAGGTCCTTTACTTTGTCACTGGGTTTTATGTTCTGTTTTCAATTTGGATGAAGTTGTGTGTGTTAGTTATTGTAGTTTTTCTTTGGAGGAGAATGCATTCTGTTTTGTTCATGTTGAGGCAGAGTTTCAATTGGTTTAGGAGGTTTTTTATGTTATTTAGATGTGAGGCAGCAAGGTTGAGGGCGTTCTCAATTATGTCTGTTATTGGTATAATGAGTTGTATGTCGTCGGCGTATATGAAGTGGGTGATGCCGAGGTTGGCATAATGGGAGAAGGTAGATGTTGAATAGTATTGCTGATAGTGAGGAGCCTTGTGGCACTCCGGTTTCTAGTGGTATTAGATCTGATTTGGTGTTGTTAATTTTGACTTGGAATGCTCGGTTGTGGAGGAAGGATTTGAACCAGTTTAGGGTTGAATCGGCTAGTCCAATTTCTGCAAGTCATTATATCAGGCATTTGTGGTCGACTGTGTCGAAGGCCGCTGATAGGTCGAGTAGTATGAGCAAGTAGCTCAGTCCATTTTCAAAGCGTCTTATGACTGTGTCGGTAAGGTTGAGAAGTAGCAACTCTGTGCTATGGTGCTTCCTGAATCCGTGTTGGGCTGGGTAAAGTATGTTGTTCAGATCCATTCTGAGTCTAGCCTGGTACTACAGTTCCTCACGGGGCTCCTCCCCGTGGGAGTGGCCATCACTGTAGCACCCAAGAATCCACCTAACACCTCAAAACCATAACAGATAAAGGGGATGGAATAGCTGCCCTATGAGGAAAGGCTAAAGAGGTTAGGGCTGTTCAGCTTGGAGAAGAGACAGCTGAGGGGGTATATGATAGAGGTCTTTAAAATCATGAGAGGGTTAGATGGGTAAACGTGAATCAGTTATTTAGTCTTTCAGATAATAGAATGACTGAGGGGCACTCTATGAACTTAGCAATTAGCACATTTAAAACTAATCAGAGAAAATTCTTTTTCACTCAATGTACAATTATGTTCTGGAATTTGTTGCCAGAGGATGTGGTTAGTGCAGTTAGTATAGCTGGGTTTAAAAAAAAGTTTGGATAAGTTCTCGGAGAAGTCCATTATCTGCTATTAATCATGTTGGCTTAGGGAATAACCTCTGCTATTACTGACATTAATAGCATGGGATCTACTTATTGTTTGGGTATTTGCCACGTATTCATAGCCTGGATTGGCCTCTCTTGGAAACAGGATGCTGGGCTTGATGGACCCTTGGTCTGACCCAGTATGAAAATTTCTTATGTTCTTATGATTCATTATCTCCAGAGGAAAGCACTATTTACAATGTGAAGTTTGGAGAAACATCCAGAGGAGGTCAGCCAGCCTGCTTCTATGGATATTGCAGAGAGGAGGCTGGCTGAGCTCATGGAAGACATGAAGATCAGTAGTGGTCAGCTTGGGTTTTATCTGTTAATCCTGGGAGATGCAATTTTGGGGTGGATAAAAGGTATTTTTTCTACTGGAAGGCAAGGCATGTCAGCATGTAAACATAGTGGACCTTTGGCCTCTTTCCAGTATAACCTGTCGTGCCACATTATGCGTGGTGTTTATACATGGAGCATGAGGGAACAGAGGAGAACAGGTGCAAAAGGGAATAGGTTATTAGGAATCTTGGTTTTCTTTACCAAAAGGAGTGTACTAAGTTGCTGGGGGGGGGGAGTTACAGAGAGATTTAGTGAATAGAGGTTAGGGTTTGAGCTCCCCATTTGGAAGAAAGAGATGGTGTGTGTTTGAGCCTTTATAAACCCCCTCCACCATCGTAGGGCATGGATTTTTAGTTTCATTTTCCTGAGTTGCTCTGTGTAATCCCTCTTTTTATTTTCTGGGAAAAGAACTCTGAGGGTCATCTTCACAGAGACTTGGGTAAGGATTTAGAAACAGAGGTCTAGGCCCTGTTTTTGGTCCTGAGTTTTGGTGACTTTGTTGCTGGAGAAGGACGATTTTTCCATTCTGCTTTTCTTTTATTTAGTTTCCCCTTTTTTGTAAGAGTTTTGTCTATCTTAATAAAGAGATGTGGAAGCTACCAGGATCACTGTACAGCAAATTGGAGATAGCAAAGATACCGGGTGGATGGGTGGGAAGAGGAGAGAGGAAAAGGAGGGAGCAGAGGAGGAGAAAGGAAGGCTGATTAGCCACCATGGCTGCTTTATTTTGAGCCCAGTGGACCCTGGAACCACTGACAGACAAGGCCAAGGCATAGTACAGAATCGTGAGAGAGAGATGTGATCAGGCAGGCAAGGTCAAGGCAGGTGGGGTTCATTCAATCAAAAATCAGGGCAGATGGAAGCAAGGTCAGGAATCAGGCTGAGTCTCAATCAGTAGTCAGAATTAGGAACAGCCAGACACAGAAGAGTGAACTTCCTTTTATGTTAGAGCAGTATTGATGTCATCAGTTTGCACTACAGAAAATCCTGGGCACTGGCCTAATAAAGCTGGTGAATTGCTATGGGCCTGAAGCAGAGGAACAAGATGCTAGGAGGACCTAGCAGATCACAAGACCCAGTGCTGGGCTGGGAACCATGAGATACAGGATGCTGACTGTGGTGCAGCACCATCATTGCTGGTGAGAAGGAGTGAAGACCATTTTTTCCAAGACTTTCCAATATGGTCCCAAGTGAGACATATTGTGAAAGAGAGAAGCAAGATCAGTACCATATTTAGAGCGGACTGGAGAGAAAGAGAATAATGAAGTCTACTGGAGATGTATGAGTAATTGGGACTTCTAATCTGACCATTTCACAATGAGAAGAATCTGAGATAAATTTGAGAAATTGAGAGAAGGCTTACATTTTCTTCAATTTTGATTAATGGGAAAATAGAAGGAACTGAATTATTAAGGAATTGTCTATTACAAATTCTAAATACTCTGACAGGAAGAATGAGGTCACAAATTTCTTAATTTTAATCTGTAACTGAATTGGATTTAACGTCAAATGGATGAAAACAACATTTTCACCCATTTGATCAACTATCAGTAAAAGAAGTTGGAAATCACTCAGCTTCCAGTGTGTTTATTGCTGCCATAGACTTTAGAGATTTAGTGCTGTGTGCCAAGGGACCTCAGGGGTCATGTATTTGTGATACATGCAAAAGGGTCTTGAAGCAAAGCTTCCCACCACAGGGAGCCCTGGACCACTCAGAAGTATAAGGTATTCTGCTGCAAATAGGGTCAAATCCTTGACTGTATGCCTTTGAGTCAAGTATCCAGGTTTTATCCCACCCAGGGTTTTCCAAGAAAGGGAGAGCAGAGGAGAAGATTGTGAGGGGAACAAAGAAACATGAACAGGGAGTTAATACAAGTCTGTGAATGTGAAGATATCATGCCATGTCAGTAGAGCAGAAAAAGAAACTCCTTTTTCTTATTTCCGCAGACACATATGCACACCCTTGGCTGGGCCTGGTGCTGCCAGTCACTGCCACATAAGCTCAGTTTCCTTCCTGTGGCCTGTGGTTGAGCGACTGAGCACAGGGGGCCTACACAAAGACAGGCCTTGCACTCTCTGCAGACATGCACAATAGCACCAGACCCATTTCCTCCACTGATATCCTGCAGCCTCCCCCCACTCTAAAGCCTCACTTAACATGCACTCAGTGCAGGTGCAACAATCAACAAGATTATCAAAGTATTCAAAACTCCTGAGGGAGCAAGAGAAGAAAAGGGCAGTGGAAGCTACCAGGATCACTGTACAGCAAATTGGAGATAGCAAAGGTACCGGGTGGATGGGTGGGTGGAGGAGAGAGGAAAAGGAGGGAGCAGAGGAGGAGAAAGGAAGGCTGATTAGCCACCATGCTGCTTTATTTTGAGCCCAGTGGACCCTGGAACCACTGACAGACAAGGCTAAGGCATGGTACAGAATCGTGAGAGAGAGATGTGATCAGGCAGGCAAGGTCAAGGCAGGTGGGGTTCATTCAATCAAAAATCAGGGCAGATGGAAGCAAGGTCAGGAATCAGGCTGAGTCTCAATCAGTAGTCAGAATTAGGAACAGCCAGACACAGAAGAGTGAACCTTTTATGTTAGAGCAGTATTGATGTCATCAGTTTGCACTACAGAAAATCCTGGGCACTGGCCTAATAAATCTGGTGAATTGCTATGGGCCTGCAACAGAGGAACAAGATGCAGGGAGGACCTAGCAGATCACAAGACACAGTGCTGGGCTGGGAACCATGAGATACAGGATGCTGACTGTGGTGCAGCACCCTGTGCTTGGCAGTATGTTACAAAATCAAGCATAAAAGCAAATGTGGCAGCCTCACAGGTTGGTCACTAGATGTCATTAGGTCCCTTTATAGAAATTTATTATCATGAGCCTTTTCTCTCAGTTTCTCCTACTTGGACGGTTGTGGTTGGATGCCTCAACCTTATTTAGCCCAGCCATTTTAAGGTTCATGGGAGTCATTTTGATTTAGATTCAGAGCAGTGAGGATGCAGCTTTTCCACTCTCTGCTGAGGCTTCCCAGCCTCATCAGGAATTTTATATTAAGAGGTTCCTATTTGTGCATACCCGGACAGAGGGTTGTCCAGTATTTCATTGCAGTGAGATAGATTTTTGCCTGATTCTATTTGAAGCAAAAGGGCTCTCAACACAGAGAACTGAAGACCTGTGAGCCCCTCTACTCCCTAGATGGGGCAAGCACCAGTGACAGATCTTCTGTGTGAGATTTTTGATGACCAAGACAGTGGTGTAGCCACTGGGGCCTGGGTGGGCAGTTGCCCACCCAATTTAGACCCAGGCCTACCCACCTGGAAGAGGCCTGTTGGACCAATGCTGTCGCGGGACCCCATCCCCGCGACAGCGAAGAGGAACGCCAGAGCTGCAAGGCTGCTGCGGGATCCCATCCCCGTGACAGCGAAGAGGAACGCTGGAACTGCGAGGCTGCGGCAGGATCCCATCCCTGCAACGGCGAAGAGAGGAGCTGGAGCTGCAAGGCAGGGGTGGGGCTGAAGAGTGGAGAGGCCCGTGCACCTCCGTGGAAGAATGGAGAGGCCCGTGTGCCGCCGCTGAAGAATGGAGAGGCCCGTGTGCCACCGCCGGAGGCCGAATATGGAGAGGCCCGTGCACGGCCGCCGAAGAATGGAGAGACCTGTGTGCCGCCGGCGGAGCTGAAATCAAGAATGAAGAGACCTGTGCACCGCCGCTGGAGGCCAAGCCGGCGAGACTGAAGAGCAGAGAGACCCTGCGCACCTCCGGAAGTCAGGTCAGTGGCAGCTGATAAGCGGAGGCTAGGCTTATTGGGCCAAACAATGAGAAGAGGCTCCATGTGAGCTTGTGTGTGTGGTAGAATGTGTGCCTGGGTGCGTGAGTGGTAGCTTTGTGTGTGTGTGGTAGAATGGATGCCTGGGTGCATGAGTGCAGCTTTGTGTGTGTATGTGGTAGAATGGGTGCATGAGTGCAGCTTTGTGTGTGTGTGTGGTAGAATGTGTGCCTGAGTGGCAACTTTGTGTGTGTGTGTGTGTGGTAGAATGGCTTCCTGGGTGGCAGCTTTGTGTGTGTGTGTGTGTGTGTGGTAGAATGGCTTCCTGGGTGGCAGCTTTGTGTGTGTGTGGTAGAATGGGTGCCTGGGTGCATGAGTGAGAGCTTGTGTGTGTGGTACAATGGGTGCGTGAGTGGCAGCTTTGTGGGTTGAGGTAGAATGGGAGCAAGAGCATTTGTGTGTGATTGAGAGAGACAGACTGGTCAGGAAGATGACTGGTGTGTGTGTGTGAGGAAGAGATACTAGTTAGGGAGATACTGGTCTGTGTAAGACAGAGACTGGTTGTGACTGGTTGTGGGCGCTAAGGAAGAGGACTGTGAGGACAGAGCTTCAGCAGCCCTTGCTGCTTCTGGTGAGTGCTATTGGCCTGCAAGGGAAAGGAGTAGGAGAGTTGCTGGAGAGGGTAAGTAAAGGTGACTTTTTAAGTTTATTTTTCTTGATTGACTGCCATTTTAATTATTGGGTATTATGTGATGTATCTACTCTTTTGAAATATTTTATTAATATTTGGACAATTTTTAATAATTTTTATGAGTTTTTAATTGTTGGATATTATTCTGTTCAGCTGTTTTGTAACATTTATTAGTATAGTTTTACAATTATTTCTAAGTGGGTATCTATCTATAGCAGCTTGGCTAGCTCTGTTTTCCTAATAGGAGGTGTATTAGTGTTTAGGGCCTGGTTAAATATTTGTAGTGGTAAATTACTGTCTTTTCATAAGGAGGGGTATTGTGCCTGCCAGTAAAGAGAGTTTGTTTTGCTTTTACTGAGATGTCATCAGAACTAGCATATCTTTTTTTTTATGGTGAGTTGTACAGGTAATGCCCTAGTTCTGCTCTGCACCCATTTTTGGGGGTTGAGGGGGTTCCTGAGGATGCAGAATGTATATTTACATTTTGCCCCGTGACGGTCAAATGTTCAGTGTGTCACGCATATGAGAACCATCGGTCAGGTGTGTCCCGGGCGAAAAAAGGTTGAGAATCACTGTGATAGAGCATGTAGAGTGAGAACTTGTGTGTTTGTGTGTATATGATAGAGCATGTAAAGTGAGAGCTTGTGTGTGTGTGTGTATATGATAGAGCATGTAGAGTGAGAGCTTGTGTGTGTGTGTATATGATAGAGCATGTAGTGTGAGAACTTGTGTGTTTGTGTGTATATGATAGAGCATGTAGAGTGAGAGCTTGTGTGTTTGTGTGTATATGATAGAGCATGTAGCGTGAGAGCTTATGTGTTTGTGTGTATATGATAGAGCATGTAGAGTGAGAGCTTGTGTGTTTGTGTGTATATGATAGAACATGTAGCGTGAGAGCTTGTGTGTTTGTGTGTATATGATAGAGCATGTAGCCTGAGAGCTTGTGTGTTTGTGTGTATATGATAGAGCATGTAGAGTGAGAGCTTGTGTGTGTGTGTATATGATAGAGCATGTAGCGTGAGAGCTTGTGTGTTTTTGTGTATATGATAGAGCATGTAGAGTAAGAGCTTGTGTGTTTGTGTGTATATGATAGAGCATGTAGAGTGAGAGCTTGTGTGTGTGTGTATATGATAGAGCATGTAGTGTGAGAGCTTATGTGTGTGTATATAGAGAATGTGAACTTGTGTGTGGGGGGGAGAGCATATGAGAGTGAGAACTGGTGTGTGTGTGTGAGGGAGTCTGTGAGAGAAAGTGTGTGAGTATGAGGGAGGAAGGGAAGAAGACTGGAAAGGAATTAGGAAATGAGGAAAAAGAAAAAAATGGGAAAAAGAAACCAGAACCAACTGATTAGAAAACTACAAAGATCAGACGACAAAGGTAAAAAAAAAAGTGTTTTGAGATTTTAGCAATTTGAATGTGCAAGCTTTGGGAATGTGCATTTTTGTATTTTGTTCTTTCTTCAGTGTTCCACTGTTCAGAGTCTAGTTTCTCAGGCTTTCTATTTTGGTTTTGTCTGCATGTTTCTGTTTCTAATTTGTAGTCTCTTATTTCTATATTAGGTAAAGGTCAGTCTCCATTTTGCCTGTGTGTGTGTGTGACTGAAGTGCAGTATTTCTGCTCACATGTAGTTTTTCTGTAGTAGTCCAGCTTATTGTGTTATTCCAGTAGGTGGTGTATTAATGTTCTAGGGCCTGGTCTAGTATTTGCATTGCTGTATTTTCATAAGGTTGCTGTTATTTGAATCCTGGGAATCAGTGCTGTAATTGTATGGTATGGCAAAGTTCTAGATGTCTCTTTCTTTGCAGGAGTTTGTGTTACTTTGTAAAATAGCAGTGAAGGGATATCTTTTGCTGAGGTGACACCAGAATTTGAATATTCTTTTTTTCATGTTAGTTGTAATATGAATTGTCCTAGCTCTGCCCTGCACCTGTTCTGATGATTAATTATATTTTATTGTAGTTATGTTTTCTGGCTTTCTGCAAAGAGGATTCATGAAAGAACACATTAATTTTTGTTTTATTATATGATTGATTGGATCTGATTGTTTTCTTTGCTTTTTACATGATATACATGATGGTGCAAATCATTCTTGGGGAACAGAAGCTACAAGGTCAAAATACACAGCAGGGCTCTTCTCTCTCACCCACGCTCTTTAACATTTACTTGCTCCCCCTCTGCCAACTGTTAACTAAACTGAACCTTAAACACTTTCTATACGCGGATGATGTCCAGATTGTCATCCCCTTCAAAGAATCTTGCACAAAAACTTTAGAATTCTGGGAAAATTGCCTTCAAGAAATCGACGGCCTCCTCTCCAATCTAAACCTTATACTAAATTCTTCACAATGCGAACTCTTCTAATTTCCCCTGAAAACAGTAACATCTACACAAATCCACCAGCCAACTTACAAACTACACAAGTAAGAGACCTAGGAGTTATCATTGATAACAGGCTAAACCTAAAATCATTCATAAATCAAACTACCAAGGACGGCTTTCATAAACTCCATGTCTTAAAAAGAATAAAACCTCTTTTCCACACTAATGACTACAGAGCAGTACTGCAATCAATAATCTTCGCTAAATTAGATTATTGCAATTCAATTCTATTAGGACTACCGTCATCTCACACTACACCCCTTCAGATGGTTCAAAACTCGGAAGCCAGAATATTGACAAACACAAGAAGAAGAGACCACATTTCTCCAATCCTCAAAGACCTACATTGGCTGCCAATTCACTACAGAATCATATATAAGGCCATAACCACCATCTACAAAGCCATCCATCAATACTCTCCGCTTAATCTTCAAATCCCATTCAGAAAACATACCTCCTCCAGACCTATCAGAGAATCCTATAGAGAATCCCTACAGGTACCACACTCCAAAACCACTCGACTTATAACCTCCAGAGACAGGGCTTTCTCCACCGCAGGACCCCAATTATGGAACTCCATTCCTCCGGATCTACGACAGGAACCCTGCCTTCCTACATTTAGGAAAAGACTCAAAACGTGGTTATTTATGAAAGCCTTTCCAGACCCCATTTGAACCTTAATTCACCACTAACTGACTCTTAGAATTTCTTAAGAGGGTAATTAATAACGGTACCTCAACATGGTAATTCAATAACTCTGCAAACTCCATAACCTGGTTCACACCATTAATTGGTAAATTTATTCTGCTTGAAAGAGAGAGGAGAGACTACAGTCCAACTTACTTGGCAAAGCTAAGATTTCTTTAAATTAAGCCTTTTTACATAGCTTTAATTTTTCTATTCTGTCTACTGTTATTCTTATGTGCCTATTTCTCCAGATATTGTTATAAGTGATTTAAATTGTTTTGTGTTAGCCTGTTCCAAAAGCAATCATAAAATATACCAAACAAAAAAGAGGGAGTTTTTAACAAGACACTTAACAGGTGACTTGTGCATCATAGAAGGTGATCAGGCCAGCTCTAGTCAGTCTGCTTGAAAGAGAGAGGAGAGACTACAGTCCAACTTACTTGGCAAAGCTAAGATTTCTTTAAATTAAGCCTTTTTACATAGCTTTAATTTTGCTATTCTGTCTACTGTTATTCTTATGTGCCTATTTCTCCAGATATTGTTATAAGTGATTTAAATTGTTTTGTGTTAGCCTGTTCCAAAAGCAATCATAAAATATACCAAAAAAAAAAGAGGGAGTTTTTAACAAGACACTTAACAGGTGACTTGTGCATCATAGAAGGTGATCAGGCCAGCTCTAGTCAGTCTGCTTGAAAGAGAGAGGAGAGACTACAGTCCAACCTACTTGGCAAAGCTAAGATTTCTTTAAATTAAGCCTTTTTACATAGCTTTAATTTTGCTATTCTGTCTACTGTTATTCTTATGTGCCTATTTCTCCAGATATTGTTATAAGTGATTTAAATTGTTTTGTGTTAGCCTGTTCCAAAAGCAATCATAAAATATAGCAAAAAAAAAAAGAGGGAGTTTTTAACAAGACACTTAACAGGTGACTTGTGCATCATAGAAGGTGATCAGGCCAGCTCTAGTCAGTCTGCTTGAAAGAGAGAGGAGAGACTACAGTCCAACCTACTTGGCAAAGCTAAGATTTCTTTAAATTAAGCCTTTTTACATAGCTTTAATTTTTCTATTCTGTCTACTGTTATTCTTATGTGCCTATTTCTCCAGATATTGTTATAAGTGATTTAAATTGTTTTGTGTTAGCCTGTTCCAAAAGCAATCATAAAATATACCAAACAAAAAAGAGGGAGTTTTTAACAAGACACTTAACAGGTGACTTGTGCATCATAGAAGGTGATCAGGCCAGCTCTAGTCAGTCTGCTTGAAAGAGAGAGGAGAGACTTGTAAGAATACCTAGTGCTGAGTGGATTGATAGCACTATGAAGCACTATGATAATTAAACTTACAAGAGGATCATCCAGCACGGATGACATCATTCCTGGAAGGATGGAACTAACTTTGTTATTTTTCTGATAACAAGAGCCTAGCCTATAGTAAGAAGCACGCTAAGTACACATGCTAAAATATATATCGATTGGTTATTGAAGGTAATGGGTGTGGATTATGCAGATGTCTGGTATCAGCAATCCCAGGACCCTTATAAGTCTGAGCACACGCGTTAGAGTGCTGGGTAGATTCTGAATTATACACCATTTGCTTTGTATTCACTTCTTCCCCGGGGAAACCACGCCTTTCCCCTTTTCCCCATTAATAAACCTTTCACTGCATAACTTCTTTGGAGCTGGTATTCATTGAATTATTGGTCAGAGGTTATCACCATTAACATCTGGTGCCCCGTACGGGGAATCTTGAGAAGGGATTTCGCGCCTCCCTGCTCGGGAATCTCCGGTTCTAAATAGGTAGGTGGCGATCACCTTTTTGCTACCGATTTTCACTCAGCGCTGGTGTTTCGGTCAGCTACGTTTAGTCAAGGCAGACAGCTCTGACTACTTATCTAGTCAAGGCTCCAGGCTCTGACTCTTAATAGGAGTTATGGCTGGCAGCTCTAACCCCTAACCTACTGAATTCGTGGCTGTAGTCCGAATATCAATATGTAGGTATTGTTCCATCCTTCAAACACGGGACGCCGGTTTGCATAGGTGGAGCTACTTAATTGTGTGGTATGTATGAGATTCAATTTTAACTAAGTTATTTAAAAGTGTTGATTTGATTAATGTTTAAGTTGCCTGTGTATTTTCTTTCATTTCTTGCTAGTTTATTGCGCCTCTGTACTTCTCTGCGGCCCTAGTTTAATTGTAGGTAGTGCTCCTTTGAATGGCATTCTTAGGAAGCTATAAATCTCTTAAAGTCGTCGCCTCGTGTGTGTGTATAGATAGTTCAGACGCTGCTCATTCCTAAAGTGTTTTGGCTCTGCATTTCAACCTTTCTTAAGACTTTTACAGCAGTTTAAGTTGTTGCCTCGTGTGTGTATAGCTAATTTAGACGCTGCCCATTCCTCAATTGCTTTTGTTCTGTATTATTTAAAACTTTTTACAGCAGTTTGGAATTTTAGTTCTTCTCTCCTCGACTCTGCCTTCTCATTTCTTGCAGTCAAAGTTAATGACGCTCTGCATTCTGGTCTGATTACATTTAGGTATCTCTCGTCACTGTTTGTCAATTTTGTTTGCATTGTGGATTTCTCTTTCATTGCTAATTCCCCTGCTCTGATTTTCTGAAACTGCATTTTCTTTGTTCTGAGAAGCTGCAACAAAAAAAAAAAAAAGTCCCTTTGCCCCCCTCCTTCCCATTCCTGTATCAGGCTGCACTTGCCTTTCGCACATTCCTGTATCTGCCAGGAAGCTACCTAGCATCCCTCCCTCCTAGCCCCCCTCCCTTGTCTCCTCCCAATGCTTGTTGGGAAATTGAGTTTTGCTTATCCACCCTTTGCTTCCTTGTAAGTTTTCCAGTGGTGTACGTTGTCACGCCCCCTCTCTCCCCACTCTCCCCTCCTTCTCAGCATTCCTCACTCCTCACGTCAGTGCCTGCTGGTACCTGGCTTTCTTTCTTTGTCTCCAAGCCCTGTGGGCGTGCCCCCCACCCCTCCTGCCGTGCTCCATCGCTTGACTTCTGGCCCCGTTAGTTCTCTTCTCTCTGTGCCTATCTCCCGGCTCGCCCCTCTCCCCCTTTTGTTAGTAATCACTTCTGTTTCAGGCTGCGTGTCTGTGTTTCTTGCTGTGTTGCTGGGACTTCAATTCACTTTAATTCTCTTTGTGTGCCTGGCTCCGACTATATTTTGTTGTTTTTTTTTCCTTTCACTTGTTAGTTTTACTGCAGCTATTAAAGTTTTACGGCTTGCCTGCACACAGCACCAGATCTCCTCCTGCTAGTGTTAACTGCTAATGCTTCTGTTACTTGCCGTTTCCTTTTCATGTGGTTTGTACCATTTGCAATCTGTGTGTTCTTTCACTGCTTTTACCTTTCTTTTCGGCTGATCTAGGCTGCTTTGTTCTCTGTTTCTGTGTAGTGGGACAGGGGAGCGGGAGAGCCCCTCCTTTGCAGAATTCCTCGTGCCAACCAGTGACTGCCCAGCCTATTGGCTTTGCCCTCCACAGATTCCCTTTGCTCTCTGGGATTTGCAGTCCACATTCTTTGATACTAGGCTGCTGTGCTGACTACTCACTCCTTCCTTTACCCCTCCCTTAGGCATTCAATTCAGACCCCTGCTCCTGTCTGTGCTCTGTTACGAGCTCTTTCTCTCTTTTTTTTCTGTTTCAAGTTCTACGCACGTTCACGGACTTTGTCCTCTGTCCTGTGCCATCCTTTCCCCTGCTGCTTGTTTTAATCCTCATACTGTGCTTGCAGTTTTTTTTTTTTCCTTAACACCGCACTCACAAAAAAAAATAAAAAAAACCCGGGAGAGGTTCCTTTGGAATATTGCTTTCCCATTCAGCCAGACCTTTAGCTGTCATTAAATATGTTTTCCAAGTTCCGTGCATCCAAAGCTCAGACTAGCTCTGAAGCTGCTTCTAGTAGTACTTCCTGTGAATCACCTCTTGCACGAGTCATTGCCTTTCAGATCCCAAATGAGAAATTAATCAGGGCCTGCCATCTTAAGTGGGTTTTATGGGCAGCTCAAGATGATTTTCTTAACTGACCCTCCCATGGCTCCTTTGACACGGTTCTCCTGACTCGTTTAAAAGAATTTCTTGAGAATAAATATGCCACTAAGCCTGCTAAGTTAAATGAACACAGGCTGGTCCTCAGCTGGTTTAATTTAGTAAGATCAGCCAACACTAACACTGCTTCTGCTCCTCCACAGAAAGCAGCTGATGCCCTACATGAGTCCTCTGAGTCCTCGCTATCTTCTGGTCCACTCCCTGCTGCGCAATCTGCGTTGCCTCAGACCCCCACCGTTTCCACCCCACAGGTAGCACCTCCTACTTTACCAAAGTCTGCTACGTCACCTGATGCTCCTCCTCCTCCTTATGAGTCTGATTCGTTACTTCGCCCTTATGCTGCCCTCCAAGTTCAACTTGATCAAATGGCAATGGCACTCCCAGTGCTTACCAAGGCTTGTACACTTTTTATCCAGGATCGCGAGTTTGCCAATGTTCCTCCCTATGACATTCCAGAGTCCGATTCATGTTTCTTCCAGACACCTAGTTCTCGACCCCCATTTCGAGGAAGCCAAAGAGGGCGTTCCTCCCAGAGACGCCCATCCCAGCCTTGGAATCGTGACCAACGACCACGAGATTGGCAGCGCCAAGACTATGCCCCAGATTGGCCAACCCCCCAGAGAAAAAATCCAGGTCAACAATGTTACCAGTGTGGACAATTGGGTCATTATGCTAGGGATTGCCATGCTGCCCCTTCGCAGCCTCAGCACCCCACCTTCAACCCTCGCTCATGGACAGGCCCACGTAATCAGTATCCTCCACAATGACGCCAAAAGTCGTCAACTGTTGTTGCGCCTCTTTCTGTTCCTGCCGACTCTACGGAACCAACCATTGAGCTTCTCCTGAATGATAAACATCCAGTACGATTTCTTGTCAATACTGGAGCCTCCATCTCCGTGCTCCATTCGCTACCACCATCTGTCTCTTTGTCCCCTGAAGCACAGTCTGTTGTAGGTCTTTCAGGTATTTTTAGGGTAGTGCGTAAAACTAGTCCCTGCACCCTACAACTTGGAGATCACCGCTTGTCTCGCTGTGCGGTGACGGAGATAGGGTTTCTCAAAGGGGGGGGGGTGCTAAAGGCTATCCGTGTGTTTAGTTTAAACATGGATTAGTAAGGCATTGTACGTTACTAAGACAATTTATAGTTCTTGGGACATTGAGTACAACTTGAATTATTTAGCAGTCCGGATTCTGTCTCTTTCGCGGTATACAGAGCTTTGGTCATTGCGCTGGCACACTTACAGTACAGCCCTAAGTCTTTTCTTGCAAATTAGAAATTGCCCTTATGTATCAGTTACATGTTCTAATTAATGATGTTTCCTCATTTCACAGAGGTGAAGGTTTTCCCCAGCAGCGCAAGAGTTATCCCAGTAACAATGATTTTGTCGCAGGACTGTCTTTCAGAAGAAAAAAAAAAAAAAGAGTGGAAACTGAATATTCATGAGCACAGCGCCTCCTAGTGGCGCAGCCATATTAAAGAACCAACAGTAGCTTTATGACTGCAATTTGCTGAATTCATATCAGGATCTTTAGTTTCAATTGAGCTGTAATTCCTCTAACCTTTATCTGTTCTCAGATTTTATGTTTCCCCAGGTCAAGAGCCGTTGGACCATTTGAAGATTGCAGAAGATTGCATTTTCTCCTTTTTTCCAGTTTTTTGCTTTTTTTCTTTTGTTTTTATTCTAGATCGATCTAGACATTTTCTCAGTACTTTTTCACACTTTTTTTGGCCTATCTTTATTTTTGATCAGGGGTTTGAGCTCATTAGAAGTAAACCATGTGTTTCTTGTTTGTCTTCTGTGTCCTGATGAATGAGTGCCGTTGTGTGTCAAAGTTTAATGTTCTCTGTGATGCGATGTCTGTGGTGGACTCTTCTCCCTAATTAATCTGAATTTATTTTACCCTTCTGGTAGATTCTGATCAAGTAACCTACCTACTGTTGAACTGCACACAGCTGTGTCTCCTGTCCCTGACTTGCACTAAGCTGAATGACCTGTTTTCCCCATCTGCATCATTGAATTCAAAGATTATCCTGACTTGGACTATGAACTGTTTTCAAAGACTGCCATCATACATCGTATTCATTGTGTTTGTCTTGCTCAGATGCTGTTTGGACCTATTTGCAAATTGCCATTATTTGGACAGAATTACTGATGTTTTTCTAAGTTTTGTAGTATTTCCCAGACTAACCCCTACTTCTTATATCCTTATATGATTATGTAATATGCCCCAGTATGGTCAAATATTTTCTTGAATCCCTTATCCTTGGACAACATTCTATCCACTATTGGGCCTACAGATGCTTTGTCACATGACTGCACTTGCCTAATGTTTCAACAACCCTTTTTCTTTGCCTTCTTTTCTTTGTTACTATTAGTTTGCTTTTGTATTTCCAGTTTGGCATTCACTTTTTGCATTAACATGTTTTTGTGTATTATCCTTTTGGAATGGCATACTTTCTGTATGCACCACTGACCCGAATTGTAATGCTTGCATCACGGTAACTATAGATGGTACGACTAAAACTTCCACTCTGCTATACAAATCCCATTATGATTGTCAAGGGACAGTTCCTTACTGTTCCCATAATTCTACACGATACAGCGTATGTACTGTGCAGACAACTATTACCTGTTTTGACCCTACTGAAGCCCCCGCCCAACAATGGATACAAGTCCACAAAGGAGACACTCCTCAAGATCTAGTTATGACATTTGCCCTTTGACTCCCTACCGAAAGGTCGGTTTCCCTCATTTTTAAGTATATTCCCTACCCGCATCCTGGGATGTGACCTATAGATGTGGTAATGATTTGGCTTGGCCATACACACCCTTATCCTTTAACTATCTGGTTTTTATCTGGATCTCCCTTTTCTTATGTGCATATATATTTCTGCTACATCAGAGTACGTTAAATTCATGCTGTCCTATTTGCTGTAAGCTATTTCTAGCATTTTTCCACTCGTCTTACTGTTGGTACCTCTGTATCTCTTTGACTTATTCGTTCTTCTGCAGCCTGTACCTATAATACTTATTTTGCTGGCCTTTCATATTCCAATATCCTATTCCCTTTATACTCTGATTTCTCTGTAACCTTTTTGAACATTTCTTCCTGTAACACTTCCTCTCAGATTTTACTTGGAGTTTGTTTACACCCTCTCACAAATATTTCCTAGTAGTTTTGTGGCCTTTGTCCTTATTCTGAGATTGATCTCCTTGTAGAAATTTACCCATTCTAACTGAGGCTTCCTCTCACAAGGATATGCAACTGTACCTACTCCTACCTATGACCAGAACATGCCTTATGTTTTTGTTGTTTTTTCCCTTCTCTTCCTTGTCCATTCCAATGGATTACCTCTTCATGTTTTCTCTGTACCTTTTAAGAATGATGTCCAACTGCTCTGCTAGGTTATCCCCCCCCGATTGCTATATTTGTGACACCCATGTGCAAAAGCGCCGATCCTATCTCATGTAAAGCCCACTCCATTGTTGCAACAAAGTGCATCCATAGCCCTTACACAGTATTACACACTATAGCTATAGGCAATTCCTCTTGTTTGTCTCAAATGTTTCTCAACTATACCATGCAAGCCCAAATGGTAAATTCTTATTGGCTCAATATTGTAACCTATCAGAATGGCTCTTGGGGTTACAGAACTCCAATTTATATGTTAAATCGTATTATAAGATTGCAAGCTGTTGTTGAAATAATTACTAATGAAACTGCTAAAGCACTGAGAATATTAGCCACTCAGCAAAAGGGTTTTCGGAATGCTATTTACCAGAATCGTCTAGCATTAGATTACATACTAGCTTCAGAAGGAGGACTATGTGGTAAATTTAACCTCAGTAACTGTTGTCTTCAAATAGACGACAAGGGTGAAGTGATTGAGGAAATCACCCGCAACATGATGTCAATTGCACATGTACCAGTGCAAACCTGGAAAGGACTTGATGTCAGTGATCCATTTGGATCCCTTGGCTCATGGTTTTCTAGTTTAGGTTCAGGATTCCAAATTCTAATTGGCTCCATGTGTACGATTGCCTTACTTGGGCTAGTTGTCTGCCTCTGCTTACCATGCCTCTGTATCTGCCTACAAAGATGCCGTGATCAAGTCTCTGAAATGCTGATAGCACAGACCAGCACTCGGATCATGCTCAATCAAGCTGAAACCTTGAACCTGCTGCTTCTGGATTCCAACGATGACACTGCACCATTCCCCACCACCTGTGACGACTATCTGTGAAAAATGAGCATATTGGCCCATGACGGGTAATGTCTCTAGCCAGTAAGGATTAGCCTCAACTAGGCTGGGCAACCTAAGACAGGCGATATGCGACGCAGATAGGTGTGAAGGGCTCCTAGCCGTCACCCTTCAAAGGGGCGGATGTAAGAATACCTAGTGCTGAGTGGATTGATAGCACTATGAAGCACTATGATAATTAAACTTACAAGAGGATCATCCAGCACGGATGACATCATTCCTGGAAGGATGGAACTAACTTTGTTATTTTTCTGATAACAAGAGCCTAGCCTATAGTAAGAAGCACGCTAAGTACACATGCTAAAATATATATCGATTGGTTATTGAAGGTAATGGGTGTGGATTATGCAGATGTCTGGTATCAGCAATCCCAGGACCCTTATAAGTCTGAGCACACGCGTTAGAGCGCTGGGTAGATTCTGAATTATACACCATTTGCTTTGTATTCACTTCTACCCCGGGGAAACCACGCCTTTCCCCTTTTCCCCATTAATAAACCTTTCACTGCATAACTTCTTTGGAGCTGGTATTCATTGAATTATTGGTCAGAGGTTATCACCATTAACAGACTACAGTCCAACCTACTTGGCAAAGCTAAGATTTCTTTAAATTAAGCCTTTTTACATAGCTTTAATTTTGCTATTCTGTCTACTGTTATTCTTATGTGCCTATTTCTCCAGATATTGTTATAAGTGATTTAAATTGTTTTGTGTTAGCCTGTTCCAAAAGCAATCATAAAATATACCAAAAAAAAAAGAGGGAGTTTTTAACAAGACACTTAACAGGTGACTTGTGCATCATAGAAGGTGATCAGGCCAGCTCTAGTCAGTCTGCTTGAAAGAGAGAGGAGAGACTACAGTCCAACCTACTTGGCAAAGCTAAGATTTCTTTAAATTAAGCCTTTTTACATAGCTTTAATTTTGCTATTCTGTCTACTGTTATTCTTATGTGCCGATTTCTCCAGATATTGTTATAAGTGATTTAAATTGTTTTGTGTTAGCCTGTTCCAAAAGCAATCATAAAATATAGCAAAAAAAAAAAGAGGGAGTTTTTAACAAGACACTTAACAGGTGACTTGTGCATCATAGAAGGTGATCAGGCCAGCTCTAGTCAGTCTGCTTGAAAGAGAGAGGAGAGACTACAGTCCAACCTACTTGGCAAAGCTAAGATTTCTTTAAATTAAGCCTTTTTACATAGCTTTAATTTTGCTATTCTGTCTACTGTTATTCTTATGTGCCTATTTCTCCAGATATTGTTATAAGTGATTTAAATTGTTTTGTGTTAGCCTGTTCCAAAAGCAATCATAAAATATACCAAAAAAAAAGAGGGAGTTTTTAACAAGACACTTAACAGGTGACTTGTGCATCATAGAAGGTGATCAGGCCAGCTCTAGTCAGTCTGCTTGAAAGAGAGAGGAGAGACTACAGTCCAACCTACTTGGCAAAGCTAAGATTTCTTTAAATTAAGCCTTTTTACATAGCTTTAATTTTGCTATTCTGTCTACTGTTATTCTTATGTGCCTATTTCTCCAGATATTGTTATAAGTGATTTAAATTGTTTTGTGTTAGCCTGTTCCAAAAGCAATCATAAAATATAGCAAAAAAAAAAAGAGGGAGTTTTTAACAAGACACTTAACAGGTGACTTGTGCATCATAGAAGGTGATCAGGCCAGCTCTAGTCAGTCTGCTTGAAAGAGAGAGGAGAGACTACAGTCCAACCTACTTGGCAAAGCTAAGATTTCTTTAAATTAAGCCTTTTTACATAGCTTTAATTTTGCTATTCTGTCTACTGTTATTCTTATGTGCCTATTTCTCCAGATATTGTTATAAGTGATTTAAATTGTTTTGTGTTAGCCTGTTCCAAAAGCAATCATAAAATATAGCAAAAAAAAAAAGAGGGAGTTTTTAACAAGACACTTAACAGGTGACTTGTGCATCATAGAAGGTGATCAGGCCAGCTCTAGTCAGTCTGCTTGAAAGAGAGAGGAGAGACTACAGTCCAACCTACTTGGCAAAGCTAAGATTTCTTTAAATTAAGCCTTTTTACATAGCTTTAATTTTGCTATTCTGTCTGCTTCCCTCCCACCCTACCCCTCTACCCACCCACCCCTAGGTCGGTTGTTCTAATATAGTCTACCTAAATACAATTGGCAACAGGATAAATTGGTAATTTAGTTGTTCCTTAGGTGTTATCCATCAGATAAATTTATCAAAATGAGGACTATCCATTGTGGAGCATTTATTGTCAGGGAAGTCATCTGGAAACTTAGGGCTTGCCCAATTTGTGCACAACTCTCTTCCTTGAAAAAGGAGCTGACTGAGATTAAAGATCAATTAGCTTCAATTAAAAGTAATACACCCACATTGCATTACTCAGAAAATAATTCCCCAATATCACAGAAAAGCCAGGAGTCAAGAAAAGTAGATTCAGTAGGCTCAGGTAGGCCCCACAGTCACCCATTCTTGACAGATGGGCAGCCAACAGGTATACCCCCCCACTCAAACAGGTCATTAAGAAATTCTTTACAATCCAGGATTACAGTGGGCTCTGGTAGAATTAGACCTGTGATGAGGAGACACACAATGTACCAAATGCAAAAAGAACAACAAGCCTTCTCTATATTAAAAACTGAAGAAGTTCTTGAGAAAAACATTGAAGTGTTACCAGCAAAGAGAGAGAAAATACAATGCATGCAGTATTTCAAGATCCATAACCAAAAGAAAAATCTAATTGAGATGAATAACTCTGTCAACAGTGGCACAACTACAAAAAGAAAGAGTGAAGTGAATAACAAATCTCAACTAATATCTTATAAGGAGTCCAGGAAAAGCAATAATCTTAAAGAGAGTACCTGGAAGGCTATGACCACAAATGCTCATAGTTTGGGAAATAAAATCCCAGATCTGCAGGCCCTAATGGCTGAGGCAGAATTGGACATTGTTGCTATCACAGAAACATGGTTCACAGAATCTCATGAATGGGATACAACAATACCAGGCTACAACTTGTTAAGGAAGGACAGAGAGGATAGAAAAGGGGGAGGTGTGGCTCTTTATGTTAGAAACAACATCCAAGCATCTGAGCTACAAGGAAGTTGGGGTAAGGAAGAAGCTCTATGGCTCGACCTAAAAAAAGATGACGGCGCGTTCATTTATATTGGAGTGGTTTACAGGCCTCCAAACCAAAAGGAAGAGCTGGACAGAGATCTGGTTGAAGACATCCATAAGATAGGTAAGAAGGGAGAAGTGGTGATCGTGGGTGACTTTAATATGCCAGATGTAGACTGGAAAATCCCATCTGCAGAAACTAAAAATAGTAGAGCGATAGTGGATGCCATGCAAGTATCTTTGTTCAAACAAATGGTGTTGGAACCCACGAGAGAAGGAGCTATACTCGACTTAATGCTCACTAATGCAGATAATGTCTCAGATGTCCAGGTGGGCGCCCACCTCAGCAGTAGTGATCATCAAACGGTATGGTTTAATATCACTAAAAGAATAGGGAAAAGAACCACAAAGACCCGAGTTTTACAGTTCAAAAACACAGACTTTGAGGAAATGGGGAAGTACCTGGAGGAAGAACTTAAAGGATGGGAGAACAAGAGAGATGTGGATCAACAGTGGACCAATCTAAAAGGAGCAATCAACAAGGCAACTGCTCTATATGTTAGAAATGTAAAGAAAAGCAAAAGAAAATTGAAACCTATCTGGTTCTCAAAGGAGGTGGCTGACAAAATTAAAGCTAAAAGAACAGCATTCAAGAAATATAAAAGATCCCAAAGGGAGGAGCACAAAGAGGAATATTTGTATCAACTGAGGGAGACAAAGAAATTAATCAAGTTGGCAAAAAGTCAAGCAGAAGAGAGGATTGCCAAGGAGATAAAAAATGGTGACAAAACATTTTTCAGATACATCAGCGAAAAGAGAAAGGTCCAAAGTGGTATAGTGAAATTGAAAGGTGGTAATGATCAATGTGTGGAGAGGGACGAAGAAATGGCAGAAATATTAAACGAATACTTCAGCTCTGTGTTCACTAAAGAAGACCCTGGAGAAGGACCATCTCTACACAACAAGAAACTGGAGGGAAGTGGAATGGATGAAAATCCTTTTACAGTAGAAAATGTGTGGGAAGAGCTAAAGAACCTGAAAGTGGACAAAGCCATGGGGCCTGATGGGATTCATCCAAGGATATTGAGGGAGCTCAGAGATGTTCTGGCAGCTCCGCTGTGTGACCTGTTCACTAGATCCCTAGAAACGGGAGTGGTGCCGAGTGATTGGAGAAGAGCGGTGGTGGTCCCGCTTCACAAGAGTGGGAACAGGGAGGAGGCTGGCAACTACAGACCGGTTAGCCTCACTTCGGTGGTGGGAAAAGTAATGGAGTCACTGCTGAAAGAGAGAATAGTGAACTATCTACAGTCCGGAGAATTGATGGACCAGAGGCAACATGGATTCACCAGGGGAAGATCCTGTCAGACAAATCTGATTAACTTTTTTGACTGGGTAACCAAGGAATTGGATCGAGGAAGAGCGCTTGATATCATATACTTGGATTTCAGCAAAGCTTTTGATACGGTTCCGCACAGGAGACTGGTGAATAAAACGAGAAGCTTAGGAGTGAGGGCCGAGGTGGTGACCTGGATTGCAAATTGGCTGACAGACAGAAGACAATGTGTGATGGTAAATGGAACCTTCTCTGAAGAGAGAGCGGTTTTAAGTGGTGTACCGCAAGGATCGGTGTTGGGACCGGTCCTGTTCAATATCTTTGTGAGCGACATTGCGGACGGGATAGAAGGTAAGGTTTGTCTTTTTGCGGATGACATGAAGATCAGCAACAGAGTGGACACGCCGGAAGGAGTGGAGAGAATGAGACGGGATCTAAGGAAACTGGAAGAGTGGTCGAAGATATGGCAGCTCAGATTCAATGCCAAGAAGTGCAAAGTCATGCATATGGGGAGTGGAAATCCGAATGAACTGTATTCGATGGGGGGGGGGGAAAAAGCTGATGTGCACGGAGCAGGAGAGGGACCTTGGGGTGATAGTGTCTAATGATATGAAGTCTGCGAAACAATGCGACAAGGCAATAGCAAAAGCCAGAAGAATGCTGGGCTGCATAGAGAGAGGAATATCGAGTAAGAAAAGGGAAGTGATTATTCCCTTGTACAGGTCCTTGGTGAGGCCTCACCTGGAGTACTGTGTTCAGTTCTGGAGACCATATCTACAAAAAGACAAAGACAAGATGGAAGCGGTACAGAGAAGGGCGACCAGGAAGGTGGAGGATCTTCATCGCATGACGTACGAGGAGAGATTGAAGAATCTAAATATGTACACCCTGGAGGAAAGGAGGAGCAGAGGTGATATGATACAGACTTTCAGATACTTGAAAGGTTTTAATGATCCAAAGACAACGACAAACCTGTTCCGAAGGAAAAAAATCAGCAGAACCAGGGGTCACGATTTGAAGCTCCAGGGAGGAAGATTCAGAACCAATGTCAGGAAGTATTTCTTCACGGAGAGGGTGGTGGACGCCTGGAATGCCCTTCCGGAGGATGTGGTGAAGACCAGAACTGTGAAGGACTTCAAAGGGGCTTGGGATAAACACTGTGGATCCATAAAGTCAAGAGGCCGCCAATGAAGAGTGGGTGACTCGCCAGAATGACAGCTACTGCCTGGAGACAATACCCTTATTCAATAAACATACACATGCTTACTGTGACTCCAACATCGCTCTAAGCTTCAACAGCAAGAGGAAATGTGGAAAAATGGATTTACACTCACAAAGAGGGGAGTAGCTGGCTTGTTACGGCGGTTACTACCCCAAACCAAATGTGTCTGATACTTCACCTTCAATGCATATACAGCATAGTTCTCTGCTTCAACGGCAGGGGAGAAGACTGATACATCACGCATTTCCAGCATAGCTCCCTGCTTCAACAGCAGGGGAGAAGAAAAACAACCAATAAGGACTGTATAACATAGTCTGGGTAAAACAAATAAGCATGGGTGTAGTTTGCTTATTGCGGCGGTTACTACCCCTACTACCCCTAACTAATCAAGCTAGATATTTCAATGGTGGGAGTGGAAGGGAAATAGAACCAAGAGCTAAGAGAAACAGATAAATATGAGAGAAAAAATGTGTGAAGCTTGCTGGGCAGACTGGATGGGCCATTTGGTCTTCTTCTGCCGTCATTTCTATGTTTCTATATTCTCACTGTTATACTCCTTTCACCTTTTCACTGCCCAAGTTTTGTAATTCCCTTGTTTTATTGTAACTGCAATCTTTTTGAGCCCCTGTTAAAGTTTCTTATTTGTTATCTTCCTTCACCTCTTGTTAATTGTAAACCGGCATGATGCGATTCCCATTGCGAATGCCGGTATAGAAAAACTCTAAATAAATAAATAAATAAATAAATAAATAAATATACTTGTGCATCTATAAACTGCAATAAAGATAAAATAAATAAATACAGATTAATAAGAAATTTTTAATTTTGGTAAGTGTTTGGTTATTGCAAACTACTTAGAAAGCCATTGTAGGGTGTAGTATATGGCATTATTTATCAATAAGAATAAAACTAGTAGGTTTCATACCTGCATGCCTACAGCCTACCCATGTTAACCTTGTGCCCACCCAAAAAATCAATTCTGGCTACGCCACTGGACTAAGATGTACCCTGACTTTTTCAGAAGGGATTCCTGCTTAAACCTTGCAACCTTTGGGGAAGACTTCCCCTGGACATAAAGGACAAGGGCTAAAGACCTGTGAGCCTTAATCTACATCCCAGATGAGGCAAGCACCTGTGATAGTAAAGCAACAGTCACTGAGAAATCTTTTCAGAGAGAAAGTATTTTGAAATTGTTTTGTTGGGAGGGTTTTGACTCCTCCCTTTTCCTAGGGATGCAATATTGGTATAGCCTGATCCCCTTTGACTTTGGCAGGGGAGAAAGTCTGATACTTCACCTTCAATGCATATCCAGCATAACTCTCTGCTTCAACAGCAGGGGGAATGAAGAAAAGTGGATCTATATATTGACAACCAACAAGGATTGAATTACATAGTCTGGGTAAACAAATAAGCATGGGTGTAGCTTGCTTATTGCGACGGTTACTACCCCTAACTAATTAAGCTAGATATTCACTTAGATGCAGCTCCAACACTGCTCTCTACATTAATGGTGAGGGTGGAAGGGAAATAGAACCAAAAAGTTACTAAGAGCCAAGAGTAACAGATAAGTATGAAAAAAAAAAAGTGCGAAACTTGCTGGGCAGACTGGATGGGCCGTTTGGTCTTCTTCTGCCATCATTTCTATGTTTCCATGTTTCTATGTAAGGAACAAGATCGGGAGACCCCTATCGTATCTCCACTCATGGGACCAGGATGGGCTGGGTGTCCAGGAAGGATATGGAGTCAAGGTAGGACTGTTTTGGCTGTGAAGTTGGGGACCCCTCCAATAGGATTCCCGGGTAGCTGCTGGATGAGCTTTGTACATTAAAATCACTATGGGGCCGATGCAATACAGTGCGCTCAGCTGAGCGCATTGTATAACCCGCAGTTGGACGCGGGTTGTAAAGGTGCTAACTAATAAGGGGATTAGAGCCTTGACAATCATCATCCAACGTGGAGTGAAATAGTGCTCATCACATGTAAATGCATGTGAATGAGGCTATTATTCACATGCGTTAATTGCTGAGCGCTCCTAAAACTAGTACAGAAAAGCAGAAAAAAATGCCTTTCTTTACTGCTTCCTACTTAATATTATTGAGATATTAAGTTGGAGGAGCAACTCTTTAAAAACATTTTTAAAAAAGTAAAAAAAAAAGCACCAGCAGTCGGGTGCAGGAAGCAGATGCTCAGTTAACAAGCGTCCAGTTCCTGAACCCCTGATAAAGCGTCCAGTTCCTGAACCCCTGTTCCTGAACCCCTGATAAATTCAGCGTCCATTTTCTGAACCTGACTACCCTCATTGTAAGGAGTGAATAAATCAATATTAAAGTGTCAGGCACTTAATATTAATGTATTCACTCCTTCACTTATTGCCAATTGGTCCCTTCACTGTCAGGTCAGTGAAAGGACCAATCACCTTTCAGAAGGCTGTCCTGAAAGGGGATTGGTCCATTCACTGACATGTGACAGTGAAGGGACCAATTGGCAATAAGTGAAGGAGTGAATAAATTAATATTAAGTGCCCGACACTTTAATATTGATTTATACAATCCTTAAGTGCCGATAGTCAGGTTTGGAGAATGGAATTTAGCATCCATTTTCTTAACCGGCAGACAGCCACCGACAGTGGACCTCTGTTGGGCACATGCTGTCAAGGAGGCTCTAGGGGAACGCAATTGCTCCTAGCACCTCCTCGACAGTGCGACCCCTAATTTAAATATTGCATCGCACCCCCAGGAGAGGTGCCTGGGGGTGTGTTAGGAAAGTGGGCTTTCAGCATAACTTTTTTGCATTGGCCCTTATGGAAGTTCTACCTGGATACCTGAAATAAAAGGACACCTATCTACAGAGAAATATACACATGTACCAGCAGTCAAATGTAACTTGAACATTATTGACAAATGGAGTTTAATTATTACCATTCAGTAAACTTTATTTTAACACTCAGTGCCTTGTCCTGCCTAGTTTGTCCCAGCATCTCACACCCTGGGATGCAGCAACTATCAATACAGAAAGACACACACACCACTGTCTGGGCCATAAGCGAGAGCTTCCACTCACAAAAAGAATCCTGTATTGGGAGAAAGAGTGCCGTGTATGGGAAGAGTGCTAGCTGGAGAAGAATAAATAAATTTGTGTGCCCTTGGGATTAAAAACACCCCGCTAAGGGTTACATAAGAATATAAAAAGGAAATAAACAAAAAGATAAGTACCTGGAATATTGAAAAGTAGGTTTTTAGTTATCCAGCTAAATGGTTTTGAATATTGGCCTCCTTCAATATATCTTATATGTACATATCTTGGTAATATTTATCTGATTAGCATAGGGTTACCATCTGGCTTCATGTCATAAGGAGCAGGCTAAACCAGTTCTGGTTTTACCTATTGCATGCATGGACTTATAGTTTTGATTGTCCAATTGATTTACTTAATAAAGTCAGAGCTATAAGTCCCTGTATGCAATCAGGTAAACCCAGGATGGGATGATTAGTATGTTCTTTATGACAGGCAGCCAGGTGGCAACCTTGGGTTAGAGGGATGGGAAATTTAAACTTCTGGTTTTTCTGAGTAACTCAAAAGTTACTGGACATACCTGCTTGAATGTGGATCTCTTTGTTTATTTGATAGCAGTTCTGCCATCACTGCCATTATTTGTTGGAAGTTCTGCCATCACTATATGGGAATTCTGTATTTTCAGTCAGAAGCTTCAGCTAAACCTGCAGCTCCTTCTTACCTCTGACACTGAGACTCCACAGGAAGCATTGCTTTTTCATCTGCTTCAGCTAATATTAAATGAAAAATTTAATCCAACTGTGACAAAGTCCAGCTCCATTTCATCCTCCAGTATGATCTGTGGGGTCAATATTTAAACAATTTGGCTAAAACCATGGATTTTCAAATTTTCCATGCTCTGACTACCTCCACATTATCTGGTTAAGTAGTTAGCTGAATAATAGGGATGTGAATCGTTTTCCATATCGTCTTAACGATAGAAATCGTGTGGCAGGGCAAGAAAATCGTCTTAGGCACGATTTTTTAGTTAAAAAATCGTTAAAAATCGTTTTTTCCGATTAGTGCGCACTAACTGGGAGTTAGTGCGCACTAACTGAAAATGATACAATTTGACACTTTTCAGGTCAGTTAAGGTCAGTTTAGGAATGAATATGTATTCCTATTGGTTGCCCTCTTATTTATTCATGTTACCAAGTTTCCTACTGACAGTATATGGGGGATGGGAAATGGAAACAGTTGGTAGCTAGACAAAACAAGTAATGTGATCAGTCAATGTGACTAGAACTTGTGCCCTAACCCTGATACCAGGGGTATTGTGATCTTCCTGCACACAGTGCCCTATCCCTATTAATACCAGGAGTGTTGTGATCTTCCTGCACACAGTGCCCTATCCCTAATACCAGGGGTGTTGGTATCTTCCTGCACACAGTGCCCTATTCCTGATACTGGGGGTGTTGTGATCTTCCTGCACACAGTGCCCTATTCCTGATACCGGGGGTGTTGTGATCTTCTTGCACACATCCCGGTATCAGGGATAGGGCACTGCATGCAGGAAGATCACAACACTCCTGGTATTAATAGGGATAGGGCACTGCATGCAGGAAGATCACAACACTCCTGGTATTAATAGGGATAGGGCACTGCATGCAGGAAGATCACAACACCCCTGGTATCAGGGATAGGGCACTGTGTGCAGGAAGATCACAATACCCCGGAGGAGTGAGGGTCAGGCAGCTCCCCCCTGTCTGTGAAGCCAGCCTCTCACTAGTAATGCAGGGAGGGAGCTGTCTCAGACTTCACCATCCACCCCCCCCCCTCACCCACACACCATTCACTAGCTGGGACATGGGGGAAGTCAGGAGTGAGGGACAGGCAGCTCCCCCCTGTCTGTGAAGCCAGCCTCTCACTAGTAATGCAGGGAGGGAGCTGTCTCAGACTTCACCATCCTCCCCCCCCCCCCCTCACCCACACACCATTCACTAGCTGGGACATGGGGGAAGTCAGGAGTGAGGGTCAGGCAGCTCCCCCCTGTCTGTGAAGCCAGCCTCTCACTAGTAATGCAGGGAGGGAGCTGTCTCAGACTTCACCATCCTCCCCCCCCCCTCACCCACACACCATTCACTAGCTGGGACATGGGGGAAGTCAGGAGTGAGGGTCAGGCAGCTCCCCCCTGTCTGCGAAGCCAGCCTCTCACTAGTAATGCAGGGAGGGAGCTGTCTCAGACTTCACCATCCTCCCCCCCCCCCCCTCACCCACACACCATTCACTAGCTGGGACATGGGGGAAGTCAGGAGTGAGGGTCAGGCAGCTCCCCCCTGTCTGTGAAGCCAGCCTCTCACTAGTAATGCAGGGAGGGAGCTGTCTCAGACTTCACCATCCTCCCCCCCCCCCTCACCCACACACCATTCACTAGCTGGGACATGGGGGAAGTCAGGAGTGAGGGTCAGGCAGCTCCCCCCTGTCTGTGAAGCCAGCCTCTCACTAGTAATGCAGGGAGGGAGCTGTCTCAGACTGGTATCAGGGTTAGGGCACTGTGTGCAGGAAGATCACAACACTCCTGGTATTAATAGGGATAGGGCACTGTAAGAGATGACTGTAGTAGATTGAATAAAGATCTGATGTTTCTGCTCTCCTCACACCAAACAAAAACAACACACAAGCAGAGAAGCCCTTCTTACAAAGCTGAGCTAGTGAGTTAAGTAGGAGGAAAAGTAAACATACTGGTGCCAGTGTGGCTACTTAAAAAATACACTTACCAACAATCAATTACATATATTTGAACTGTGTACAGTTCCAGCCAGGACCACCTTTCTAAATTGCACAGTGATTGGCAAATTCAACATGCACTAGCATTTCAGGTGCCTGCTAACAAAAATAATAAACAAACAAGTTCTAGTCACGTGAGTGCTGATCATTACATTACTTTTTTTGTCAAGCTTCCAACTGTTTCCATTTCACATCCCCCCAACCATATTGGTAACATCAATAGATAAGAGCACAGCCAGCCAATAGGAATACATACATACATATTCATTCCTAAGTGACCTTTACTGACCTGGGAAGTGTGAACACTTTGTTTCATTTTCTGTTGGTGTTCGTTAGTTTTCCAGTTCCATTTCCCATCCCCCCAACCATCACCTCAGTGGTAACCTTGGTAACATCAATAGATAAGAGGGCAGCCAGCCAATAGGAACACATATTCATTCCTAACTGACCTTCAGTGACCTGGAAAGTGTTTATTTGTATCATTTTCAGTTAGTGCGCACTAAATCGAGTTAGTGCGCACTAACGGGGAGTTAGTGCGCACTAACACGATTTAACGATTTTTAACGATAAATCGTTAGAATTTCTATTGTATCGTGTTCTATAACGATTTAAGACGATATAAACATTATCGGACGATAATTTTAATCGTTGAAAAACGATTCACATCCCTACTGAATAAAACATATTCAGATAACTTGGAGGTATTCCAGGGAGGAGTTAAGTTAGTCAGGGGTAACCTGTGTTAACTGGGTAACCTGCACTAGCACTAACAGTGGTTACTACCCTTATATCAGAAGGCATGGGGATATCAGTTACTATCCTAAAAATTGAAAGAAATTGCTGTGCAGATTGGATGGATCAATTTGGTCTTTTTCTACTGAAATTTACAATGTTACTATATAGATTTATTTATTTAATAATTTTTATATACCGACTTTTCATGCAAGCATATCAAATCGGTTTACAGTAGTTAGCAATTAATCATTTATAATTATTTGCATTTCCAAAAAATAAAGAAGTAAATAAATTATTTCATAATATAATTAACATAGCAAACTAAATAGTATGCTAAACAATCAAAATTTAAACACTTAGGGGGTCATTTATCAAAATGCGCTAAGGCATTTTTGCATGCATTAAGGGCTTATTTGGAAAATAGGAGGAGTGGGCTGGGTTTGCCTGTCTACAAAGAGCTATCGCACAGACTTAACGCCGATTTTAAGTACACCTTTTTGAATTGTGTTAGGCTGTGCAATAGCAGCAGTAAGGATTTATTGCCTTTTGCAATGTCTCCTGCAAGGCTTATTTTAGGTGAATTGAAGCTCCCAGAGCATGAGGATTGAGAGAGTGAGAGAGAGAGAGAGAGAGACTGGCCATAATGTCATCTCCCTAGGTGAGGTTTAGGTATGAGTGTAGGGGGTTACGGGCCACTTTGACATTCAAAGTAAGACATACGAACAAAACAGTGGTCTCTTGTGAAAATCTGAGGACCGACGGAGAGAGGAAACTCACTCCAAGATGAGATTTGGGCAATGTTCTCGCAACCTAGCTTAATGGACTCTCTACCTGGGTAACATCAAGCTAGGTTAAAAACATAAGAACATAAGAACATGCCATACTGGGTCAGACCAAGGGTCCATCAAGCCCAGCATCCTGTTTCCAACAGTGGCCAATCCAGGCCATAAGAACCTGGCAACTACCCAAAAACTAAGTCTATTCCATGTTACCGTTGCTAATGGTAGTGGCTATTCTCTAAATGAACTTATTAGCAGGTAATGGACTTTTCTTCCAAGAACTTATCCAATCCTTTTTTAAAAACAGATATACTAACTGCACTAACCACATCCTCTGGCAACAAATTTCAGAGTTTAATTGTGCGTTGAGTAAAAAAGAACTTTCTCTGATTAGTTTTAAATGTGCCCCATGCTAACTTCATGGCGTGCCCCCTAGTCTTTCTATTATCCAAAAGAGTAAATAACCGATTCACATCTACCCGTTCTAGACCTCTAATGATTTTAAACATCTCTATCATATCCCCCCTCAGCCGTCTCTTCTCCAAGTTGAAAAGTTCTATTCCCCTTATCATTTTGGTAGCCTTTCTCTGTACCTTCTCCATCGCAATAATATATTTTTTGAGATGTGGCGAACAGAATTGTACACAGTATTCAAGGTGCAGTCTCACCATGGAGCCATACAGAGGCATTATGATATTTTCCGTTTTATTCACCATTCCCTTTCTAATAATTCCCAACATTCTGTTTGCTTTTTTGACTGCCGCAGCACACTGAACCGACAATTTCAATATGTTATCCACTATGACGCCTAGATCTCTTTCTTGGGTTGTAGCACCTAATATGGAACCCAACATTGTGTAATTATAGCATGGGTTATTTTTCCCTATATGCATCACCTTGCACTTATCCACATTAAATTTCATCTGCCATTTGGATGCCCAATTTTCCAGCCTCACAAGGTCTTCCTGCAATTTATCACAATCTGCTTGTGATTTAACTACTCTGAACAATTTTGTGTCATCTGCAAATCTGATTATCTCACTCATGGTATTTCTTTACAGATCATCTATATAAATAAAAATGTTAAATAGTTTGGACAAAATCGCTAATCTCAGAAACCACTGAACAAATTGCTATCAAATTTGGACACAACCTTCATTTCGCATACAGGAAGGTTCTTCTCTACTTACATTACAGATAGGTCACACCTGTGACAGGTAAAATAGGTTTAAAAACTTTTTCGAGAAAACAGCAACATCTGCTGGACGTAAGCGCCATCTGTTACACCTTACACTAACACATGCTACACTAATCATTTCGCCAGTCCAGGTCCACATTTCACTTCCATTTTAACACATTTGCGCACTTTTTTCGCCGGAAGATAACTATTTCCTTTACAGATAAAATACACCCACCACCCTCCTCACACCCCACACATACCAAATTGATTTACTTCCCACAGCCTCCCAACACACACAAAACCACCCTCCTCACACCCCCCACACACATGCCAAATTTATTTACTTCCCAGGCCCTCACAACACACACAAAACCTGACAGAAATCCGGGAGGCTCCAGCGGGGGGGCCAGGACCAGTCGTTGGAGAGTTGGAGTGGGGACAGGGGAGGGAAGGGGAGGTGAGTGACCAAGAGGGAGGAGGATGAGTGACTGAGGTAAATGAGCAAGGGGAAGGGGGAGGGAGGGTAAAGAACCTGACTCTGCCACTGCAACGCGTGGCCGGGTACCACTAGTTCATAAATATATTGAAAAGTAAGGGTCCCAATACAGATCCCTGAGGCACTTCACTGCCCACTCCCTTCCACTGAGAAAATTGTCCATTTAATCCTACTCTCTGTTTACTGTCTTTTAGCCAATTTGCAATCCACAAAAGGACATCACCACCTATCCCATGTCTTTGTACTTTTCCTAGAAGCCTCTCATGAGGAACTTTGTCAAACGCCTTCTGAAAATCCAAGTATACTATATCTACCGGTTCACCTTTATCCACATGTTTATTAACTCCTTCAAAAAAGTGAAGCAGATTTGTGAGGCAAGACTTGCCTTGGGTAAAGCCATGCTGACTTTGTTCCATTAAACCATGTCTTTCTATATGTTCTGTGATTTTGATGTTTAGAACACTTTCCACTATTTTCACGGGCCCTGAAGTCAGGCTAACTGGTCTGTAGTTTCCCGGATCGCCCCTGGAGCCCTTTTTAAATATTGGGGTTTCATTAGCTATCCTCCAGTCTTCAGGTACAATGGATGATTTTAATGATAGGTTACAAATTTTTACTAATAGGTCTGAAATTTCATTTTTTAGTTCCTTCAGAACATCCAGTCCAGGTGATTTACTACTCTTCAGTTTGTCAATCAGGTCTACCACATCTTCTAGGTTCACCGTGATTTGATTCAGTTCATCTGAATCATTACCCATGAAAACCTTCTCCATTACGGGTACCTCCCCAATATCCTCTTCAGTAAACACCGAAGCAAAGAAATCATTTAATCTTTCCCTGATGGCCTTATCTTCTCTAAGTGCCCCTTTAACCCCTCGATCATCTAATGATCCAACTGACTCCCTCACAGGCTTTCTGCTTCGGATATATTTAAAAACGTTTTTACTGTGAGTTTTTGCCTCTATGGCCAATTTCTTTTCAAATTCTCTCTTAGCCTGTCTTATCAATGTCTTACATTTAACTTGCCAACATTTATGCATTATCCTATTTTCTTCTGTTGGATCCTTCTTCCAATTTTTGAATGAAGATCTTTTGGCTAAAATAGCTTCTTTCACCTCCCCTTTTAACCATGCCGGTAATCGTTTTGCCTTCTTTCCACCTTTCTTAATGTGTGGAATACATCTGGACTGTGTTTCTAGAATGGTATTTTTTAACAATGACCACGCCTCTTGGACATTTTTTACCTTTATAGCTGCTCCTTTCAGTTTTTTTCTAACAATTTTTCTCATTTTATCAAAGTTTCCCTTTTGAAAGTTTAGCACGAGAGCCTTGGATTTACACACTGTTCCTCTTCCAGTCATTAAATCAAATTTGATCATATTATGATCACTATTGCCAAGCGGCCCCACCACCGTTACCTCTCTCACCAAGTCCTGTGCTCCACTGAGAGTTAGATCTAAAATTGCTCCCTCTCTCGTCGGTTCCTGAACCAATTGCTCCATAAAGCTATCATTTATTCCATCCAGGAACGTTATCTCTATTGTGTCCCGATGATACATTTACCCAGGCAATATTGGGTTAATTGAAGTCTCCCATTATTACCGCACTACCAATTTGGTTAGCTTCCCTAATTTCTCTTAGAATTTCACTGTCCATCTCACCATCTTGACCAGGTAGATGGTAGTATACTCCTATCACAATAGTCTTCCCCGACACACGAGGGATTTCTACCCATAAAGATTCAATTTTGTATTTAGTTTCATGCAGGATGATTATCCTGTTGGACTCTATAGAAACATAGAAATGATGGCAGAAGAAGACCAAATGGCCCATCCAGTCTGCCCAGCAAGCTATGCACTTTTTCTTTTTTCTTTTTTTTAAATTTCTCTCATACTTCTGTTACTCTTGGCTCTTAGTAAGCCTTTGGTTCCATTTCCCCTCCACCCGCACCATTAATGTAGAGAGTAGTGTTGGAACTGCATCCAAGTGAATATCTACCATAGTTAGGGGTAGTAACTGCTGCAATAAGCAAGCTACACCCATGCCTTTGTTTACCCAGACTATGTAACTCAGTCCTTGTTGGTTATTGTCTGTATATAGATCCACCTTTCTATGTTCCTCATGCCGTTGAAGCAGAGAGCTATGCTGGATGTGTGTTGAAAGTGAAGTATCAGACTTCCTCCCCTGCTGTAGAAGCAGAGAGCTGTGTTGGATATGCGTTGAAAGTGAAGTATCAGATTTTCTCCCCTGCCGTACAAGCAGAGAGCTATGTTGGATTTGCTTGAAGTATCAGACTTCTCCCTGTTATTGAAGCAGAAAGCTATGCTGGATGTGTGTTGAAAGTGAAGTATCAGACTTTCTCACCTGCCGTAGAAGCAGAAAGCTATGTTGGATATGCGTGAAATATCAGACTTCCTCCCCTGCTGTTGAAGCAGAGAGCTATGCTGGATATGCATTGAAAGTAAAGTATCTGGCCTATTTAGTTTGGGGCAGCAACCGCAGTGACAAGCAAGCCACTCCCCGCTTTTCGTGAATGCAAATCCTTTTTTTTTTTTCCACACTTCCTCCTGCCGCTGAAGCCCAGAGCAACGCTGGAGTCGCACCAACGGTGCGCATGTTCATTGAATAAGGGCATAATCTCCAGGCAGTAGCCGTCACTCCCGTCAGCCACCCACTCTTCCTTCTCATCCTCTAGACTTGATGGATCCACAGTGTTTATCCCACACCCCTTTGAAGTCCTTCACAGTTCTGATCTTCACCACTTCCTCTGGAAGGGCATTCCAGGCATCCACCACCCTCTCTGTGAAGAAATACTTCCTGACATTGGTTCTGAGTCTTCCTCCCTGGAGCTTCAACTCATGACCCCTGGTTCTGCTGATTTTTTTCCGACAGAAAAGGTTTGTCGTTGTCTTTGGATCATTAAAACCTTTCAAGTATCTGAAAGTTTGAATCATATCACTCCTGCTCCTCCTTTCTTCCAGGGTGTACATATTTAAATTCTTCAATCTCTCCTCATAAGTCATTCGATGAATACCCTCCAACTTTCTGGTCGCCCTTCTCTGGACCGCTTCCATCTTGTCTCTGTCTCTTTGGAGATACGATCTCCAGAACTGAACACAGTACTCCAGGTGAGGCCTCACCAAGGACCTGTACAAGGGGATAATCAATTCCCTTTTCTTACTCGATATTCCTCTCTCAATGCAGCCCAGCATTCTTCTGGCTTTTGCTATTGCCTTGTCACATTGTTTTGCTGACTTCAGATCATTAGACACCATCACCCCAAGGTCTCTCTCCTGCTCCGTGCACATCAGCCTTCCCCCCCCCAACCATCAAATACAGTTCATTTGGATTTCCTCTTCCCGTATGCATGACTTTGCACTTCTTGGCATTGAATCTCAGCTGCCATATCTTCAACCACTCTTCCAACTTCCTTAAATCCCATTTCATTCTCTCCACTCCTTCTGGTGTGTCCACTCTATTGCAGATCTTAGTGTCGTCTGCAAAAAGACAAATTTTACCTTCTATCCCATCCGCAATGTCGCTCACAAAGATATTGAACAGGATCAGTCCCAACACCGATCCTTGTGGTTCACCGCTTAAAACCGCTCTCTCCATTTACCATCACACATTGTCTTCTGTTCCCTCCGAGGCCGCTCCGATTTCGGAGCGGCCTCGGAGGGAACGGGGGTAGGCTGTGCGGCTCGGCGCGCGCCGGCTATACAAAATCCATAGCCTTGCGCGCGCCGATCCAGGTTTTTTAGTAGATATGCGCGGCTCCGCGCGTATCTACTAAAATCCAGCGTACTTTTGTTTGCGCCTGAGAGCAAACAAAAGTAGGCCTATTCGCGCTCCTTTTAAAATCCGCCCCTTAGACTCTAGTTTGGGCAATAGACTCATAGACTCTATGCCATCCTGGACATAAAGCGCCACACCTCCTCCCAGGTGCTCCTCTCTGTTATTGCGATATAATTTGTACCCTGGTATAGCACTGTCCCATTGGTTATCTTCTTTCCACCATGTCTCTGAGATGCCAATTAAATCTAATGTCATCATTCACTGCTATACATTCTAATTCTTCCATCTTACTTCTTAGACTTCTGGCATTAGCAAAGAAACATTTTAAAGTTTGTTTTTTGTTTGTATTTTCATTCTGCTTTTTAATTGATAGGGATAAGTTAGAATGTTTTAGCTCAGGTGAGTTTTTAGTTACAGGCACTTGGACTACTTTTCTTATTATTGGAACCTCACTGTCGGGATGCCCTAATTCTAATGCATCATTAGTATCCTTTGAAGATACCTCTCTCCGAACCATGCGCTGCTGAGCGACTGTCGGCTTTCCCCTTTGTTCTAGTTTAAAAGCTGCTCCATCTCCTTTTTAAAGGTTAGCTCCAGCAGTCTGGTTCCACCCTGGTTAAGGTGGAGCCCATCCCTTCGGAAGAGACTCCCCCTTCCCCAAAAGGTTCCCCAGTTCCTAACAAAACTGAATCCCTCTTCCTTGCAGCATCGTCTCATCCACGCATTGAGACTCTGGAGCTCTGCCTGTCTCTGGTGACCTGCGCGTGGAACAGGGAACATTTCAGAGAATGCTACCCTGGAGGTTCTGGATTTAAGCTTTCTACCTAAGAGCCTAAATTTGGCTTCCAGAACCTCCCTCCCACATTTTCCTATGTCGTTGGTGCCCACGTGTACCACGACAGCTGGCTCCTCCCCAGCACTGTCTAAAATCCTATCTAGGTGATGTGTGAGGTCCGCCACCTTCGCACCAGGCGATCCTCACGCCCACCAGCCACCCAGCTATCTACATTCCTAATAATCGAATCACCAGCTATGACGGCCGACCTAACCCTTCCCTCCTGGGCAGTAGGCCTTGGGGAGATATCCTCAGTGCGAAAGGACAATGCATCACCTGGAGAGCAGGTCCTTGCTACAGGATCCTTTCCTGCTGCACCCAGTTGATGTTCTCCAATCATGAGACCTTCTTCCTCCAAGGCAGCACCAGGGCTGCCAGTCTGAAGTTGGGACTTGGCTACTATGTCCCTGAAGGTCTCATCTATATATCTCTCTGTCTGCCTCATCTCCTCCAGGTCTGCACTCTAGCCTCCAGAGATTGGACTCATTGAGAGCCAGGAGCTCTTTGCATCGCATGCACATGTATAACTTCTCACCAGTGGGTAAAAAATCATACATGTGACACTAGATGCAAAAGACTGGGAAGCCCACCTCTAGCTGCCAGACTGCTGCCTTCATCTCAGTTTTGATTAGTTCCTAGTTAAGTTTTAGGTTGCTATGGGAGTAGGAATGTGTTTAATGTCCTTTAAATGTATTAGTGAATACACTATATGTCAGATAGTGCCCTACTGGGGACTGATCGAATTCTCAATAAAGTTTTTGTTGACTTTTTTTTTTTTTTTTTTTGTGAAAGTGGCACCTGCCTATAAATTAAGGGATGAGCTAGGGGTGGGTGGGTGGATTGGGAAATACAGTCTAACTTCAGTTAGTCAGCCAGAATGACTCACTGCTCTCTTGATTAACAAATGTTGGTACCTGTTAAAACCCAATCACACTACCTCAACACCTTTCCAAGGTGAGTAACTGAGCTGAACTTTTCAACCTTTTTACTTAGGTATACACTGCTCCTAGCTTATTTCTAGCTTCTGGCTACTTTTTTTTTGGGGGGGGGGGGGTGTTTTTTTTTAAAATGCAAACACTTAGTTTGTATTAAATACAAACACTCAGGGGTAGATTTTAAAAATTTGTGCGATCTCGTACTTTTGTTCGCGCACCAGGCGCGAACAAAAGTACACTGGATTTTATAAGATACGCGCGTAGCCACACGTATCTTATAAAATCCGGGGTCGGCGCGCGCAAGGGGGTGCACATTTGTGCAACCTGCGCGCGCCGAGCCCAGCACATGCTGCCTGTTCCCTCCGAGGCCGCTCCGATTTCGGAGCGGCCTCGGAAGGAACTTTCCTTCGCCCTCCCCCCACCTTCCCCCACCTTCCCCTCCCTTCCCCTACCTAACCCACCCCCCCCCGGCCCTATCTAAACCCCCCCTTACCTTTGTTGGCAGATTTACGCCTGCTAAAAGCAGACGTAAATCTGCGCGCGCCAGCAGGCTGCTGGCGCGCCATCACCCGACCCGGGGGCTGGTCTGGAGGCCTCGACCATGCCCCCGGGCCGGCGCCACGCCCCGGGCCCGCCCCCAAAACGCTGCATCATACTCCCGAAAGGCCGCGTCGTTTCGGGAACGCCCTCTCCCCGCCCCTTTTACGAAGCCCCGGGACTTACGCGCATCCCGGGGCTCTGCGCGCACCGTTGGCCTATGCAAAATAGGTGCGCCGACGCACAGGGCATTTAAAATCCGCCCCTCAGTTCTTTAAAAGTCTACCTTACTGACTGACTATTTAAAAATACAGTTTAACTTGTTTATTCACTGCCTTTCTGACTATTAAAAGCACAAACACACAAACACACTAAATAATATTCCCAAATAGTTAACTTTGCCCCAATACTTTTAAAAAAGACAATGCCCCAAGCAAAAACTTACTGATTCCTTTCAGCCACCAGCAAGGTGATCCTCTCCTCTCAGTGTTCCCACTGGTTGAGAGAACATTGCCCAAATCTCATCTTGGAGTGAGTTTCCTCTCTCCGTCAGTCCTCAGATCTTCACAAGAGACCACTGTTCTGTTCGTATGTCTCATTTTGAATGTCAAAGTGGCCCCTAACCCCCCTACACTAATACCTAAACCTCACCTCGAGTTACTAGGTGGGCCTACCATAGGGATACAAATACCTTTCTAGGGAGATGACATTATGGCCAGTTGCTCTCTCTCTCTCTCTCATTCACAAAGTCTGATAATGTTATCACAATTTGCACAAACTTCACTCTTCACACAGGTAATTAGCACAAATTGCAATAAACCACACTCCTTTTGCTCTCGCATGCAGTACTTACAGCATTTTGATAAATCTAGGCCTTAGAGAGGTAGTATGGTTAGGGTAGAGATAGTATAATAAAAATATACATTACCTTGGTATTAAATCAGAAGTGTAAGATAATTATGATAACAGCTCTTGGTAGGCTTGTTTAAAAAGCCAAGTTTTAATCCCCTTTTTAAATAATTTGATGTAATCTTCTAGTCGTAATTCCTGCAGGATGGAGTTCCATAGAAGGGGTCCAGCAATAGAGATAGATCTTTCTCTTACATTAGTTAGGTGGGCAATTTTGGGGGAAGGAATTGGTAGCATCCCTGTTCCAGTTGATCTGGTGGTTCTTGAGGGGATGTAGAAGTGAAGTGAAGAGGTTAGCCATTCAATTTTTTCATTGTAGAGGGTTTTGTGTATGCTGGGCCCTGTATTTTACCGGCAGCCAATGAAGTTCTTTTAATATTGGGGTGATGTGTTCAGCTCTTCTAGTACCTGTCAAGAGTCTAGCTGCAGAGTTCTGCAGAAGTTGCAATGGTCTTGTTATATTTGCGGAAGGCCTAAGAATAGTGAGTTGCAGTAGTCGAATCTTGATAAGATCAGTGCCTGTAAGCCAGTTCTAAAGTCTTTAGGGAATAGGAGGGGTTTTAAATCTTTTGAGTATGTTTAATTTGAAGTAACCATCGCTTATGATTTTTTTAACGCAGGATTTCATGGAGAATTCGCAATCTATAAGAATCCCTAGATCTCGTACTTCTAGGGAGATGGGGTAGTTTTTCGCTGCTTCTTGAATTCCAAGCTCTTTTGTCTTGCTTAATTTAGGGGAGATGTATTGGATTTCAGTTTTTTTAGTATTTAGGGAAAGATTAATTTGGGTTAATAGATTTATTTTATTTATTTATTTAAAATTTTTATATACCGGCATTCATGATACAATCACATCATAATATTATCATTAATCACATCATAATATTATCATTAATAGATAAGTTATTTGGCAAACTTCAGTAGTCAGAGTTATCCAGATACAGTCATAAAGTTATCCAGAGCAGTCATAAAGTTAGTCAGGTAAGTTTATCCGACTAATTAGGGCTTTATATGCCTATATTCAGCAGAACATTTAATCAGCAGTGCTGATGAATATGGACCTCTATTTTTCCAGTTTGTATTTTCAATAAATATTTTAGAGTTTAAGAATTGGCCTAGTTTTGTCTAGGACGTTAAATGAGTGTTTCATTTATTGTGGTCCCAGTCGCGGCAGTCGCGACTGGGCCCTTACCTCTTTGGTCCTGACACGTCTCCGAGGGCCTGCGGCCTGTTTTGCGGCATCCCCATGGGGGGGACGCCGCCGAGAAGCCCTGCCTGGATGCCTTCTCCCTGGGCGCACGCGAGCGCGCAAGCTGCGTTTATAAAGACGGTTTCCCGCCACTGGAAGCTCCGCCCTATCCGCAACGTCAGACGCTGTGGCCTATGTAAGGCCGCCGCGGAGCCCAGGACTTTGCCTTGCAACGGGGTTCCTTGCGGTTCTCTGTTGCCCCGGAGTGTGCTATTGCGTTAGCAGCTCCGTTCCTGCCTGAGACTTGCTTTGCTCCGTGCCCAAGTCTTGCTTCTGTCTGGCTTGCTCGTAGTAACCTGTTCTGCTTCAGTTCCAGCTTGGTTCCAGTCGCCAGTCCTGCTTCAGCTCTTGTCTGGTTCCAGTAGCCAGTCCTGCTTCAGTGTCCTGCTTCAGCTCCTGTCTGGTTCCCGTAGCCAGTCCAGCTTCAGCTCCTGTCTGGTTCCAGTAGCCAGTCCTGCTTCAGCTCCTGTCTGGTTCCAGTAACCAGTTCTGCTTCAACTCCTGTCTGGTTCCAGTAGCCAGTCCCGCTGCAGCTCCTGCTTGCTCCAGTTCCAGTCTGCTTCAGTACCTGCCTGACTCCTGATCCCTGCCTGCCTGCTCCAGCTTCCGTGATCTCCTAAGTCCCAGCGGCCGGGCTCCTACGGGCTCCTCCCGGGGGAGTACCGGCTTCCAGGGTGAAGCTCACATCCAGCTCCTGCCTGGTACCTGCCTCCCAACCTGTTACTCATTAGAGACTATAGTACACCTCTCCCCAGTCTCTCACAGGTCGGCCCAAGGGTCCACTAAACAGTTCACTCTCAACAGATTGCAAGGCCATGGACTCGGCCAAGGTACCAGGACCCCAGGATCTTCCTAGGTTGGCTCTGCAGCTACAACAGCAACAACAATACCTGGACGTCCTGGCCGGATCCATTGGGCAACTGGCTGCCCGAATGGATGCCCACGATATTCGTCCTTCGCCTGCTGTGGGTTTGAGACCCGAGGATGCAGCCTCACCCGTGACTCAGCTGCTGCCGCCTGCCCGCTACGCTGGAGATGCTAAGATCTGCCGTGGGTTCTTAAACCAGTGTTTCGTGCACTTCTCTCTATTGCCCCGGCAGTTTCCCATGGATTCCGTCAAAGTAGTGTACATTCTCTCTCTGCTCAATGGAAAGGCCCTGGTGTGGGCCTCCCCCCTTTGGGAGCGTAACGACTCCTCCTTGGATGACTTGCAGCAGTTTGTCACCAATTTTCACCAAGCCTTTGACGAACCGGCCCGCCAGGTCTCAGCCACGTCAGAGTTGCTACAGCTTAGCCAAGGATCCCATTCTCTGGCGGACTATGCGATGGACTTTAGAATTCTCACTCAGCAGTTCTTTCGCCTCCTTTTTGCTGGTAAGCACTGAATTCTTTCTCCCAAAATAGAAAAAAACAGCTCTGGCTTTAAGGTTCCTACCAGGCTGACGTCACTCGGGAGGGCGGGTCTTTGTAAACACCGTCGGGGCTAGGTTAAGCAAACACCTTACCCCCGGACAGCAAAGCAGTTCTTTCGCCTCCTTTTTGCTGGTAAGCACTGAATTCTTTCTCCCAAAATAGAAAAAAACAGCTCTGGCTTTAAGGTTCCTACCAGGCTGACGTCACTCGGGAGGGCGGGTCTTTGTAAACCACCGTCGGGGCTAGGTTAAGCAAACACCTTACCCCCCGGACAGCAAAGCAGTTCTTTCGCCTCCTTTTTGCTGGTAAGCACTGAATTCTTTCTCCCAAAATAGAAAAAACAGCTCTGGCTTTAAGGTTCCTACCAGGCTGACGTCACTCGGGAGGGCGGGTCTTTGTAAACACCGTCGGGGCTAGGTTAAGCAAACACCTTACCCCCCGGACAGCAAAGCAGTTCTTTCGCCTCCTTTTTGCTGGTAAGCACTGAATTCTTTCTCCCAAAATAGAAAAAACAGCTCTGGCTTTAAGGTTCCTACCAGGCTGACGTCACTCGGGAGGGCGGGTCTTTGTAAACACCGTCGGGGGCTAGGTTAAGCAAACACCTTACCCCCCGGACAGCAAAGCAGTTCTTTCGCCTCCTTTTTGCTGGTAAGCACTGAATTCTTTCTCCCAAAATAGAAAAAAACAGCTCTGGCTTTAAGGTTCCTACCAGGCTGACGTCACTCGGGAGGGCGGGTCTTTGTAAACACCGTCGGGGCTACAGCAGCGAGCACGAGAATTACGTACGACAAAACAAAGCCCTGCCCACAGTTCTTCATGCTCTCTGCCTTCACCCAGACCTGCTCGTCCTGATGTTTCTGCCTCAGAACCCATGCAGTTGGGTGATGCCCCGCTCTCCCCTGAGGAGAGACAACGCCACCGCTCGATGGGCTTGTGCCTTTACTGTGGTCAGAAAGGCCATTTCTTGGCATGCTGCCAGGAGCATGCGGGAAAACTCCAGAACCTAGGAGGTCGGGAGGAGCTCCTCCTAGGTTGTGCCACAGCTCCTCAGAGTATGATACCCATTACCTTGGAGTTTCCTGGAGGGTCTTTGGAAACCCTCACCTTCCTCGATTCCGGAGCCGGAGGTAATTTTATCCAGCAAGACTTGGTCTCTCAACTGCAGATACCTACGCAGAAACGAGAGGTTCCACTTTGAATTTACTCCATTCAAGGAACGCTCCTTCTAGGTCGCATATCGACTGCCATGGCTCCCATCACAGTCCACACCGGGGCAATCCACTTGGAGGAGATAGCCTTCCTAATTCTTGAAAAGGCTGTCCTCCCCGTGGTGCTGGGGCTGCCGTGGCTCAAAAAGCACTCGCCTGTGATCCAGTGGGATACTCTGCAAATCACTAAGTGGAGTCCCTATTGCCTCTCTCATTGTATGAAGATTCCCAAGCCTCCAGCACTCCTGCTTTTGCATTCCGCCCTTGGACCTCCAGCTCCATGTCTTTACCGATGTCTTCTCAAAGACAAAAGCAGAAATCCTTCCACAGCACCGTCCATATGACGGTGCTGTGGAAATATGCCACCTCGGGGTAGGGTGTACCCCTTGTTCCTGCCCGAGACACGGGCCATGTCCAAGTACATCACTGAGAATTTAGCAAAATGATTCATTTGCCCGTCGAAATCGCCCGCCGGGGCAGGATTCTTTTTCGTTGGTAGTCGTTGAGCGTTGAGTCGTTGAGCGTTGAGTCGTTGAGCGTTGAGTTGTTGAGCGTTGAGTTGTTGAGCGTTGAGTCGTTGAGCGTTGAGCCCTCGGTAGTCGATACAGGGCCCTGAGGCCCTGTATCGACTACCGAGGGCTCAACGCGATTACGAAACGGGACCGATACCCTCTCCCGTTGATACCAGAGCTACTTGATCGGCTCCAAGGCGCAAGAGTCTTCACGAAGTTGGATTTATGCGGAGCCTACAACTTAGAATCCATCCTGGAGACGAATGGAAGACACGTTCAATACCCGGGATGGGCATTACAAATACCTCGTAATGCCCTTTGGCCTTTGTAATGCCCCAGTGGTCTTCCAGCACCTGATGAACGAGGTGCTATGGGATTTACTCAACATCTGTGTGATCGCCTACCTCGACGACGTCCTAATCTACTCCCGTGACCTGCCTACGCACCGCCAGCATGTTCGCCAGGTGCTCCAAATACTCAGAGAGCACAGTTTATATGCTAAGCTTGAGAAATGCAGCTTTGAAAAAACTTCCTTACCGTTCCTGGGGTATATTGTTTCGGCTGACGGCTTCCAGATGGATCCGGAGAAAGTCGCTGCAATTAGGAAATGGCCGCGGCCGAGGGGCCTCAAGGCATTACAACGTTTCCTCGGCTTTGCTAACTTTTACCAGCATTTCATCCACGGTTATTCCCGCGTAGTGGCTCCTCTGACTGCGCTCACCCAGAAGGGAGCCAATGCGGTGGACTGGCTTGCCCAAGCCTGCCAAGCCTTCGAAGATCTGAAAAGATCTTTCCTACAAGACACATGCCTCCACCATCCTGATCCCAGTTGGCCGTTCGTGGTGGAGGTTGATGCCTCGAATGTAGCTGTTGGAGCAGTACTGAGCCAGCACTCCGACACGGGACAGCTTACTCAAGGAGGTTCTCCCTGGCTGAGAGTAATTACGGGGTCGGCGACAAGGAATTGCTCGCCTTGAAACTCGCTCTGGAAGAATGGAGGCAGTGGTTGGAGGGATCCAATCACCCCTTCACCATTTACACGGATCATAAGAACCTCTCTTTCCTCTGCCAAGCCCAGCGCCTGAACCTGAGACAAGCCTGGTGGTCTTTGTTCTTTGACCAGTTTTGACTTCACCCTGTGATATCGCCCTGGCTCAAAAAATGTGTGAGCAGACGCTCTGTCACTGTCCACTGAGGATGAAGAGACTCCGGAGATGCCCCAGTACATTTTAGATCCCAGGAAGGTGTGTCTTGCCGCCACCTCCGTATCCTCCGAAGAAAAGACCATAGTCCCACGCCGCTCTCGAAGGGCTGTGCTGGCATGTGCCCACGAATCCCTCACGGGAGGGCATGTGGGCCGTACCGGGATTCTAGACCTCCTCAACCAGTACTATTGGTGGCCAATGGTAAGACAAGATGTTCGTCTCTTCGTCGACTCTTGTCCCACCTGCGCATTGCAGAAACCACTTGGCGGGAAACCCAGAGGATTGTTATACCCTTTGCCTATCCCGGTGGAGCCCTGGATGCATATCTCCACTGATTTTGTGGTGATCTCCCAGCATCAGACGGGAACACAGTCATCTGGGTCGTTGTGGACCAGTTCTCCAAAATGGCTCATTTTGTTCCCTTGTCAAAATTGCCTTCAGCTCCCGACTTGGCTAATTTGTTTGTTCAACATGTGTTCCGACTGCATGGCCTTCCCCAGGACATCGTATCGGACCGAGGACCACAATTCACCATCCGCTATTGGAAGGCATTATGTAAATGCTTCAAGGTCCAGTTGAGTCTCTCATCAGCCTTCCACCCTCAGAGTACTGGACAGACCGAATGTACGAACTGGACCCTGAAGACCTTCCTGTGTTCCTTTGTAAACGAAAGACAAGACGATTGGGCCAAGCTACTCCCATGGGCGGAATTTTCATACAACAATCATACACACTCCGCTACAGGAAGTTCTCCCTTCCTAGCGGTCTATGGGAAGCAGCTTTGGCCGCCCTTGCCCTCTCCTGAACCAAGTGCGATGCCAGCAGTGCAATTCTCTGCCCGCCAGCTACTCGCCCTTTGGACGTCTATCCAAAAGAAGATGCAAAGAGCTGCCCGCGCTGCCAAAACGTGGGCAGACAGCCACCATCAGCCAGCACCAGTCTACCTCCCAGGGGACCGTGTTTGGCTGAGTACAAAGAATTTACAACTTCAGATTCCCTCTCGCAGATTCGCTTTCAGATTCTGCGGACCATTCCGCGTTGCCGAGCACGTAGGAGCTGTTTCCTATCGCTTGCGCTTACCCTCCTCTATGCATGTGCACAATGTCTTCCATGTGTCACTTTTGAAGCCTCTCATCCTCTCCAGGTACCATCCCCGAGCTCCCGAATCTGCAGATCCTTCCATGCCAGGAGATACCACCTACTAAGTCTGGGAGGTTCTAGATGTCAGATTTCATCAACACCGCTGGGAGTACCTCATCGCCTGGGAGGGCTGTGGCTCTGAGGACAACACATGGGAGCCAGCTCGCAACATCCTTGATAAGGACTTACTGAAAACCTTCCATCAAGACCACCCAGGTAAACCCGGGCCTGCTAAGAGGGGGCGTAAGAGGGGAGGTACTGTTGTGGTCCCAGTCGCGGCAGTCGCAACTGGGCCCTTACCTCTTTGGTCCCGGCCCGTCTCCGAGGGACTGCAGCCTGTTTCGCGGCATTCCCGCGGGGGGGGGGACGCCGCTGAGAAGCCCTGCCTGAATGCCTTCTCCCTAGGCAAGCCGCGCTTATGAAGGCCGTTTCCCGCCACTGGAAGCTCCGCCCTATCCGCAACGTCAGAATCCACGGCCTATGTAAGGCCGCCGCGGAGCCCAGGACTTTGCCTTGCAATGGGGTTCCTTGCGGTTCTCTGTTGCGCCTTGCCCTGGAGTGTGCTATTGTGTTAGCAGCTCCGTTCCTGCCTGAGACTTGTTTCACTCCGTGCCCAAGTCTTGCTTCTGTCTGGCTTGCTCGTAGTAACCTGTTCTGCTTCAGTGCCAGCTTGGTTCCAGTAGCCAGTCCTGCTTCAGCTCCTGTCTGGTTCCAGTAGCCAGTCCTGCTTCAGCGTCCTGCTTCAGCTCCTGTCTGGTTCCCATAGCCAGTCCTGCTTCAGCTCCTGTCTGGTTCCCGTAGCCAGTCCAGCTTCAGCTCCTGTCTGGTTCCAGTAACCTGTTCTGCTTCAACTCCTGTCTGGTTCCAGTAGCCAGTCCCGCTGCAGCTCCTGCTTGCTCCAGTTCCAGTCTGCTTCAGTACCTGCCTGACTCCTGATCCCTGCCTGCCTGCTCCAGCTTCCGTGATCTCCTAAGTGCCAGCGGCCGGGCTCCTACGGGCTCCTCCCGGGGGGAGTACCGACTTCCAGGGTGGAACCACCTAAGTCCCAGTGGCTGGGCTCCTACTGGCTCTTCCCGGGGGAGTACCGGCTTCCAGGGTGAAGCTCACGTCCAGTTCCTGCCTGGTATCCGCCTCCCGACCTGTCACTCATTAGAGACTATAGTACACCTCTCCCCAGTCTCTCACAGGTCGGCCCAAGGGTCCACTAAACAGTTCACTCACAACATAATTGTGCAGTATATTGTGTGGTGAGGACAGAATATCTGCTTTTCTTTGTTACAACACAACTAAAATTGCAAGAAAGGAGACAAACCTACATTTTCAACCTCACACACATGGGCTAAAACAGGGTACAACCAATTTCATAAGAGGGGTTTGCAAGGCTCTTAATGATAAAATTAACTTCCTTTACACTATTGTGTAACACAGAACAAAAACATACTTTTATTTTCTACTTACACAATCTGCAGTAAAGGAATTCCATAAGTGAGCTTGTCTCTAGAAAGCAAACCAGTGCAAGTGTTTCTCACTGGTACATGAATCATTTTGGTGAGCCAGAGGCTTCATTTCTGCTGTGTCTCACTCCACTGGCAGCCTTGGGCCAGAGCAGATAGAGTTCACAGTATTTGTACCAGAGGAAACGAAAGGAAAAGAAGCATTTCCCCCTGCAGGAAACCTGCAGGGGGAAATGTAAGCTAAGAGGAAACTCTCAGGGAAAAATGTAAACATACAGCTTATTTTTTCCCTGTAGTATTTTCTGAGATTTCAACTGAACTGTGTTGCGTTCATGGACCCTTAGGCTGAGGCAGGATAAGCACAACCTGCAGCAGGGCTGGATTGGTCTATCAGGGGATCGGGCATCCCCCAGTGGGCCGGTCACTCTAGTCACTTGGTCTGCCGAGCGCAGCTGTGATAGAGCCGCGCTCAGCAGACCACATAGTATCTCCTGGGCCGGCCTGGGCAGCGAATCTCCGGGCCGGTCATCAGCGGGAATCTGCCCCTGACCTGCAGGGAGGAGCCTTGCAGGTTCCCACCATCAGCAGGACCCAGCTGCAGAGAACTAGTTGGAGCTTCGCCTATACCAGCCCTCGTTACCCTTGGGTTGAGCATTTGGGTGCTGGGGCCAGCAGGTCTTAGGTGTCTGCTGATGGCATACAAGGTCATCATAGAGTAGATGGTAGGCAGATGGAAGTCAGACGTATCAGGAGGTAGGTAGTGGTCAGTGGTAGGCAACGGCATATGCGGTGGTTAGTGGCAGACAGCATATGCAGTGGTTAGTGGCAGACAGCATATGCAGTGGTTAGTGGCAGACAGCGGTCGAGCTAGGGGGCACTCCTTGAAGTTAGCATGTGGCACATTTAAAACTAATCGGAGAAAGCCCTTTTTCACTCAAGGCACAATTAAACTCTGGAATTTGTTGCCAGAAGATGTGGTTAGTTCAGTTAGTGTAGCTGTGTTTAAAAAAGGATTGGATAAATTCTTGGAGGAGAAGTCCATTACCTGCTATTAATTAAGTTGATTTAGAAAATAGCCACTGCTATTACTAGCAACGGTAACATGGAATAGACTTAGTTTTTGGGTACTTGCCAGGTTCTTATGGCCTGGATTGGCCACTGTTGGAAACAGGATGCTGGGCTTGCTGGACCATTGGTCTGACCCAGTATGGCATGTTCTTATGAGCATATCCAGGATAACTATTTAGATTAGGATGCAATGATGGAATTAAACTAACAACTAGGTCAGTCTGATAGACTGCAAGTACAGTAATAACTTGGAGATCTATATTCAGACACAGTTCAGAAAGCAAAGTTATCCGGATAAATTTATCTGACTAACTTTGGAAGCATATTCAACAGTGCAGCCACACTATTGAATAATTATAGCCGGCTAACTTTAAGGGCAGCTCTTAGCTGACTAAGAGGGTCATTTATCAAAGTGCTATATGGTGTTTTTGCATGCAAAAAACACCATAATGAGAGAGAGAGAGAGAGAGAGAGAGACTAGCCATAATGCCCTCACACTAGATAAGTATTTATATCTCTATGGGAGGCCCACCCAGTAACTCGAGGTGAGGTTTAGGTATTAGTGTAGGGGTTAGGGGCCACTTTGACATTCAAAGATAAGATTTGTGCAATGTTCTCTCAACCTAGCTTGATGGACTAGGTTGAGAAAACATTGCACAAATCTCATCTTTGGGTGAGATTCCTCACTCCGAAGGTCATCAAATCTTCACAAGAGAGCACTGTTCTGTTCGTACGTCTCACTTTGAATGTCAAAGTGGCCCCTAACCCCTACACTAATACCTAAACCTCACCTCGAGTTACTAGGTGGGCCTCCCATAGAGATATAAATACCTATCTAGTGTGAGAGCATTATGACTAGTCTCTATTTCTCTCTCTCTCATTGTGATAACTGCCTATTACCATAAAACACACCCCTTTTCCTATTGTATGCAATATTTAATGATAAATCCAGGCCTAAGTCTTAGGTGTCTGCTGATGGCATACAAGGTTTTCATAGAATAGATGGGTAGGCAGATGGAGGTCAGACATATTAGGAGGTATTGGAATTAGTTGGTTAACTTACCTGGCTAATTTAACTCCTTCCAGTTACACCCCTGGACCACTCCTAACTTATCTGATTAAATTCTAGCCATGTAACTTATTAGCCAGCTAGAATTTAGCCGGGTAAAAGCCAAATATAGCCAGGTAAGCCTTTTAGATGGATAACTATTAAGTTATCTGCCTAAATGGCTTTTGAATATGGACCTCATGAAATCCTAGCAGAAACTCAGACCCTCAAATAGCTGAGTTTGTCTTGAAGGGGATCTAGGAGGACACACTTATATTAGTAATTATTTGGACTATTTAAAAGTTTTTTGGTTAGACATATGAAGAAATTAGATTGCAAGCTCTGCCTAGTAGGGACTCTCTCTAATGTGTTTTTTGTGGTGCCACTCAATGCTGTGTGCATCGAGTGGCACCACAGAAGTGATTAGTAGTAGTATTAATACCTGGGTGTAAATTAAGTGGAGGATCTTGTATGCTTATCTGCCTAAGGTGGTACAGTATAAATGAGAAAGATGACAAAAACTGGCTCAGATAGGAAGAGATAACTTGCAACGGTCACGCTCTATGGCTGGTAGCTGAGATATATCCCTTATTGTGTGGATGGAAATAACTGGGCAGACTGGTTGAAACAGATGGTCATTTTCTGCCTTGAAATACATTACTAAACATTATTAACCAAAAGGATCATTTATATACAATGGGACCTTTATTAGGCAGAGGAAGAGACAGATGAAAATCCATACAAGAAAAGTAATAGAATGAATGATCATGCTGAGCTGAAGATCTACCCTCAGCGGGCGGATGTGGAGTGTGTAGCATCCTCACAAGCCTTCATCCTGTGAAAACACAACAAATAAATTACGGGAAGCCATTCAGAGAAGGGCTAACAAAATAGGACCAGATCTGCAACACAAATTCTACCAAGAACGGCTTAACATACTGAACAATGTACTCACTGGAGGAAAAAGGAGAAAGAAGATGAGGAAGAAACATTCAAATATCTAGCAAGCTTCAATAAAGTACAGGAAGATGACATTTTACATAGAAAAAGAAATTCAAAGACAAGTTGAAGGGAGGACAACTCAAAGGAAATGTTAGGAAATCCTTTTTTACTGAAAGGGTGGGGTCTGATCCAGTATGGCAATTTCTTCTTTCTTGTGCATGGAGTGAGCTACTAGCAGAGGTGGTAGAAACCAGTGCTGACAGCAGGTAAGCATGTTTGGAACAGATAAAGAGGACAGTGATAAGAGCAAAAGTGGGGAAGAGGTAGGTAAAATAAATCAGGGGCTTGACTGCCTATCTGGAAAGCTAGAGGCCAAAAGGAGAGATAAGAAAATTAATTTGCACACAACTGTAGTATGGCTGTATCAAGCCCCATGAAGAGAAGGCACGGTCAATCAACATGAAATAGCATTAAAATTTTGGTTCATTCTTGGATAATATGTGAGAAGAGGGAAGGAGGTGGTATGTGCCCTAGGATGGGCAGCAGGCCAACTTGGCTACATTCCCAGCTAAGGACAAAAAGGAGAAGACGTGATCTCCTGCTTGTAGCCAAGTTTGCTCAACTGACAACTAGGAGACATCTTTAACTCAGTGGCTAGAGTAAAGACAAGGAGGCTGATGGCCACAGCTAGAGCTGGGTATGTGGTCAAGCTAGTATGACTAGTAGCAGGAAGTATCCTTAGCTAGAGTAATGTAGGCAGAAGGTAACTGACTAAACTGGCCCTTATCTGTTATCATTTACTATCTTACTTCACTATACATGACTATTCCTGTCATTCACCTGATTTTGGCCCTTCTTCCGGCAATCTCCACAGAAGACTCCCAGGCACCCATTAACTACTTGGAAGGCACAGAGGACAAGCTCTAGGCAGCTCAGGCCCAGCAGAATAGAGAAGAGGGTGATGTTCCACAGGACAATGTTCTTAGGACTGACGCATATATCCCAGGTGCTCTTGTTAGTCAGATAACTCTCACTGTGTAGAGAAGAGGAATAGGGGATGATGTGTGAGTCTCATAAGCAATAATTGGAGTCTTTCATAGAGTCAGAAAGTTCCTGTCCCATGAGCTTAGAAAGCACAATGTGTTCTACAATCCAGTTGTGTTACCACCTGACCTAGCGATATGAGTAATGGAAATGATCATTGGCCATGGTAAAGTCATATAGCCTTCCAAAGTAGTGATGGCCCCTGTGGCAGGTAGTGATAAGACTGTCATACTCCTCCTATCGCCTTCTGTAATGGTTCTGTAAAGCACAAGTAGACCATTGCTCTCCCTCAACAGTGGAGAAGCTAGGATCACAAGGAGGAAAAGAGGAGTTATATTCAGACAACAACCAACAAGGTTTGTTTACCCAGCATAGGCTGGGTAAACAAATAAGCATGGGAATAGCTTGCTTATTGCAACAGTTACTACCCCTAACCAATTAAGCTAGATACTTCACTTAGATGCAGCTCCAACACTGCTCTTTACTGGTTATACTCCCATTGAATAATGGGAGGTGTAGCTCCTACTTTTCTCAGGGAATCAAAACTACAATTCCATGAATGTAAAATGGGCTGACATGAAGCTATCTTGTTGCCCTAAGAATCCTTGCCCTTTTGGGGCTTCTACTGGCCAGTCTTTCTTTCCTTGTAGTCAATGCCTGCAATCTAGTGACTCATAGTTGTAAACCATACTGGTCATGTGTATAGTCACACTGGAACAGACATCCTGACTGAACACAGAGAACTTCCCTGCCAGTTCACTGTCTGTGAAAGCCTATAAGATATTTCCTAATAGAAACATAGAAATGTAGAAGTGACGGCAGAAGAAGACCAAACGGCCCATCCAGTCTGCCCAGCAAGCTTTCACACCTATTTGTTTTCATAATCTGTTACTCTGACCGCTGAGGTCAGGGCCCTTATTGGTAACTTTTTGGTTCCAATTTCCTTCCACCCCCACCATCGATGCAGACAGCAGTGCTGGAGCTGCATCTAAGTGAAGTATCTAGCTAATTGGTTTGGGGTAGTAACCACCATAATAAGCAAGCTACTCCCGTTTGTTTACCCTGCATGTGCAATTCAGCCATTGTTGGTTGTCTGAATAAAAATCCTCTTTACTTAATTCCCTCTGTTGCTGAAGCAGTGAGCTGCGCTGGATACTTATTCTAAGTCAAGTATCATGCTTAATTGATTCGGGGTAGTAGCCACCGTAACAAGCAAGCTACACCCATGCTTATTTGTTTACCCAGACTATGTAATTCATTCTTGTTGGTTGATGCTGATATAAATCATCTTTTCTTCATTCTCTCTGCCGTTGAAGCAGAGAGCTATGTTGGATGTGCGTTGCAAGTGAAGTATCAGGCTTAATTGATTCGGGGGTAGTAAGCGCTGTAACAAGCCAGCTACTCCTATGCTTATCTGTTTACCCAGACTATGTAATTCATTCCTTGTTGGTTGATGCTGAATATAAATCATCTTTTCTTCATTTTCCCTGCGTTGAAGGAGAGAGCTATGCTGGATGTGCATTGAAAGTGAAGTATCAGGCTTATTTGATTTGGGGTAGTAACCGCCGTAACAAGCAAGCTACTCCCCTGCTTTTTTGTGGATGCAAATCCTTTTTTCCACATTTCCTCTTGCTGTTGAAACATAGAGCAATATTGGAGTCGCATTAACTGTGTGTATGTTTATTGAACAAGGATATTGATCTACAGGTAGTAGCCGTCATTCCCGCAAGCAAGCCACCCCTTGCCTCTTCTCTTCATTCACATCCTCTAGACTTTATGGATCCACATTGTTTATCCCACTCCCCTTTGAAATCCTTCACAGTTTTGGTCTTCACCACTTCCTCCGGACTTCCCTAAAAAGTAATGACTTCCCTAAAAAGTAGGCTCCCTTACTTTAAGGTTTTGAAAGGGTACTCCCACTTGTTAAGCGTAGTCTCACATAATGGACCATCAGCCAGAGCCGTGGAGGAGACAATGAGGCAGTAGAAACTTCCCAGCACCCCAAACAGAGAGGAAAATACAGACCGCAGCATCTGTGGGGAAGAAACAGACCATCAAAGCAACAATAAAATACAATTATACCATGTATGTGAGCTCAACAAGTGAAATTCCATGCAGTGTGTCAGTCAACATGGATTTACCCAAGAGAAGTCTTGCCTAACAAAACTGCTTCATTTTTTTGAAGGGGTTAATAAACATGTGGATAAAGGTGAACCAGTAGATGTAGTGCATTTGGATTTTCAGAAGGCGTTTGACAAAGTCCCTCATGAGAGGATTCTAAGAAAACTAAAAAGTTATGGGATAGGAGGTGATGTCCTTTCGTGGATTACAAACTGGTTAAAAGACAGGAAACAGAGAGTAGGATTAAATGGTCAATTTTCTCAGTGGAAAAGGGTAAACAGTGGAGTGCCTCAGGGATCTGTACTTGGACCGGTGCTTTTCAATATATATTTATTTTTTTATTTATTAAAGGCTTTTATATACCGACTTTCTTGATACAAATCAAATCAACTCGGTTTACATTGAACTAAGCAGAAAATATAATTAACCAATCAACAAGAGATAAAGGAGCATAAAAGTTACATTATAACAAGGATGCCTTAACTTGGAGTAAGAAATAAAGAGGGGGTGAACGAAATAAATAAATAAATACTATATACAAAAGAGGGGGGCGAGGAGCCAACCTCTTTAATAGTTACTATGCATGAAAATATGGATAAGTTTGTTTACATAAGTGAGTGATGGAACAATTCTTGATCAGGCAATGGGGTTTGTAGTGGGGAAGGCTTGGCTGAACAGCCATGTCTTTAGTTTCTTTTTAAAAGTTATTAGACAGGTCTCCAGTCTGAGGTCCGGAGGCATGGCATTCCAAATGGAAGGGCCTGCGGTAGAGAATGACCGGTCTCTGATATTTGAATGGTGCACTAATTTGATTGGAGGAATGTGTAAGGATCCCTTGTAGGCATCCCTTAAAGGTCTGGCCATCGAGTGCAGTCTGAGAGGATGAAGCAGATCAAGAGGGGTCTGATGGTGGATATTTTTATGAATGATTGTGAGAGATTTATGAAGAATCCGGAAGTTTACTGGGAGCCAGTGGAGATCTTTTAGAATGGGAGAGATATGCTTATATATATATATATATATATATATATATATATATATATATATATATATATATATATATATATATATATATAAAAATGATCCGGAAAGGAATACGACGAGAGAGGTTATCAAATTTGTGGATGATACAAAATTATTCAGAGTAGTTAAATCACAAGCGGATTGTGATACATTACAGGAGGACCTTGCAAGACTGGAAGATTGGGCATCCAAATGGCAGATGAAATTTAATGTGGTCAAGTGCAAGGTGTTGCATATAGGGAAAAATAACCCTTGCTGTAGTTACACAATATTAGGTTCCATATTAGGAGCTACCACAAGAAAAAAGATCTAGGCATCATAGTGGACAATACTTTAAAATCGTCGGCTCAGTGTGCTGCAGCAGTCAAAAAAGCAAACAGAATGTTAGGAATTATTAGGAAGGGAATGGTTAATAAAACGGAAAATGTCATAATGCCTCTATATCGCTCCATGGTGAGACCGCACCTTGTATACTGTGTACAATTCTGGTCGCCGCATCTCAAAAAAGATATAGTTGTGATGGAGAAGGTACAGAGAAGGGCAACCAAAATGATAAAGTGGATGGAACAGCTCCGCTATGAGGAAAGGCTGAAGAGGTTAGGGCTGTTCAGCTTGGAGAAGAGATAGCTGAGGGGGGATATGATAGAGGTCTTTAAGATCATGTGAGGTCTTGAACGAGTAGATGTGAATAGTTTATTTACACTTTCGTATAATAGAAGGACTAGGGGGCATTCCATGAAGTTAGCAAGTAGCACATTTAAGACTAATTGGAGAAAATTCTTTTTCACTCAACGCACAATAAAGCTCTGGAATTTGTTGCCAGAGGATGTGGTTAGCGCATTTAGGGGGTCATTTTCCAAGGAGTTACCGCAGGAGATAAATTCGCAAATAGCAGTTAACGTGATTTGTGAATGCAAATTTGTAATTCAGTGGGTGGAGCATATGTAAAGCGGGAAACAGCCGCAGTGTTAGTGTGGCTAATAGCTATAACCCTTTCATTTGTGTTACATTGTGTGCTAGAGGCCAGTAAAGGTTTATCACGGTCCATGACAATTCGGGGGGGGGGGGAGGGGGGGGAGGAGAGAGAGAGAGAGAGAGAGAGAGAGAGAGAGAGAGAGAGAGAGAGAGAGAGAGAGAGTTGCTATAGTGTCTCTTCCTTAGACAGGTATTTGTATCCCTATGAGAGGCCCACCTAGTAACTTGAGGTGGGGATTAGGTATTAGTGTAGGGGGTTGGGGGCCACTTTCACATTCAACGTGAGACGTACGAACAGAACAGTGGTCTCTTGTGAAGATTTGATGGCCTTCGGAGTGGGGAAACTCACTCCAAGATGAGATTTGGGCAATGTTCTCTCCACCTAGCTTGATGGACACTCTACCTGGGCAACAACAAGCTAGGTGGAGAGAACATTGTCCAATTCTCATCTTGGAGTGAGTTTCCCCACTCCGAAGGCCATCAAATCTTCACAAGAGACCACTGTTCTGTTCGTACGTCTCACGTTGAATGTGAAAGTGGCCCCCAACCCCCTACACTAATACCTAATCCCCACCTCAAGTTACTAGGTGGGCCTCTCATAGGGATACAAATACCTGTCTAGGGAAGAGACACTATAGCAAGTCTCTCTCTCTCTCTCTCTCTCTCTCTCTCTCTCTCTCTCTCTCTCTCTCTCTCTCTCTCTCTCTCTCTCTCTCTCTCTCTCTCATACAGGCTGTCTGGAACCATTGTGCACTGCAATGATTCTTTGGGTGTTTTATCGTGCACGGCAATTTTTTATGTTCTTATGGGAAGAGTGAGTGAGATTCCTTTGCAGTGTGAGAGGGAAGTGATGGATGGCCTGAGTGAGACTGTACCATGGTATGTAAGGGCAATGATGGGAGGAATTAGTGAAATTCCATTGCCTGTGTAAATGCAGTGATGGGAGGAGTAAGTGAGACTTCATTGTAGTGTTTGAGGGCAGTGAGGGAGAAATGAGTGAGATTTCATCATTGCTTGTAAAGTCAGTTAATTGTTATATTATTATTAATTCATGATTGGAAATGAACAGGACCTACCCTACATCTGTTCCCACAACACCCAGCTCCACAGCAGCCTTTTCCTCCAGCCCTGACAGCGGCACAGCCAGGACATAGCACCTAGAAACAGGAGACAGCACATGGTCGCCAATCATTATACACAGTATAACAAATGTTGGCCATCATTTCATAAGGTACAATAGCGTGCAGAAACCTGTTAATTTATACAGTCATAAATAGCAACCATTAGTCATTATTAGAGCCATTTCCTTGAATAAAAAAGCCAATGGGGGCTTTGAAAATTGCGTACCCTCAATGTGGGCAAAATTACACATGGTGCTCTACAATGTGGATAATTTTGCCCACATTGTTCAGAGCGGCACCCAGGGTAGGGGAAAGGGCATGCTAAATTTTGTATAATCACTGCACATGTTTCTGATGGAAAAATTACCCACAGTTTCTGGAAGCAATAATCAAAGCAAAACTATCTTCAAAGTTGGTTTTCACCAAAGTAAACAGTTTGATTATTGCTGTCATATGTATATAAGATTGTGATGTTGAACCCGCAAATGCATTATTTACAATAAATCACAGCCACTGGTCATTATATGACTGGGCTTTGCAGGTCACTAATACTTCCCAGTAATTTTCTAGCTCGGGATAGTAGGAGAGATTTTGTATTTTAGAATTACACCCATTCCTGAAACCCCACCTTTTTGGGGTATGGCATCTAGGGTATATAATCCCTTGGTGCATGCTCAGTGCTTTAGTGGGAAGGAGAAGCTGAAGAGCTGGTGAGAAGAGTAGCTGGAGATGCCCAAGGATCTCAAGCACGTTTTTGGAGAAGTAGGAGATCTCTCCAGGATTTCAGCTAGGAGAAAGAAGTCCCTTCAGGTTTTCCATCACTGTTGAGAAGTTTGGATCCCCCTGGATCTTTAGGAAGAATAGTGAAATTTGAGGTTCTTCACAGGGTCTCAAGACAGGACTGACTATTACTTTTTGGGTGTGCCTCCGCTCATCCCTTTTTATATTTGGACACTGATGAAGCAATGAATGAATGCAGGAAGGCAATGCAATGAATGCAGGAAGGCAAAACGATTACTATTATGGTTAAAAGGGGAGATGAAAGAGGCTATTTTAGCCAAAAAAACATCCTTCAAAAATTGGAAGAAGAATCAATCTGAAGAAAATAGGAAAAAGCATAAGCATTATCAAGTTAAGTGTAAAACATTGATAAGACAGGCGAAGAGAGAATTTGAAATGAAGTTGGCCATAGAGGCAAAAACTTATAATAAAATCTTGTTAAAATATATCCAAAGCAAGAAACCTGTGAGGGAGTCTGTTGGACCATAAGATGATCGAGGGGTTAAAGGGGCTCTTAGGGAAGATAAGTCCATTGCAGAAATACTAAATTAATTCTTTGCTTCTGTGTTTACAAATGAGGATGTTGGGGAGATACCAGTTCCAGAGATGCTTTTCAAGGGTGATGAGTCAGATGAACTGAATCAAATCACAGTGAACTTAGAAGATGAGGTAGGCCAGATTGACAAACTAAAGAGTAGTAAATCACCTGGACCGGATGGTATGCATCCTAGGGTTCTGAAGGAACTCAAAAATCCTAGGGTTCTGAAGGAACTAAAAAATGAAATTTCAGATCTATTAGTTCAAATTTGTAACCTATCATTAAAGTCATTCATTGTACCTGAAGACTGGAGGGTGGCCCGTGTAACCCCGATATTTAGAAAGGGCTCCAGGAGAATCTGGGAAACTATAGACCAGTGAGCCTGACTTCAATGCGGGAAAAAATAGAGGAATCTATTCTAAAGATCAAAATCACAGAGCATATAAAAGACATGTTTTGAATGTGACATAGTCAACATGGATTTACCCAAGGGAAGTCAAGGGATAGGAGGTGATGTCCTTTCGTGGATTGCAAACTGGTTAAAGGACAGGAAACAGAGAGTAGGATTAAATGGTCAATTTTCTCAGTGGAAAAGGGTAAACAGTGGAGTGCCTCAGGGAGCTGTACTTGGACCGGTACTTTTCAATATATTTATAAATAATCTGGAAAGAAATACGAGTGACATTATCAAATTTGCAGATGATACAAAATTATTCAGAGTAGTTAAATCACAAGTGGATTGTGATATATTGCAGGAGGACCTTGTGAGACTGGAAGATTGGGCATCCAAATGGCAGATGACATTTAATGTGGACAAGTGTAAAGTGTTGCAAATAGGGAAAAATAACCCTTGCTGTAGTTACATGATGTTAAGTTCCATATTAGGAGCTTCTACCAGGAAAAATATCTAAGCATCATAGTGGATAATACTTTGAAATCATTGGGTCAGTGTGCTGCAGCAGTCAAAAAAGCAAATAGAATGTTAGAAAGTATTAGGAAGGGAATGGTTAATAAAACGGAAAATGTCATAATGCCTCTGTATCGCTCTATGGTGAGACCACACCTTGAATACTGTGTACAATTCTGGTTGTCTCATTTCAAAAAAGAAGGTACAGAGAAGGGCGACCATAATGATAAAGGGGATTGAACAGCTCACCTATGTGGAACAGCTGAAGAGGTTAGTACTGTTCAACTTAGAGAAGAGATGGCTGAGGGGGAATATGATAGAGGTCTTTAAAATCATGAGAGGTCTTGAATGAGTAGATGTGAATTGGTTATTTAAACTTTCGGATAATAGAAGGACTAGGGGGCACTCCAAGAAGTTAGCAAGTAGCACATTTAAGACTAATCTGTTACAATGCTGCTCACGGAGCCCATCCCACGTGCAGCCTCTCACCTGCCTCTGCGCCAGCGCCTGACCGCATCGGTCGACGCCTCAAGGAGGCGAAGGTTGCCCCTGATTGTCGCTACTGGAACTCCTCTTCATGACATAGAGCCACCACCGCAATGCTGCTGTCAGCTCTGCGTGGCAGGGGAAGCCATTGTCGACTGTGCCTCTGAGCGGCAGGGAGTGCTGCTTCCTATGCTGCTTGAGCAGCAGGGAAGCTGCTGACTTTCCACTTCCTTCATGCGGCAGGAATGCCGCCGACGCTTGTCCTCAGGCCTCTAGGTGTGTGCGCATGCCTCTGTACTTTATTTAAAGGGCCAGCAGTGGGAAAAGCCCCGTGGCCCCAACAGATCATATAATCAGCCCATTCCTAGTCCAGCTCTCAGCTGGACTAGGATCATATAATCAGCCTGTTCCTAGTCCAGCTCTCAGCTTCCACTTCCTCGGGGCCTTCGAACCGGATCTCATAGTTGTGGTCTTCCTTTAGATTAAGGTCCTCCGTGGTCTTCTTCCTGGTCTCCTTTGTCTGATGTTCCTGGTCTCGTTTCTCATCGGAGCTCCTTTGTCGCCTGTTCCATGTCCTGATGTTCCATGTTCCTGAGTTCCTGATGTTCCATGTTCTGGTGTTCCTTATTCCCGATGTTCCAGTACTCCAGTTCCTGTGCCCTGATGTCCTGGGTTCTACAGTTACCTGGCTCTGGGTATTGCTCTCTAGCCTTGCCTGATGATTTCCACCTCCAAATGACTATCCTGAGGGTAAATCCATATTTGATACGGTTCCTGTTTCCAGTCATTGGAACCCCGTTCTGGCTGGATCCTTTTCCTGAGCTGCCTGGATTCTCTACCATCCTGAGCTTCAGTCCTGTACGTGTCCTGCTTTACATGTGGTCCACAACCAGCATCTTCAGGTTGTGAAGGGCTTGCAGTGGGACAGGATGGCCTGCGACCAGCCCAAGGGGGGCTGTGTAGGGTGCCCTGAGTGGCAGTGCCTGTCTGAATCTTCCAAGTATCCTGAATCCTTGTCCGATTCTTCTAAGTTCCTCGAGCCCTCGTCTGAATCTTCCAAGTTCCTTGAGTCCTCATCTGAGTCTTCCATGTTCCATGTATGCTCGTCTGAATCTTCCAAGTTCCTCGAGCCCTTGTCTGAGTCTTCCAAGTTCCTGAGTTCCATGTTGCATCCTGTTCCTGCCCTCAGCCACCATCTGACCTCACATACTCATTGTTCCCGTGGCAGCTCCGGAAGGGCTACCAAGAGGCCGAAGGGCTACTCTTGAGACCAGCATTGCGTTGCTGGGTCTCACCACTGCGTGCAGGTCCAGTGGAGGGCTGAGCCTGCCTTGTTCCAGTTCCTGATGTTCCATGTCTTGATCTTGGTCCAGCCTTGTTCCTGTTTCAGCCTGTGCCCATGTCTTGGGGCTTCCCTGAGCCGCACTGTAGCTCAAGGGCTCACAATCCCTCTTGAGCAAGCGAACACACCTCCGCGCTCGCAACATAATCAGAGAAAATTATTTTTCACTCAACGTACAATTAAGCTCTGGAATTTGTTGCCAGAGGATGTGGTTAGTGCAGTTAGTATAACTGGGTTTAAAAAAGGTTTGGATAAGTTCTTGGAGAAGTCCATTAACTGCTATTAATCAAGTTGACTTAGGGAATGGCCTCTACTGTACCCAACTGCTATGGTAACACATATACATTGGAGAACACAAATGCCTGGGGCAAGAAGGTTAACCTTCACCTCCACAGAAAGGACCCACCCCTTGGGTACAGAATTGCTGTGGAAAAGGCAGAGGAACTAGCCCACGCAAAGAAATTCTTTTATGGGTCCTTAGGATATTTGCCATCCGCCAAGAAAGGGTTATATTTAGATTTAGATCTAGGGTATAGGAGTTAGGAGAGGTAAGTATCATTTTTCTACGGCACCCCTGTGACGTTGTCTGGAATGGTGAGCTCCAGTTTTCTCAAAGACAGGCAGAGCAGGAATTCAGTATACCATTTTTTTCCCAGTTATATGGAGAAGCATTGTGGCATTTTGAACAGCAGCTGTGATTTTTCTTTCGGCCCCTATTCCTTGCCTCATGACCTAGTGTTGTCAGTATAGGAAGGAGGCAGTTTATCTCTTTATGTACACAACTTCACTGGTAGGGATTGCCTGTTTTTATAGGTTGTAAAAAAATGTTTTTCCTCTGGATTTTCAGGTTCTTGCTCAAGCAGAGAAAATCCCCCTGCCTCTGGGAAAGATCAAGATGAGAGAGCTATCTCACATCCTGTGGATAGATGGGGTAACTCTATTCTGAGTAACTGAGTATTTTTTTTGAAGAATTTTCTTTTTTGTTCTGGGAGGAAGTTTGCTGTCACTCTTCCTGCCCAAGAGAGTAGGGAAAGAAGAAGAATTCTTTTCATTGATGCATTAGATCTTTCATCCTGAAAGATCACAGGTTACCATCATGAAAGTTAGAAATTTTGCTCTTATGGGAAATCCTCACTGGTCTCTACACCAGGAAAAGAGAAGAGGATTAGAAGCTCTGGAGAATATAAAGTACATATGGTGTTATGTTAACAGTGGCCTTGAAAGGCCTTCACAATCTGTTATGTGCATGCAGGCTTTGGCTAGATGTGGCAAGAGATGCCATGAGCAGCTGCTGCACGAAAATAGGAGATATGTGCCCTTGGACCTCGGTGAACCCAGAGAGGAGCTCCGGGGAAACACTGAAGCTGGTGAGACAAATCCGTGTCGGGGTTGAGACCAAGCCCAGGCCCCTGCCGACCTGCATACTTCAGTGAGACCAACCACCCTTGGTTGGTCTCTGAGTGGTTCTCCGACTACTCCAAGCCCTTTTGGACCTGCAGCTGGGAACGGCAATGGCAGCAGATTGGACAGGAGATGAGGGCAGACGAAGGCTCTGGAACATGAAGACTGAGACAGGAGACTTGGGGCATGCAGACTCAGATGAGAAGCTTGAGCACTAAGACTCAGGATCAAGGTTTAGGAACAAGTACTGGTTTGAGGCTGCCATGCAGCGCACCCTACATAGCCCACCGACATGGGCGGACTCCATGGGCTGGTCATGGACCACGCTTGAGAGCGAAGTGGACTCCAGACGAATACGTGAAAATAGAAGCCGGAACATGGCAAAGATTCCGTAGAAGCCTGTACCAAGATGTGCCCTACACAGCCACCCATGGCTGGTCACGGACCACGCTGGAATGGCACAGGTTCAGTCAGAGTCTTAGGCATGGACAGAGCAGCCACTAGAACATCCTAGGGCCGAGATGATTTCCAGGGTAAGGGATCAAGACGAGGGGCCAAGATGAGACTTGGCTTTAGGCATGAAACATGGGACCAAGACGAGACTTGGCTTCAAGTGAAGATGACCCTCCAGAAACTAGTGCTGCGAACGAGAAGGCAGGCCCATGCCACAAGGTGACGAGACACGACGTGACACGCCAGAGAAGGTAGCGATGAGGAACCAAGGGTCCAGGAAGCAGAAGTGGAGATGAGGCATCAGGAAGGAACATCAGGAAGACTACGAGACATCAGGAAGACCACGAACCATCAGGAAGAGAACAGGAACATGAAGCACGATGAGGGATCCCATGAAGAACAGGAAATACCAGCAGGAGTGAAGACGAGAAGTCCTTGAGATGAACTAACTCCTTGCGAAGGCAACTAAGGACTGGAAGCTGGGCACTTATATAAGGCTGATAATCAAGAGACACCCTGGGAGGAGTCCAGGTGGGGCCCATGGCATTTCCGGCCATGGCCCTTTAAATCTATGAAGGAGGTGTGGCCCGCGCCCTAGGAGGAAACAGGAAGAGGAAGTCAGAACCATGGAGAGTGGCCATGCTGCGGCTGAGAGTAGCAGAGAAGCTGAGCAGGGCCGAGGAGCAGGCTCCGACATCAGCAGCGGCTCCTGCCGCTGCAGGAAGCACCAGGGGCAGCTCCAGCCACCAGGAAAGCCCGGGGACTGCGGCCTCCGGACCACGAGGCTGAAGATGGCGGCGGCGGTGGCTCCGGCCACATTGAAGCCCCAAAGTCCGCAGTTCCCTGCTGCGATGAAGAGAGGCAACAGCTGACTGCAGATCCTGCTGCAAAGAATGCCGGCGGCTCTGTGCCACATTGGTAAATGCAGAATCATAACATATGGACCTCAGATATTGTTTCAGAAGGAATTTTACTACATGTTAAGTATCCCAGGTGTGCAGGAGATCCCTGCACACCTGGGATACTTAACATTCCAAGCCCTGGAGGGTGAGAATATTTCAGGACCACAGTACTGAAGGATAATTCCACAGATAGAGAAGTCTTTGGAGAACTACTCTGGGGCCATGGATGTAACCAGAATTAGATGTGTATGGTGCCAAATGATTCTATTGGAGATCTAAAGCAGTAAACATTTTTCATTGGAACACCCATTCCAGAGTGTCCAGACTAATTATTTTAGGCATATTGATCCATCTGCTCTAACTTTAATGCGAACTACACCCACAGAAGAGGTTCATCCTCTTCATCTTGGACCCTGGAGGTAATCCTCCCCAATCCACTCCTCACCGCCACCCCCTCCCATCAGAGAAGCCATAGCCCTGTGCTGTTAGGATGGTGTTAGGACTTAGCCTGGGACTGAGTTTGAATCCCCCTTCCTGAATAATGACAGGGCTAATCATAAAAACATCTACTAGTTAGGATAATGCATACTGGGCATTACATACATAATAACACATAATGATATATAATAACAGACAAACACCCAATGATTATTAAATGCCATAAAACAGGCCCCAGTCAATGAAAAGCATAATCACTGTTTGAGCTGTCCTAATCCAGGAGCAGGGCTAAAATGAGACAGAAACCATAGCAGAGAAATGAGCGAGTGCCAAGCCTGGACCCTATCTGAGCAAACTGTTGGGGAATCAATCCTGGTGGAGTCTGGGGTCTGGTTAATATTTCAGTCTGCAGGGAAAGTGCAGATCTTGCAATAACCCCAAAAGCATCCTGCTTATAAAATGGTTCATTACTGGAGTTTTTCAGGGCCCCTGAATGCGGACCTGTCCTTATAACCCTTGGCTGGCAGCGGAGTGGGCCACTTTTCCAGATTAAGACATAAAAGGGGTGGGGTTAGGGTTTGGACTTTTAAAAATCTAGGCAGTATTCTCTAGACAAAGATTCTATATTTGAACTTTTTGGTGTAGGCAGTGGAAGATTTTCCTGGAGCTCTGTAGAGGGATTTTATCTGCCTCAGAAATGATCAGGAGTACTCACTGGGGAAGAAAGACTTCGAGCCTAGCAAAATGATATTTTATATATATATATAAGAAAAAGTACACTCTAAAAAGAGTGGGACAAAAGCACTTAACTTGCACAAAAAGCTTATATATTGTAAAAATAAAAATAAATTTATTGCAAAAAATCTTTTAATTATAAATATGTATCAGATGGAACATTCACATGTCAAGTAGAAAAAACTACATGGTACTAGTACATCACAATTCTAATAATTCTGTAAAAAAAAACCCCATAGAGAAACAGTGTAAAGAGCAACTCAAAAATAACCAACACATATGGCATACATTCTCGATTTATTAACAGCAAAAGCTGAGAAAATATTCACAGAATATTCACAGAATTAGAATTATGATGTACTAGTGCCATGTAGTTTTTTCCTACTTGACATGTGAATATGCCATCTGATACATATATATAATTAAAAGATTTTTTGCAATACATTTTTTTTATTTTTACAATATATATGCTTTTCGTGCAAGTTAAGTGCTTTTGTCCCACTCTTTTTAGAGTGTACTTTTTCTTTTATAAATTAAGCACTGGTTAGTGATACATATTACCTGATTTTTTTTATTTCTTTTATATATATATGAGAAACAGTACAGTACAGCATATTCTATAATAGAGCAAGATATTGTATACTTTGAATTTGATTTTTCTCTTCTGCTAACAGTGTCATGGCCCAGCCCTGTTGTTCTTGTCAGGGATTGCAATTAGACTGGGTTATCTCAGGCTGTGCCAGCCTGCACCTTGCATGGATTTACAGCCTTAAGTTTGAAGCTGGCATGACTCTAGGAAGGGTTGTACGTGTGGCCAGCGCCCCATTACTGCTCAGCCGTTCTCCAAATGCATAGTAGCAAATAATAAATCATACAATTTCAGGAGGCCCAGATGACCTGTGATCTAACAGGAAGAGAAATTCCAGCTTCATGAATAAATATGAAAGAAAATTGCTGGTCAAAAACATTTTTAAAAACAAGTGGGGAACACTTGAAAATATCCCACAGGGCAACCCTGAGATTCAGCATTTGAGTAACTACTGTTACTGAAATGACCATTTGGACTTCACAGGGCCCTGAAGTACCTTGGATCCCCATGCCTCTAGATGAGAACTCCCCCACCCCCCTACCCCTGCCCACTATATTCAGTGAAAGAAGGTTTCTATCCTGTAACCCACAGAATTCACTGAAAGTGACACTTACAAACAGTCCTCCGCCTACGATCCCTCCCATCAGCCAGACCTGGATGGTGATGTGATCCGTCCATTGTTTATCCGCATTGGGGAACATGAGCAGTACGTTGGCTGTGATGCAGACAAGAGCCATAGGGATCAGCATCAGTCCAATCAACCGGGCACACTTACCAGTGCACATCCTGCTAACAATAAAATTACCCCTCCCCTAATAACTTCTGAAAAACTGAGACCACCCAGATGTGTCCCTATAAAACAGAGACCATTGAGAGACAACTGTGGGAAGGCTGAGCACAGATGAGTCCCTGAGAAACAGGGAATGCTGAGAGATGACCGCAGGGAGCCCAGAAGAGTCCCCGAGAAACGGAGTCAGCTCCTGGGAAGTGAGCCCAGTTGAGTTCCTGAAAAACAAAGACTTCTCGGAGACAAAGCCCTGGAGACTAAGATCCTGGTACCACTCCCCGCGTTGTGCCTGACACCACTGGAGATGCCTTGAACTGTGCTCATTTATTGTTTGCTTACAGTTAACCATAAGGATCAAAGTGCAGAGTGCCTACTGCTCTTATCCCACTGAGCTGACGTTGTAACTATTAAAGGGGAAAGATAACATTATCAAAGCAGGAAATACCACAAGAAATGTGTATAAATTCAGTCTGTATTCTATTGCATTTCTTATGTCATGATGGCTTTGCAATAAAGATATTTAAACATAAATTAAACTTAAGTTTGTTTCTTCATGGTGCTTTGGGGTCTTCCTCAACATGGGAGGTCATGATGTTAATCTGTGATATCAAGGACCCCTGAAAAACCTACAGACAAAAATATACCCTCACAGAGTCATACTTTATGCACGCTTATCATTTTGTAGCATTTAAGAGACCCCAAAATAGGAAATAGGAGGGGAAACCCAACCACAGCTTCCCAAGACCCCCTCCCTATCACCCTCCTTCCACTGCCACTGTGATCTACTAGGGGCCCACTGCCCCAACTGTCTATAGCTGCTTCCTGGGACCAGACCCATCTTCCTCCCTATTCAGACAAGGCCCCTTTAGTGCCAGAAGTGACCTTGGGCAGTGCATTGGAGGGCAGCAAGACCCGGAGAACCAAGAGATGAGGAGAAAAAAACCCCAACCTCTACGCCACAAGGGCAGGCCCAACCACTTAGCTCCTTCCTGGGACTGCCCTCATTTTTCTCCCACTTCAGCCAACACCCTATGCACAACATCGGGAACACATAGAAAATCTCTCGCTTTTCTTTCACCATCCTCTAAACCTTGGTTCTTCAGCTAACAGTGAGTGCCCATTTGTGTACTAATCCACTGAGTCACTCTATTTTGAGTTTCACTGTCTACCTTTACTCAAAACTTCTCCTTAGTCTTAAGCTTCTAACTATATGCAACAATTTATCTCTTTCTCAATCCAAAACTGATAGTCACACTCCAAATAAGGAGAACTGTGTATAAAATGAAAAAAAAAATCATCCTACCTATATTATATTATAAGTGCAGTGGTCTCGAATTCTCTCCTCAAACCACCAAATGCTTCAACAAGACTTTTCTCTCTATCCAGGTAGCCTGGGGCAGGAGAACTCCACAGTCACCCAAATAACTTTTCTTAGATAGGAGGTGCTTATAAGTGAGAGGAGAACTTAGAAGGGAAGGGTTTTGGTGGTCTTACCAGGGTGCAGCTAGCAAGTGGCCCCGACGGAGGCACAGCTGAGCCCTAATCAGTGACATCATTGCTGCAAGACGCTTGGGACTATAAAAACTGTTACTGAACAACTGGTAACTGAGGTGCCTGTAAGTGAGAGGAGAACTGAGAAGGGATGGGTTTCGGCAGTCTTACCGGGAGTGAAGCTAGCAAGTGGCCCCGGCGGAGGCACAGCTGAGCCCTAATCAGTGACGCCATTGCTGCGAGATGCTTGGGACTATAAAAACTGTTCCTGAACAACTGGTAACTGAGGTGCCTGTAAGTGAGTGGAGAACTGACAAGGGAAGGGTTTTGGCAGTCTTACCCAGTGAGCAGCTAGCAAGTGGCCCTGATGGAGGCACAGCTGAGACCTAATCAGTGATGTCATTGCTGTGAGATGCTTGGGTCTATAAAAACTGTCCTTCAGCGGGGCGCAGCTGCACCTGGCGTGCTGCCTAAGCTGCGCGAGCCGAAGGGACGAAATCGGAGCAGCCTCGGAGGGAACTTTCCTTCCATACCCCCCACACACCTTCCCCTCCCTTACCCTACCTAACTCACCCCCCCAGCCCTATCTAAACCTTCCCCCTACCTTTGTTGGGAAAGTTATGCCTGCCAGAGGCAGGCGTAACTCTGCGCGCGCCAGCAGACTGCTGGCACGCCATCACCTGACTCGGGGGCTGGTCTGGAGGCCTTGACCAGGCCCCCGGGTCAGTGCCATGCCCCCGACATGCCCCCCGGAACACCTCGAAATTCGCGCCGCCCACCCAACATGCCCCCGACACGCGTCCCAGGGCTTGCGCGTGCCGCCAAGCCTATGCAAAATAGGCTCGGCGCGCGCAGGGGCATTTTAAAATGGTTACGCACGTACCTTATACACATAACCCTTTTAAAATCCGGTCCAGAGTGTCAGGCCTCAGACGCAATTGAGTCAGTCTCTACGGTTGGCCCCATGGATATGCACGTGCACCATGGGATATAATTAGAGGATACAGGTTCGCTGAGTGCTAGGAGGAGGGAAGAGGAGTCCTCCAGCATTCCTGAATTCTTAACATCACTCTCCCCCGTAGAGAGATCTCCCCCAACTAATCCTGCTGAGAAATTCCAGCAAACCCCAGGAGAACTGACCCTAGCTGAAAGGACAAGGGAAGGATCTCCTGTGAGGCAAGGAGGACAGTTGAACCCTCAACTAATGGAGTCATCTCGGGAGTCGGTTAAACTTCTATCGGAGCTGTAGATGTGGGTTACGTGATAAGAGAAGTGGGACCTTCTATAGTCCAGTTCAAACCTCTAGTAAAACCACAGACATTTTCACTTGAATTTATATGGGATGCTATTAATGAAGTAAATAAAAATGTGGGGGATCAATTGCTTGTAATACTAAATACTGTGTGTGTAACTAAGAGGAGTGTGGCAACAATAGAAGTGGAAAATAAGAAAATCAAGAATGAATTAATTGAGGTAAAAGAGGAAGTGGGGAACATCAGACAGGTACAATCAGTGATGGTGCAGGAAAATGTAATATTACTATATAAAGTAGAAAAACTGGAAAATGCTGCTAGAATAAATAATATACAATGCATACATTTTCCTAAAATGCCTACTGCTACACCATTGCATTTATGGAGGAGGTATTTAATGGTAAATTTAAATATTCCAGAGGCAACTTTGCCCATACTATCAAAGATATTTTATTTACCACCAATGAAAAAATCATTGGCGGTAAGAGATATTGGAAACTTACATGTATATGAATTACAACAAAATCAACCTTCCCAAGATAAAGTTTTTAATGTATCATAATTACTTGAGCAAACAGAGTTAGAACTAGGGATGTGAATCGTTTTTCAACGATTAAAATTATCGTCCGATAATGTTTATATCGTCTTAAATCATTGTAGAACATGATACAATAGAAATTCTAACGATTTATCATTAAAAATCGTTAAATCGTGTTAGTGCGCACTAACTCCCCGTTAGTGCGCACTAACTCGATTTAGTGCGCACTAACTGAAAATGATACAAATAAACACTTTCCAGGTCACTGAAGGTCAGTTAGGAATGAATATGTGTTCCTATTGGCTGGCTGCCCTCTTATCTATTGATATTACCAAGGTTACCACTGAGGTGATGGTTGGGGGGATGGGAAATGGAACTGGAAACTAACGAACACCAACAGAAAATGAAACAAAGTGTTCACACTTCCCAGGTCAGTAAAGGTCACTTAGGAATGAATATGTATGTATGTATTCCTATTGGCTGGCTGTGCTCTTATCTATTGATGTTACCAATATGGTTGGGGGGATGTGAAATGGAAACAGTTGGAAGCTTGACAAAAAAAGTAATGTAATGATCAGCACTCACGTGACTAGAACTTGTTTGTTTATTATTTTTGTTAGCAGGCACCTGAAATGCTAGTGCATGTTGAATTTGCCAATCACTGTGCATTTTAGAAAGGTGGTCCTGGCTGGAACTGTACACAGTTCAAATATATGTAATTGATTGTTGGTAAGTGTATTTTTTAAGTAGCCACACTGGCACCAGTATGTTTACTTTTCCTCCTACTTAACTCACTAGCTCAGCTTTGTAAGAAGGGCTTCTCTGCTTGTGTGTTGTTTTTGTTTGGTGTGAGGAGAGCAGAAACATCAGATCTTTATTCAATCTACTACAGTCATCTCTTACAGTGCCCTATCCCTATTAATACCAGGAGTGTTGTGATCTTCCTGCACACAGTGCCCTAACCCTGATACCAGTCTGAGACAGCTCCCTCCCTGCATTACTAGTGAGAGGCTGGCTTCACAGACAGGGGGGAGCTGCCTGACCCTCACTCCTGACTTCCCCCATGTCCCAGCTAGTGAATGGTGTGTGGGTGAGGGGGGGGGGGGGAGGATGGTGAAGTCTGAGACAGCTCCCTCCCTGCATTACTAGTGAGAGGCTGGCTTCACAGACAGGGGGGAGCTGCCTGACCCTCACTCCTGACTTCCCCCATGTCCCAGCTAGTGAATGGTGTGTGGGTGAGGGGGGGGGGGGGGGGAGGATGGTGAAGTCTGAGACAGCTCCCTCCCTGCATTACTAGTGAGAGGCTGGCTTCGCAGACAGGGGGGAGCTGCCTGACCCTCACTCCTGACTTCCCCCATGTCCCAGCTAGTGAATGGTGTGTGGGTGAGGGGGGGGGGGAGGATGGTGAAGTCTGAGACAGCTCCCTCCCTGCATTACTAGTGAGAGGCTGGCTTCACAGACAGGGGGGAGCTGCCTGACCCTCACTCCTGACTTCCCCCATGTCCCAGCTAGTGAATGGTGTGTGGGTGAGGGGGGGGGGGAGGATGGTGAAGTCTGAGACAGCTCCCTCCCTGCATTACTAGTGAGAGGCTGGCTTCACAGACAGGGGGGAGCTGCCTGACCCTCACTCCTGACTTCCCCCATGTCCCAGCTAGTGAATGGTGTGTGGGTGAGGGGGGGGGGGGAGGATGGTGAAGTCTGAGACAGCTCCCTCCCTGCATTACTAGTGAGAGGCTGGCTTCACAGACAGGGGGGAGCTGCCTGACCCTCACTCCTGACTTCCCCCATGTCCCAGCTAGTGAATGGTGTGTGGGTGAGGGGGGGGAGGATGGTGAAGTCTGAGACAGCTCCCTCCCTGCATTACTAGTGAGAGGCTGGCTTCGCAGACAGGGGGGAGCTGCCTGACCCTCACTCCTGACTTCCCCCATGTCCCAGCTAGTGAATGGTGTGTGGGTGAGGGGGGGGGGGGGGAGGATGGTGAAGTCTGAGACAGCTCCCCCCCTGCATTACTAGTGAGAGGCTGGCTTCACAGACAGGGGGGAGCTGCCTGACCCTCACTCCTGACTTCCCCCATGTCCCAGCTAGTGAATGGTGTGTGGGTGAGGGGGGGGGGGGAGGATGGTGAAGTCTGAGACAGCTCCCTCCCTGCATTACTAGTGAGAGGCTGGCTTCACAGACAGGGGGGAGCTGCCTGTCCCTCACTCCTGACTTCCCCCATCTCCCAGCTAGTGAATGGTGTGTGGGTGAGGGAGGGGGGGGGTGGATGGTGAAGTCTGAGACAGCTCCCTCCCTGCATTACTAGTGAGAGGCTGGCTTCACAGACAGGGGGGAGCTGCCTGACCCTCACTCCTGACTTCCCCCATGTCCCAGCTAGTGAATGGTGTGTGGGTGAGGGGGGGGGGGAGGATGGTGAAGTCTGAGACAGCTCCCTCCCTGCATTACTAGTGAGAGGCTGGCTTCGCAGACAGGGGGGAGCTGCCTGACCCTCACTCCTGACTTCCCCCATGTCCCAGCTAGTGAATGGTGTGTGGGTGAGGGGGGGGGGGGTAGGATGGTGAAGTCTGAGACAGCTCCCTCCCTGCATTACTAGTGAGAGGCTGGCTTCACAGACAGGGGGGAGCTGCCTGACCCTCACTCCTGACTTCCCCCATGTCCCAGCTAGTGAATGGTGTGTGGGTAAGGGGGGGGGGGGGAGGATGGTGAAGTCTGAGACAGCTCCCTCCCTGCATTACTAGTGAGAGGCTGGCTTCACAGACAGGGGGGAGCTGCCTGACCCTCACTCCTCCGGGGTATTGTGATCTTCCTGCACACAGTGCCCTATCCCTGATACCAGGGGTGTTGTGATCTTCCTGCATGCAGTGCCCTATCCCTATTAATACCAGGAGTGTTGTGATCTTCAGAATAGGGCACTGTGTGCAGGAAGATCACAACACCCCTGGTATTAGGGATAGGGCACTGTGTGCAGGAAGATCACAACACTCCTGGTATTAATAGGGATAGGGCACTGTGTGCAGGAAGATCACAATACCCCTGGTATCAGGGTTAGGGCACAAGTTCTAGTCACATTGACTGATCACATTACTTGTTTTGTCAAGCTACCAACTGTTTCCATTTCCCATCCCCCATATACTGTCAGTAGGAAACTTGGTAACATGAATAAATAAGAGGGCAGCCAATAGGAATACATATTCATTCCTAAACTGACCTTAACTGACCTGAAAAGTGTCAAATTGTATCATTTTCAGTTAGTGCGCACTAACTCCCAGTTAGTGCGCACTAACTCCCAGTTAGTGCGCACTAACTCCCGTTAGTGCGCACTAACTCGAGTTAGTGCGCTCTAATCGGAAAAAACGATTTTTAACGATTTTTTAACTAAAAAATCGTGCCTAAGACGATTTTCTTGCCCTGCCACACGATTTCTATCGTTAAGACGATATGGAAAACGATTCACATCCCTAGTTAGAACTAGTCGAGACCTCGACATTAATAATATCGTTCATGTTAGAGTCTGATAAAGATTGGATTTTTAAAAATATTTGCAAATAGATCAAAATAATTTATGGGATGTAAAGTACAGCTTTTCCCAGATCTTGCACCAATAACTCAGAAACGCAGAAAGCAATTTCTGTTGTTAAAACCTCAAATACTTCAGATGGGAATGTATTTCATACTGAAATACCCATGTAAATATTTGATAAAAAGTGAGGGTAACACTTATGTCTTTCTACAACCAGAGCAATTAAGTCAGTTCATTGACAACAAAATGAAACCCACTATTAATTCTACACCGAAACCCACATAAATACAGCTTTAAGATGAAAAGGGATCTCTCAAATTATATAAATAGATCCCTGGTTTAGCTGAGAATTAGGGGTAGATTTTCAAAGGGTTGTGCGCGTAAGATACGTGCGCAACCCCGGAAAACCTACCCCTGCCTCCTCCTATGCACGCCGAGCCTATCTTGCATAGGCTCCGCAGTGCGTGCAAGCCCCGGGACGGGTGTAAGCCATGGGGCTTGAAAAAATGGGCGTTCCGGGGGCGGGATCGTGGGCAGGGCGCCAGCCCAGGGGCGAGGCCTTGGGCAGGCCATCGTCCCGGGGGCGTTCCAGGGACGGAACCGAGGCCTCCGGAACAGCCACCGGGCTGGGGGATGGAGAGCCGGCGCGCGCTAGTTACGCCTGCCTGGAAGCATGTGTAACTTCTCCAACAAAGGTAAGGGGGGGGTTAGTTAGGGCTGGGGGGCAGGTTAGATAGGGGAAGGGAGGGGAAGGTGCAAGGGGGGGGGGGGCGGAAGGAAAGTACCCTCCAGATTTTGGAGCGGCCTTGGAGGGAACGGAGGAAGGCTGCTCGGCTCGGCGCGTGCAAGTTGCACAATTGTGCACCCCCTTGCGCACGCCGACCCTGGATTTTATAACATGCATGCGGCTGCGCACGCATGTTATAAAATCGGGTGTAGATTTGTTCACGCCGGGTTGTGTGAACAAATCTATGCCCGCGCGCATGTTATAAAATCTGGCCCTTAGTGTATGTTTAAAATGTTAAAATGTTTTGGAATTGAGTACCTTGGAACCATTTTTGGGCTAAACACAGGTTATGTTGTATTATTGTAGTTTAAATGATTAACTGACGATAGTAATTTCCTTAAATTTTAGGATCATGTAAAAATGTGTTTAATGCTTATTATTATACCTGTGAGAAATTCAAGATATTATTGCTTGAACTGTAAGGTAAAATGTTATAAATAAAAAATTAAAGAGAAGGGAGGGGGGAGGAGTTAAGATGGCCGCTGCTGTAGGACGCTGAGTTGAGCTGCTCTGTACTCCAATATTCCTAAGTTTGTTTTTCTGTTGTAATTCGGCGAAAATGCCCCACAAGAGGAAGGGCAAGGTTAGAGTCTTTCCTCCGGACTTACCTAGCCCGTTAGGGCAGCGAGTTATAACCGACTTTGCAATCTTAGGTGCTCAGTCCGGGGCTTCAAACGCCGCTGCGGATCTCTCGAAAGGAGAGGGATTCTCGCTTGGCGAGATAACTTTGAGCCCCCCAGATCCCCGTGTGCCGCTGTGTAGCTCTCCACTCGCTGTTGCTGGTGGGACTGCGTTTGCCGACCCAAGTTTGGCCGGGTGAACTCAGAGTGGAGGAACCACCAACAATACAGGAACAGGGACAGGAGTGCTTGGCCTGCCTAGCCCGGAGAGTAGGCGAGAGACTCCGGAGAAGGGAAACCTTGGGATGGATGCCAAATTGCCAGGAACATCGGGCGTGAGGCCCCGACGGGAGGAGGTAGGAACTGACACTCTTTTACCCTGGGAGTTTAAAAAACCAGTGGACATTACATTAGAGTCACTCTGGGACCTAATGATGGCTAATGCCCGGATCCTCAGAGAACAGTCTCAGCAGATGGGGAGTATTGATAAAAGAATGGATACATTGGAAAAAGAACAGAAGGATAAACTTCAGGAACAAGCTGTGGTTATTCAAGATATTTCAGTGAAAATTAAACAGGCTCAAGATTTAAATACCTCTCTTATGAAGGACCGAATAATATCTCAGAGAAGGATTGAATCGATTGAAAATCATTTGCGATGCATGAATATAAGAGTGGTAAATTTTCCAAAAGTTTTGGGAGAACTTCCTATGGTGACTTTTAAAAGATACTTAGTTGAGACACTAAAGATCCCTGCAGAATCTCAACCTTCTTTAAAGAAAGTGTTATTTTTGCCTACAAGAAGAGAGTCTTCTCAATTACCACATGAAGATAACAGGGTGGATTTAGCAAACTTAACTCAGTATTTAGAAAATTCAAATATGGAAGTGATAGAAAGGGCAGTTCTCTTTGTTTCTTTTTCAAGGGAACCAGAAAGGACGCAGATAATGAAAGCATATTTTCAAAACATTAATACTCCCTTTATGGGAGCCTCAGTTAGGGTCTATCCAGACCTGTCTAGGGCCACCCAACAGCGGAGGAAAATGTTTATTATTATGCACCCCGAGGTTTTGGCTAAGGGGGCAAGTTTCCTTCTAAGACTTCCATGTAAATGTGTTATAAAGTATGCGGGTAATACCTATATATTTTTTATGCCTGAACAGCTGAGACAGTTCCTGGAGGGAAGTACATAACCTATAGTCAGGGGATATATTGTAAAAGGAGGCCTATACAGCAGCAAAATGGTATATGATTTCCTGTGTCTCTCCTTTTTTTTTTTTTTTCATTTTCCTCCTCTCCCCCCCTCCCCCCCATGTTCCAATGAAAATACAGCTAGAAGTTATAATTATCATTATTTATTTATTTATTTCATGGTTTTATATACCGTTTTACCAACATTAAATGCTGACCAAAGCATTCCAAAAAAAGATTAAAATCAAAGGAATAAAACTTCAATAAAATAAAATAAAAGCAAGAATAAAAATACAATAAATAATATTATCAATAACATAAAAATTAAGTGACATGGGATAAGAAATCTGGCTATTATTTTTTAAAAACTTAAAGAGCAGAAAATAAAGCAAAATATGATATATTCAGTATCACTGATCTACATTAAGAATTAATCTAGAACAGCTCAAATCCGATTACTGAATGTAAATCAAGGCCTAAAAAAACTCCTAAAGACTTGTAAAAAAGGAATACAACTAGAGAGTCTGCATGCTATGGGTAACATCAATGTCCTTAAATGCTGCCTGGAATAAATAAGTTTTCAGCGCTTTCTTGAACTCATTACGATTAAGTATTTGCCTTAGAGGGTCAGGCAGAGCATTCCACAATGTAGGACCTACGAATGAAAAAGCTTTGGGGCGGATTTTCAAACACTACGTGCGCGGGTACTTTTGTTCGCGCCACCGACGCGAACAAAAGTACACCAGATTTTATAAGATACGCGCGTAGCCGCGCGTATCTTATAAAATCCGGGGTCGGCGCGCGCAAGGGGGTGCACATTTGTGCAACCTGCGCACGCCGAGCCCAGCGCGGCCTGCCTGTTACCTCTGAGGCCGCTCCGATTTCGGAGCGGCCTCGGAGGGAACTTTTCTTCGCCCTCCCCCCACCTTCCCCTCCCTTCCCCTACCTAACCCACCCCCCTGGCCCTATCTAAACCCCCCCTTACCTTTGTCGGCAAAGTTACGCCTGCTTTCAGCAGGCGTAACTTTGCGCGCGTCGCCAGCAGCCTTGCTCCGTCCTCCGGTCCCGGGGACGTGGTCCGGAGGCCTTGACCATGCCCCCGGGCTGGCGCCACGCCCCCAGGCCCACCCCCGAAACGCCGCGGCATGCCCCTGAAACGCCGCGTTGTTTCGGGAACGCCCCCGGACACGCCCCCTCCCTCCCCGTTTTGAAAGCCCCGGGACTTACATGCGACCCGGGGCTTTATGCGCGCCAGCGGCCTATGCAAAATAGGCGCACCGGCGCGCAGGGGTTTTAAAATCCGCCCCTTTGTGTCTAGTCACATTTAGTGCCGCATTTTTTATGGAAGGGACCTCCAATAGGTTTTTTCCCGCTGATCTAAGTTCACTTTGAGGTTTATAGACACGCAACGTGGTACATAGCCAAGTGGAATCTATATTGTTTAACAAGGAATGAGTTAACATGATAATTTTATATTGAATACGATATTTAACTGGTAACCAGTGCAACTTATATAGAATTGGCGTAAATGCTATTTTAAAGGTGTACCTGTAAGGAGTCTTGCAGCAGAATTCAAAACCAATTGAAGAGGTTTAATGGTGGTTTCGGGAAGCCCTATATATAGGCCGTTACAGTAATCTAAGCCTGACAAAATCAGTGCTTGCAAAACTGATCGATAGTCTTGGTAAAATAAAAGAGGACGTAATCGTTTTAAAACAGTTCTGGAAATATGTTGAGTTAAAAATAGGTTAGTATCTATCCAGACTCCTAAGTTTCGCGCTAATTTGGTAACATGGATTACATCATTACCCAAATGTATACTCGAAGGAGGAGCATTGGTCGAAAGTGATATAAAGCTGAGATACAGTAATTCTGTTTTCTTTTTATTCAGTTTCAAGCGATTGTGGGCCATCCATTTTTCTATGGTGCTAATGTATAACTGAATCAAAGAAAATGTGTCAGACCAGGAGGATTTGTAAGGGATAAAGAGTTGGATATCATCTGCATAAAGTTTAAATTGGACATTTAATGATGCCAAGATTCGACATAATGGTAAAAGATAGATATTAAATAGAATTGGTGACAATGAAGAACCTTGGGGGACACCTGTATCTTGAGTGCATTTTTGAGAGGAGCAGGAACCCATGTTGACTTGACAAACACGATTGGAAAGAAAACTCCCAAACCACTCTAACACAGTAGATTTTATGCCTATAAGTTGGAGATCGGTCAGCAATATTTTATGATCCAGTGTATCGAACGCCGCAGAAATGTCCAAAAAAATAACCATGAAATCTTTATAGGAATCGAAACCTCTAAGAAAGGTGTCAAAAGAAGATACTAGCAAAGTCTCCGTGGAATAACCTTTCCTGAATCCATGTTGATTTGAGCTAAGTAAGTCAAATTCAGATAAATAATCTTTGAGTTGATGTAAGACAACTGACTCCAGGATTTTGGCTAGTGTACATAATGAGGCAATAGGTCTCAAAGTAGAGAAATCCAGGAAGGAAAAAGATTTGTTCTTTAAAATAGGCAGGATAGATGTTTGTTTTAATGAGTTAGGAAACTTTCCTGATTTTAAAGATTGATTTATTATCAAACACAGATGTTCTGGGTACTGCTCGACAATTGTTTTTAATAAGGAGCCAGGACAAGGATTTAAGGGAGAATTTGATATCTTTTGTTTGCTTATTATCTTTTGGATGGCTAAAGGAGTAATAGGGTAAAAGACTGTCCATTCTGAGTTAACTGCATGTTGACTGTAATTTGGTAGGGTAATGAAACAAATTCATGAGATATTTTTTATTTATTTTATTTATTTAAAATTTTTATATACCGGCATTCATGTTGCAAACACATCATGCCGGTTTACATATAACAGGGGTGTACAGTGAACAATTCAATAACCTATTTGTGTAGAAGGAAGCAGTTACAAATAACAAGGTAAAAGAACTGGGAGGAGAGAAGAAAAGGGAGAGAATAACATTAGGTATAGGTATTTACATTAGTAATAACATTTTTACATGTGGAAGTGGTAGAATCTGGCTGAATAGAATTAATCGGTGTCCGGGAAAGCTTTTTTAAACAGCCAGGTCTTAAGTCTCTTCCTGAAGGTTGGGAGGCTGGGCTCCTGTCTAAGGTCCGGTGGGATGGAGTTCCATAGAAGGGGGCCGGCTGTTGAAAAGGCCCGATCTCTCAAGGTAAGGTGTTTGGTAGTTCTGGCTGGGGGCACTTGAAGAGATCCTCTGAGTGTGTCTCTTGTTGGTCTGGAGGAGTTATAAATTTGGAATGGGAATTGTAAGTCGACTGGGGTGTGTTGATGGATGGTTTTGTATATTATGGAAAGAGATTTGTAGAGGATTCTAAAGTGAACAGGCAACCAGTGGAGATCTTTTAGGATTGGAGATATATGGTCCCTCCTCCTGGAGTTTGTCAGTAATCTTGCCGCAGCGTTTTGTAACATCTGGAGGGGTCTAGTATAGGAGGAAGGTAGGCCCAGTAGGATAGAGTTACAGTAATCGATCTTAGAAAAAATGATAGCTTGTAGAATGGTTCTGAAGTCCTGAGTGTGGAAGAGTGGTCTAATTCTTTTCAGAATTATTCAGATATGATTTCAATTTTATTCTGAAAGAATTTGGCTATTTGTTCACATGTGTCATCTGTAATTTCAGGAGTTACTGTTGAGTGATCTGCAGTTAATGACTTCACTATATTAAACAGAGTTGCTGGATTGTTGTTTGCAAGTGCTATTTTATCAGCATAATGCATTTTCCTAGCTAAGTTAACTTCCTTTTTATAACATTTCAACATATTGCAAAAATCTATCTTAGATTCGGTGCTCTTTAGCTTTAGCCACAGACGTTCCTTTTTTCTTAAAGCGGTTTTCAACCCATGTAATTTCCTGTTAAACCATGGGAGACTAGATTTCTTTTGAGATTTTTTGTCAATTGTAGACCTAAATGGTGCAACCATATCTAGGGTGGTCGTAATGGCTAAATTCCAGTCATCCATTGATTTATCTATATCATGGGCCAGTTCAGAAGGCATATTTTCAGCAAATACATTTAAAAAGGTTTCTGGGGCTATGGTTTTCCGCTTCTTTATTTGCTTGACTTTAGAGTTCAAACTTTTCTGTAAAATAGATGCGGAGAACGAGATCAGATGGTGGTCTGACCATGGAACTGATTGATTTTTTAGGTCAGCTGCTGAGATGTTCACATATAAAGGGTTATAAAAAATTAAGTCCAAGGTGTTTCCTTTAATATGAGTAGGTTCAGAAATAAGTTGGAGCCAGCCTAATCCCAACATAGCATCTAAAAAAGGAGTGGTGATGGGGGAATATGAATCCTTATTTACTTGCAAATTGAAATCGCCTATAAGAATTGTTTCGACTAAATTTAGGGTTAAAGAAGAAATAATCTCCAAGAATTTAGATAGATATAAGTGTAATGATCTAGGCAGACAATATAATAGAATCACATTCAAATATTTAGTAGTTAACACCAGGAATTCAAATGGATCAGTGTTAAGAATTAGTTTTCTTATAGGTTTAAGGTTGTCTTTGACAAGTGCTAACACTCCCCCTCCTTTACGCCCCACTCGAGCAACTGAAAAAGCGCAATAGCTAGTTAAACAAATACTATTTATAGTCACCGAATCAGATTCCATGAGCCATGATTCAGTAATTAATAAGTAATCTGGTTGTTGTTCATGAAGCAAGTCCACAAAGATGGGGGTTTTTTGCCTAATGGATTGTGCATTACAATAAAGAAAAGTTAACATCGGAAATACAACAGTAGATAGCAAAGTTACTAAAGGAATGTGGATTAAAAGAGGCCTCTACACATTTGCATGTAAGTAATGACACTTTTTTGAGGTACCTGCCATAACCGGTCACCGTCTCAATTTTCTCCATATTAGGGCAAAAAAGGATTAAGGAGGAAAAATAACACACTCTCACTAGGAGTAGACACAGTAAGAGGCGTGGATCCGGAGCTATCTAAGGAGCTAATGAAGGGGCTAACAAAGGGGCGTGCTCCTTTGTCACGCTCCTTCGTTGCGCGACGCCGCGGTCTCGCCGCGCTCTTTAACAGCAGGGGACGTCCCTTAATGATGACGTAAATTGGGATGGAGCCAGTCAAGCTGGCTGGCTGTAAGGGCGGGAATGTATCAATCTCTCAATAGCAGACAGCTGCTTCACTGAATTTCTCCACAATTCTGCTCCGGCAGATGGCAGGGTCTCCAACTTCAGCAGGTAAGCAAATGACACGAAGATCCAATTGAGTATTCCCGCGGTCAACTACATATGGATGTGGATATTTCCCAATAATTGTTTCTGTATTCCTTACAAGTTTTTTCTTGTTATAATTGTTTGAAAACAAATAAAATATATAATTAAAAAAAAAATGTTTTTAAAAAAACCTTTTCCTAGATATCTCCTCCCAATCACTTGGCAACTCTGTAACACCAAGGATATACAAATTTCTTTGGGCTTCTCAATAGAGATGTGAATCGGAACCGGATTCGGTTCAGATTCCGGTTCAGATTCACATCGTGATCTTTTTTTCGTCCGGCCCGATCGGGTGTTTATCGGCTGCGCCCGAGCTGATAAACAAAAAACCCACCCCGACCTTTTAAAACTAATCCCTTAGCTTCCCCCACCCCCCCAAAAAACTTTTCACAGGACCTGGTGGTCCAGTGGGGGTCCCGGGAGCGATCTCCCGCTCTCAGGCCGTCGGCTGCCACTAATAAAACTGGCGCCGATGGCCCTTTGCCCTTTCCATGTGACAGGGTATCCGTGCCATTGGCCGGCCCCTGTCACATGGAGGGAGCACTGGATGGCCGGTGCCATCTTTAAAAATGGCACAGCCATCCAGTGCTCCTACCATGTGACAGGGGCCGGATATGGCACGGATACCCTGTCACATGGTAAGGGCAAAGGGCCATCGGCGCCATTTTTATTAGTGGCAGCCGACGGCCTGAGAGCAGGAGATCACTCCCGGGACCCCCACTGGACCACCAGGTCCTGTGAAAAGTTTTTTGGGAGGGGGTCGGGAGGGTGGGGGAAGCTAAGGGATTAGTTTCAAAGGGTCGGGGTGGGTTTAGGGATTATTTTTGTGTGCCATTTTTCCCACCCTCCCCCAAAACAATAAGAGAACCCCACGAACAATATCGAGGGGTTTTCCTATCGGTTTTGGGGAGCCCTCGATTTCTGACAATTTTGAAAATATCGTACGATATTTTCAATCGTCCGAAATACGATTCACATCCCTATTTCTCAATGCCAGGTCTTATCACATCCTTGATCTAATTAAAGAGTTTAATCTCCACATCCTGTGCCTGAAGGAAACCTGGATTAGAGAGGGTGACAATGTGTCATTAGCACAACTGTGTTTACCTGAATACTTTATTCAACACACACTATGTCCCACAGGGTATGGAGGAGGTGTTACCCTGGCTCTTGATCTAATCACTTGTCAACAAATAGGCAAATCTGACTAGGGATGTGAATCGTTTTTCTAACGAATTGAAATATCGTACGATATTTCTAAATTCGCTAATATATCGGGTAAAAAAAGAAACGATCACTTTCCCCCTGAATTTTCAAACAAATCGTTTTTCGGGTTAGTGCATGCTAACTCATGTTAGCATGCGCTAACAAAAAACGTTTATTTTTGTTATTTTTTGTTGCTTTTTGCTATTTTTGTTAGCGCGCACTAACATGAGTTAGCAAATAGATCAAAAGTATTTATGGGATGTAAAGTACAGCTTTTTCCAGACCTTGCACCAATAACTCAGAAATGCAGAAAGCAATTTCTGTTGTTAAAACCTCAAATACTTCAGATGGGAATGTATTTCATATTGAAATACCCATGTAAATGTTTGAAAAAAGTGAGGGTAACACTTATGTCTTTCTACAACCAGAGCAATTAAGTCAGTTCATTGACAACAAAATGAAACCCACTATGAGTTAGCGCGCACTAACCCAAAAAATGATTTTTCACTAAAAATAAAAACGGGGATCCGCGGGAAAACGAGATTTTCCCACGGCCAGATGAACCCGAAAGCGGGAATGATCGAGCACCCGATTCACATCCCTAAATTTGACTGCCCAATCATTCAATTTCAAGGCAATGAAATATCCAAACTTGTCCTGATATACCACCCTCCACACCCTCAACCTGACTCATTTCAGAAACTCTCAGAATTCTTCTATTATATGGCACTTTGCCTCACAAGCTCATCATTCTTGGCGACTTCAACTATCATGCAGAAAATCCACATAGTGGCATAGCTGCTACCTTCTGACTCACAAACATGGCCATTCCCTTGAGCTTATCTTCAGTCTTGACTCCAATACAATCATATTGGATCTGGTTTCATGGTCAGACCACTACTTGGTACAAATCATCATTCCTATCTGAAAGCAAACCATCTAGCCCCCCAATTTAAATCATCATCCAGGAACATTTCCTCCATCACAAGTGACAGTATACTACAACTTCTCAATATATTAGAAAGTCTAAAGCCTCTGACCCACCAGAAGTCCTAGTCCAGCAATGGAACAATTAATTTACTTCAGTAATTAATACCCTGGCTCCAAGAAAACCCAGACCAACTAGATACCCTAGAAATTCTCCATGGTTCCTGTTACAACTCTTCCTCCTGTTACGTGTGCTGGCCACAGCAGACCCGCAGCTCAGCCCCCTCACTGCTCTCAAGTAAATCCAGTGCCTGGTCCTTCGTCTCTGGTGGCGGTAGGCCACCAGCTCCATCTTTGGGCCACCCCTGGTGCCTCTAGCTCAGTTACAGATCCTGGTGTCTCCGGTTCAGCTACAGATCCTGGTGCTCTGCGTCGGGCCTTCCCACGCAGTCTGCGGAGAATTGCCACTACTCAGCGCCACACCCCTCCCTAGGGGCACGTGCATGCATCACTGAACTTTAAGTAGAGCCCACAGCGGGAACCGAGCCGTGGCCCCGGATGATGACGTCAGTGGAGCTCCGATATTTAAGCTCGGGCTCCTCTCCCTAGAATTGCCTTTGCAACAGGTCTCTTCGCTGGTCGAGTACTTGTTGCCTCTTAAGAGATTCTTCTCGTTCCAGGTTCCTGATCCTCGTTGACTCATGTTCCTGATTTCCTCGCTCCTGTGTTCCTATTCCTCAACCTATCCTCAGATTGCCTTCTCGGACCTTGACCTCTGCTTTGCCTGACCATGCTGTTGCCTCTCTCCAGACCCGGACCTCTGCATTGCCTGACTACGCCATTGCCTCTCTCCAAGCCCAGACCTCTGCATTACCTGACTATGCCATTGCTTCTCTCCAAGCTTAGACCTCTGCATCACCTGACTACACCATTGTCTCTCTCCAAGCCCAGACCTCTGCATTGCCTGACTACGTCGCTGCCTCTCTCCGAGCCCGGACCTCTGCATTGTCTGACCATGTTCTTGACTCTCTCCTTGTCCAGACCTCAGCCTTGCTTGCCACTGCTTCCAGATTGTCACCAGCCCTGACTCCAGCTGACTCTTTAGTCTACGTCCTGGACTTGGCTTATTCAGGCTTTGGCCTGTTCTTGCTCAGGTGCCCCCTGTCTGACTTTGGTTCCTTTGGCGCCAGGGTCTCCAGGACTTTGCCACATCCAGTACAGACTCCTTCTTTCCTCTGTTGCTGCCTTTGGGCTGACCTCGATCTTTCCATCGACAACGACACATGGAGGCCCACCTAAGTCCAGCTGGCCACAGCATCCAAAGGCTCAATCCGCAGGGAACGAGGGCTTGTATTGGTGAAGCACCAGCCAGCCTCCGTCCAGCAGCCCACTCCACCTGCTGACGGTAGGGACTTGTAGGATTCTTCTACGGATTGCATCAACCCCACCTCGGCCCAAGGGTTCACCTCTGGTGCAACATCTCCTTCTCATCTCCTGTAACTATCAATATTCACCCTGTCCGTAGTAAAACCTCAACCACCTCTAGACAACAAACACTACACTGTCTGAATTCAAAACCATCAAGAGTTAGAAAAGAATTAGCCAAAGAATTAGCCAATCTCTTAGCCCATGACTCAATACTCCTGAAATTCATTTGCAACCTAAAACATGAGCTAGTCCTATGGTTTTCCAATATAATAAATGTATTCTTGCACAAGGCCTGCTGTCCAGCACATTCAAACAAGCGATAATCAAACTTATCCTGAAGAAATCAAACTCCTACCCTAAAATAACTACCACCAAGTCTCCATGCTCTCCTTCTTATCCCAACTAGTTGAAAAGGTAGTCTACCTCTATTTCTTCGATTTCCTCGAGGAGAGAGCGACATCTTGCGCCCCCTGCAATCTGGTTACAGGAAAGGCCACAGTACCGAATCTGCCCTACTAGATATCACCAATTGTATTCACCTAAATGCAGATTAAGGGGGCAACTCCATCCTAATCTTACTAGATCTTTCTATATTCCTTGACAAAATCAATCACCATCTTTTAACACAGTACTCAGAAAATATCGGCATCAAAGATACTGTCCTGAGATGGTTTGAATCTTTTCTGTCCAACAGAATTCAATCTGTCATGTGTGACAATGAACAATCCACTCCAATCCATCTGAAGAAAACAGGAAAAAGCATAAGCATTGGCAAGTTAAATGTAAAACATTGATAAGACAGGCTAAGAGAGAATTTGAAAAGAAGTTTGCCTTAGAGGCAAAAACTCATAATAAAAGCTTTTTAAAATATATCTGAAGCAGTAAGCCTGCAAGGGAGTTTGTTGGACTGTTAGATGAACAAGGAGTTAAAGGGGCAGTTAGGGAAGATAAGGCCATCACAGAAAGAGATAGAGCAGCTTTTAAACTAGAACAAGAGGGAAAGCTGACAGTCACTCAGCAGTGCATGGTTCGGAGGAATGTATTCTTGAAGGATACTAATGAAACAGGAGAGTTCAAGCATCCCAACAGAGAGGGTCCAATAAAAGCAAATGTAGTCCATGTGCCTATATGTAAAAAAATCACCTCAGCTAAAGATTTCCAAATTAACCCTAACAACTGAAAAGCAGGTTGTCAATACAAACAAAAAACACACTTTGAAATGTCTGTATGCCAATGCTAGAAGTCTAAGCAGTAAGATGGGAGAGTTGGAGTGTATAGCAGTAAATTATGAGATTGACATAATTGGCATCACAGAGACTTGGTGGAAGGAGGATAACCAATGGGACAGTGCTATATCAAGGTACAAATTATATCGCAATGATAGGGAGGATCAACTTGGTGGAGGTGTGGCATTTTATGCCCGGGAGGATATAGAGTCCAACAAGATAAAGATCATGCAAGAGACTAAATGCTCAGTAGAATCTATATGAGTAGAAATCCCATGTGTGTTGGGTAAGAGTATAGTGATAGGAGTATACTACCATCTACCTGGACAAAATGGTCAGACAGATGATGAAATGCTAAGAGAAATCAGGGAAACTAACCAATTTGGCAGTGCAATAATAATGGGAGATTTCAATTACCTGTAAACAATGAGAGAAACCAAATTTGTTTTAAATATTGCCTAAGTGACGGTGTCAGCAAGCCTGACATTGTGATTTCTCAAAAAGAACCCAACCAGTCTTTTAATCATTCACCATCACTATCAAAAATATTTTATTAGTAAATAAAAAATGTTTTTATATCTAAATTTTTATCATTTTCAGTAAAAGTCTAAATAGACATTAAATTCCAATATAAATCCATGAAGAAGGTTTTGGCAGCAATCTCTTTGTTATGAATAATCAACACAGGCCTACATTGCCAGTGTTTCGAGGTAATGCTTCCTCAGGGGCATATGAAAGATGATGATACAAGAGTATTTTCCTGAAGGTATTAATAAAACATAATCTTAATAAGATGCTCTAAATAATAAAAGAAAAAACAAGTACTTATCTTGGCACTATCATTTCAAAATGGACTCTACTGTCTTCTTCATAGGAAAGAGGAAAGGAGGCCGATGTGAATGTCTCATTAAATACCCAGACAGACGTGATGTCAGACAGTGATGTCGTAAATGAATTGAAAAATCTCATGAAACAAAACCCAGAAATTATTGAAAAGTTATTTTAAAAGGAAAAAGTTAATGAATAATGATCTGTTACTGGACCGATCAGACTAATAGTATTAAGGGTCTTTTATCCCAGAAACATATGTAAATCGAGATCTGTATTGAGACCCATAGGACTAACAGTGCCAAGCCTAAATATATGGGAATATATATATTCCCAAATATATATAGCCTATATATATTCCCATATATAATTATAAGTTTTAAATTACCCCAGTATTGACTGGGTAAATGTAACATCAGGGCTTGCTAGAGACATAAAGTTCCTGGATGTAATAAATGAATGCTTCATGGAGCAATTGGTTCAGGAACCAACGAGAGAGGGAGCTATTTTAGATTTAATTCTTAGTGGAACACAGGATTTGGTGAGAGAGCGGGCCACTTGGCAATAGTGATCATAACATGATCAAATTTAAACTAATAACTGGAAGGGGGACAATAAGTAAATCTACATCTCTAACACTAAATTTTCAAAAGGGAAACTGATAAAATGAGGAAAATAGTTAGAAAAAAACTGAAAGTGCAGCTGCAAAGGTTAAAAGTTTTCAACAGGCATGAACATTGTTTAAACATACAATCCTAAATACGCAGTCCAGATGTATTCCATGCATTAAGTAAGATGGAAGGAAGGCAAAATGATTTACCAGCATGGTGTTATAATTAGTGAGGTTTGGGTGAACCCTTGGACACTATGGCAGCTGACCATGCTCAAGGGGGGAAGTCCCGTGAGGGGCCACAGGTCAGGCTCAGTTTAGGACACATGAACACAGAGATTGATCTTTTATTAGACAATGTGGTGAAGCCACCAGAGGTGGCAGTGGTGAGCAGCAGAAGTAGCCCGGCTGGGCTAGTATTCCTCAGGCGCTGGAACAGCGACTCCTTTGGTAGCAGTGCTGTAGTGGAAAGAACTGAGAATAATGAGTCCAGTGGAATATACACAAAGCCCCAGTATGGAGAACCCCAGGATAGGGAGAGCAGGCCCTCGAGGAGCGAGTACCTGATTACTGAGAGCTGAGAGGCTTGAAGGTAATGTACTCACACAGCAGTTCCACGTGGGAGATGGCACTAGGGCTGGAACGGAGGCAGGCCCTCGAGGAGCAGCTTTTAAACTAGAACAAGGGGGAAAGCCGACAGTCACTCAGCAGTGCATGGTTCGGAGAAATGTATCCTTGAAGGATACTAATGAAACAGGAGAGTTAGGGCATCCCAACAGAGAGGTTCCATTACAAGCAAACATAGTCCATATGCCTTTATGTAAAAAATCACCAAAACTAATGATTTCCGAATTATCCCAAACAACTGAAAAGCAGGTTGTTAAAACAAACAAAAAACACACTTTGAAATGTCTATATGCCAATGCCAGAAGTCTAAGAAGTAAGATGGGAGAGTTAGAGTGTATAGCAGCAAATGATGAGATTGACATAATTGGCATCACAGAAACTTGGTGGAAGGAGGATAACCAATGGGACAGTGCTATATCAGGGTACAAATTATATCGCAATGATAGGGAGGATCAACTTGGCGGGGGTGTGGCACTTTATGTCCGGGAGGGTATAGAGTCCAATAGGCTAAAGATCATACAAGAGACTAAATGCTCAGTAGAATCTATATGGGTAGAAATCCCATGTGTGTTGGGTAAGAGTATAGTGATAGGAGTATACTACCGTCCACCTGGACAAAATGGTCAGACAGATGATGAAATGCTAAGAGAAATCAGGGAAGCAAACCAATTTGGCAGTGCAATAATAATGGGAGATTTCAATTACCCCAATATTGACTGGGTAAATGTAACATCAGGACTTGCTAGAGATATAAAGTTCCTGGATGTAATAAATGATTGTTTCATGGAGCAATTGGTTCAGGAACCAACAAGAGAGGGAGCTATTTTAGATTTAATTCTTAGTGGAACACAGGATTTGGTGAGAGAGGTAACGGTGGTGGGGCCACTTGGCAACAGTGATCATAACATGATCAAATTTAAACTAATAACTGGTAGGGGGACAATAAGTAAATCTGCAGCTCTAACACTAAACTTTCAAAAGGGAAACTTTGATAAAATGAGGAAAATAGTCAGAAAAAAACTGAAAGGTGCAGCTGCAAAGGTTAAAAGTGTTCAACAGGCTTGGACATTGTTTAAAAATACAATCCTAGAGGCGCAGTCCATATGTATTCCACGCATTAAGAAAGGTGGAAGGAAGGCAAAACGATTACCGTCATGGTTAAAAGGTGAGGTGAAAGAGGCTATTTTAGCCAAAAAATCATCCTTCAAAAATTGGAAGAAAGATCCATCTGAAGAAAATAGGATAAAACATAAGCACTGTCAAGTTAAGTGTAAAACATTGATAAAACAAGCGAAGAGAGAATTTGAAATGAAGTTGGCCATAGAGGCAAAAACTCATAATAAAAACTTTTTTAAATATATCCAAAGCAAGAAACCTGTGAGGGAGTCGGTTGGACCATTAGATGACCGAGGGGTTAAAGGGGCTCTTAGGGAAGATAAGGCCATTGCAGAAAGACTAAATGAATTCTTTGCTTCTGTGTTTACTAGTGAGGATGTTGGGGAGATACCAGTTCCGGAGATGGTTTTCAGGGGTGATGAGTCAGACGAACTGAACGAAATCACTGTCAACCTGGAAGATGTAGTAGGCCAGATTGACAAACTAAAGAGTAGCAAGTCACCTGGACCGGATGGTATGCATCCTAGGGTACTAAAGGAACTCAAAAATGAAATTTCTGACCTATTAGTTAAAATTTGTAACCTATCATTAAAATCATCCATTGTACCTGAAGACTGGAGGGTGGCCAATGTAACCCCAATATTTAAAAAAGGCTCCAGGGGCGATCCGGGTAACTATAGACCAGTGAGCCTAACTTCAGTGCCGGGAAAAATAGTGGAAACTATCCTCAAGATCAAAATTGTAGAGCATATAGAAAGACATGATTTAATGGGACACAGTCAACATGGATTTACCCAAGGGAAGTCTTGCCTAACAAACCTGCTTCATTTTTTTGAAGGGGTTAATAAACATGTGGATAAAGGTGAACCGGTAGATGTAGTGTATTTGGATTTTCAGAAGGCGTTTGACAAAGTCCCTCATGAGAGGCTTCTACGAAAACTAAAAAGTCATGGGATAGGAGGCGATGTCCTTTCGTGGATTACAAACTGGTTAAAAGACAGGAAACAGAGAGTAGGACTAAATGGTCAATTTTCTCAGTGGAAAAGGGTAAACAGTGGAGTGCCTCAGGGATCTGTACTTGGACCGGTGCTTTTCAATATATATATCAATGATCTGGAAAGGAATACGATGAGTGACGTTATCAAATTTGCGGATGATACAAAATTATTCAGAGTAGTTAAATCACAAGCAGACTGTGATACATTACAGGAGGACCTTGCAAGACTGGAAGATTGGGCATCCAAATGGCAGATGAAATTTAATGTGGACAAGTGCAAGGTGTTGCATATAGGGAAAAATAACCCTTGCTGTAGTTACACGATGTTAGGTTCCATATTAGGAGCTACCACCCAAGAAAGAGATCTAGGGGTCATAGTAGATAATACATTGAAATCGTCGGCTCAGTGTGCTGCAGCAGTCAAAAAAGCAAATAAAATGTTAGGAATTATTAGGAAGGGAATGGTTAATAAAACGGAAAATGTCATAATGCCTCTATATCGCTCCATGGTGAGACCACACCTTGAATACTGTGTACAATTCTGGTCGCCATATCTCAAAAAAGATATAGTTGCAATGGAGAAGGTACAGAGAAGGGTAACCAAAATGATAAAGAGGATGGAACAGCTCCCCTATGAGGAAAGGCTGAAGAGGTTAGGGCTTTTCAGCTTGGAGAAGAGACGGCTGAGGGGGGATATCATAGAGGTCTTTAAGATCATGAGAGGTCTTGAACGAGTAGATGTGACTCGGTTATTTACACTTTCGAATAATAGAAGGACTAGGGGGCATTCCATGAAGTTAGCAAGTAGCACATTTAAGACTAATCGGAGAAAATTCTTTTTCACTCAACGCACAATAAATCTCTGGAATTTGTTGCCAGAGGATGTGGTTAGTGCAGTTAGTGTAGCTGGGTTCAAAAAAGGTTTGGATAAGTTCTTGGAAGAGAAGTCCATTAACTGCTATTAATCAAGTTTACTTAGGGAATAGCCACTGCTATGAATTGCATCAGTAGCATGGGATCTTCTAGGTGTTTGGGTAATTGCCAGGTTCTTGTGTCCTGGTTTGGCCTCTGTTGGAAACAGGATGCTGGGCTTGATGGACCCTTGGTCTGACCCAGCATGGCAATTTCTTATGTTCTTATGTTCTTATGTTCTTAAGATGGTAGTACTCACTGGTGTTGAAGATAGCGAATCCTTCCAGGCATAAGAGAAGGTAGGAGCAGGCAGCGAGTCAGGGAACATGGGCCCTAGAGGAGCGAGTACCGGTTTCCTAATAGCGACCTGAAAAGCAAGTGAGGCCCCCGAGGAGCGGGTACCTATTTAGCATTAAGAGTCCAATGGAAGATTGGAGAGGCAGAGTAGCTAGGTACGGAGAGCGAATCCCATCTGTAAGAATCTCCTTGCTAACTCAAAGACTAGCAAACATCATAGGCTTTAAATATCCAGGCAGCATGACGTCATCACAGGGGGACGCCCCTGAGGTTTGCACCAAGTAGGAAATAAGAGTGAGGGCTGCGCGGAAGGCAGCGCCCAAGCCAGTCCGGGGACACCGGAGAGGACGGCAGGCAGATGCCACGGCAGCCAGGCATCCATCCATAGCGAGAGGAGGAGCAAAGAAATGTAGGCAAAGTGAAGCCGTCGGGAAGGGACGGTTGCAACAGTACCCCCTTTCAAAGGGTGATCTCATCTGCGGGAACCGTGTTTTGGTTTCCAAGGATGCGAGAGATGAATCTGATGGAGCATCTCTTTGTCAAAGATATTAGCCAGAGGCTCCCAAGAATTTTCCTCGGGGCCAAAACCTTCCCAAGACAGAAGGTATTCCCAGGTTTTGCCTCGTTTGCGGACATCAAGAATGGCTTCGACCTTGAATTCTAGGTCATCTTCTGCATTGATAGGAGATGGTTCCTGAGATTTGGAAGATAATTCACTGATGATGAGTGGTTTCAGAAATAAAACATGAAAAGCGTTATGGATGTTCAATCCAGGTGGTAACTTCAGACAGTAGGTAACATTGCCAAGGCGTCGGAGGATTGGAAATGGTCCAACGTAGCGAGGAGCAAATCGTGAGAAGGGTAACTTCAGTCTAAGATGCTTAGTGGATAGCCAGACTTTGTCACCAGGTTGAAAGACAGGTGCTTTGGAATGATGAGCATCATAAAACCTTTTGGCTCGATCACTCGCTTTGAGTAGCATTGCTTTCGTCTGAGCCCATAATTAATGGATTTCTTCAGCAGTGGATTAAGCTGCTAGGAACGTCACTGAGAGCTTCAGTGGAAGTGGCGGTGATGGTGAATGTCCATATATCACTTCAAATGGTGTTGTTCCAGTTGATGTTGCTGGATGAGAATTAATGGCGAATTCAGCCCATGGTAACAGTTTGGCCCAGTTATTCTGACGGCAACTCACATAGGCCCGAATGAACTGTTTCAGGGTCCTGTTCATCCGTTCTGTTTGGCCATTAGATTGAGGATGATAGGCAGATGTATAATTTAGAGAGATGTAGAAGAGTTTGCACAGGGCCTTCCAGAATCTTGCCGTGAACTGTGATCCTCAATCCGAGACTATGTGCTTCGGTAGGCTGTGGAGGCGAAAGATATGGACTATGAAGAGCTTCACAAGTTCTGAGGCTGAGGGTAAGCCAGGTAGTGCCAAGAAGTGGGCCATCTTGCTGAAGCAGTCAACTGTGACCCAGATGGTATTCATACCTCCAGAAAGAGGTAGATCAACTACAAAATCAGTAGCGATATGCATCCAGGGCTGTTCTAGAGCTGGAAGCGGTTGCAGCAATCCCCACAGTTGGCCAGAAGTAGGTTTGTGCTTGGCACAGTTGGCACAAGATGCCACATAGGAGAGCGATACTTCCTTGATAGTTGGCCACCAATAATACTTCTGTAGCTGCAGCAGGGTACAGCGTTGACCAGGATGGGAGATGGCACTAGGGCTGGAATAGAGGCAGGCCCTCGAGGAGCGAGTACCTGGTTCCAGGGAACAGCTCTGAGGTGAAGATGGTAGTATTCACTGGTGTTGAAGATAGCGAATCCTTCCAGGCATAAGAGAAGGTAGGAGCAGGCAGCGAGTCAGGGAACATGGACCCTCAAGGAGTGAGTACCGGTTTCCTGATAGTGACCTGAAAAGCAATTGAGGCCCCCGAGGAGTGGGTACCCCGTTAGCATTAAGAGACCAATGGAAGACTGGAGAGGCAGAGTAGCTGGGTACGGAGAGCGAATCCCATCTGTAAGAATCTCCTTGCTAACTCAAAGGCTAGCAAACATCGTAGGCTTTAAATATCTGGGCAGCGTGATGTCATCACAGGGGGATGCCCCTGATGTTCGCGCCAAGTAGGAAATAAGAGTGAGGGCCGCACGGCGTGCTCGCCCTAAGGTACCAGTGGAGCATGGCGGGAGGCAGCACCCAAGCTGGTCCGGGGATGCCGGAGAGGATGGCAGGCAGACACCGCGGCAGCCAGGCATTCATCCATAGCAAGAGGAGGTGCAAAGAAAGAAAGGTAGGCAGAGTGAAGCCATCGGGAAGGTAGGTTGCAACACGTGGTGAGGTGAAAGAGGCTATTTTAGCCAAAAAAAATCCTTAAAAAATTGGAAGAAATATCTAACTGAAGAAAATAGGATAAAGCTATCCTAAAGTGAAGTTAAGTGTAAAACATTGATAAGACAGGTGAAGAGAGAATTTGAAATGAAGTTGGCCATAGAGGCAAAAACTCATAATAAAATCTTTTAAAAATATATCCGAAGCAAGAAACCTGTGAGGAAGCCAGTTGGACCGTTAGATGACCGAGCGGTTAAAGGGGCTCTTAGGGAACAGAAGGCCATTGCAGAAAGACAAAATTAATTCTTTGATTTTGTGTTTACTAATGAGGATATTGGGGAGATACCAGTTTCAGAGATGGTTTTCAAGGGTGTTGAGTCAGATGAACTGAACCAAATCACTGTGAACCTGGAAGATATAGTAGGCCAGATTGACAAACAGAATAGTAGCAAATCACCTGGACCAGATGATATGCATCCTAGGGTACTAAAAGAACTCTAAAATGAAATTTCTGATCTTTTAGTTACAATTTGTAACCTATGATTAAAATCATCCATTGTATCTGAAGACTGGAGGGTGGCCAATGTAACCCCAATATTTAAAAAGGGTTCCAGGGGCAAACTGGGAAAATATTAGGGATGTGCATTCGGATTGACCGCATATGGAAAACGCAACTCAATATTTTTTTTTAACTTAAAAAAAAGATGGGGCGTATACGAGCAGATTTCCGACATAAATGAACATAGATATGTCGGATACGGCGAATCGCCATGCGCGCGCTTTCTCGCCGCCATTACCTGCGACTCGAGCTCGGAGCCCCGGATTACCTGAAAATGGCGGCGCCCCTGCGGTAACCATGCCAACCTGTCTGACCCTGTCCTGTGAGTCTCAGTGACTCACAGGAAAGGGTGGGACAGGTCGGCATGGATACCGGAACGCAGCGAATCTGCGTTCACCTTTTCAGAGAAGCACTGAATGCAGCGAATCGCGCTGTCATTCCGTGCTTCTCTGAGGATTTCCTGACGAGCCAGCAGCACTATAAAAGCAGCAGCAGCACGAGGACTGACGGACATTGTCAGCGATTCAGTGGGGAGGTGGGATCGGGATCGTGCAGGGTGGGCTTAGGCAGGCTGAGGCAGAGAAGATAGCAGAACCCGATTTGATAGACAACACAGAACAGAACCAGATTTGATAGACAACACAGAACAGATTCTTTGTTAGGGAAAAAAAAAAAAGAACATTCTTATTGAGTGAGTCTGTACATTTTATCCTGGGCAGTGCCAGGCAGGGCTGGCAGTACTCTGCCTCATATTTGCTATTTTTAAACAGACTTAAAAGCATTCTCCTTGAGTGGTTCAGTGCTGGCTGGGCAGCAGTTCCAGGGCTGGGAGTACTCTGCCTCATATCTACTTTAGTTCTATGTGCACTGCAGTGCACACAGACAGACACATTCCGTGCATTGCCAGGCAGGCAGTGAGGCAGTGGGCATTGTAAACAGAGTGAACATTGCCCTTCAGCGAGTCTGTTCAATTTGCTATTTTTAAACAGACTTAAAAGCATTCTCCTTGAGTGGTTCAGTGCTGGGTGGGCAGCAGTTCCAGGGCTGGGAGTACTCTGCCTCATATCTACTTTAGTTCTATGTGCACTGCAGTGCACACAGACCGACACATTCCGTGCATTGCCAGGCAGACAGTGAGGCAGTGGGCATTGTAAACAGAGTGAACATTGCCCTTCAGCGAGTCTGTTCAATTTGCTATTTTTAAACAGACTTAAAAGCATTCTCCTTGAGTGGTTCAGTGCTGGGTGGGCAGCAGTTCCAGTGCTGGGAGTACCCTGCCTCATATCTACTTTAGTTCTATGTGCACTGCAGTGCACACAGACAGACACATTCCGTGCATTGCCAGGCAGGCAGTGAGGCAGTGGGCATTGTAAACAGAGTGAACATTGCCCTTCAGCGAGTCTGTTACATTTGCTATTTTTAAACAGACTTAAAAGCATTCTCCTTGAGTGGTTCAGTGCTGGGTGGGCAGTGCCAGGGCTGGCACTGGCAGTTCTCTGCCTCATATCTACTGAAAAGGAAGCTTGTTCTCTGTGCACTCACTGCACACACACAGACAGACACATTCCGTGCATTGCCAGGCAGGCAGTGAGGCAGTGGGCATTGTAAACAGAGTGAACATTGCCCTTCAGCGAGTCTGTTCAATTTGCTATTTCTAAACAGACTTAAAAGCATTCTCCTTGAGTGGTTCAGTGCTGGGTGGGCAGTGCCAGGGCTGGCACTGGCAGTTCTCTGCCTCATATCTACTGAAAAGGAAGCTTGTTCTCTGTGCACTCACTGCACACACACAGACAGACACATTCCGTGCATTGCCAGGCAGGCAGTGAGGCAGTGGGCATTGTAAACAGAGTGAACATTGCCCTTCAGCGAGTCTGTTCAATTTGCTATTTCTAAACAGACTTAACCGCATTGTCCTTGAGTGGTTCAGTGCTGGGTGGGCAGCAGTTCCAGGGCTGGGAGTACCCTGCCTCATATCTACTGAAAAGGAAGCTTGTTCTCTGTGCACTCACTGCACACACACAGACAGACACATTCCGTGCATTGCCAGGCAGGCAGTGGGCATAAACAGAGTGAAGATTGGCCTTCAGCGAGTCTGTTCAATTTGCTATTTTTAAACAGACTTAAAAGCATTCTCCTTGAGTGGTTCAGTGCTGGGTGGGCAGCAGTTCCAGGGCTGGGAGTACTCTGCCTCATATCTACTTAGTTTTTGGATACTTGCCAGGTTCTTATGGCCTGGATTGGCCACTGTTGGAAACAGGATGCTGGGCTTGATGGACCCTTGGTCTGACCCAGTATGGCATTTTCTTATGTTCTTATGTTCTTATGTACTTTAGTTCTATGTGCACTGCAGTGCACACAGACCGACACATTCCGTGCATTGCCAGGCAGACAGTGAGGCAGTGGGCATTGTAAACAGAGTGAACATTGCCCTTCAGCGAGTCTGTTCAATTTGCTATTTTTAAACAGACTTAAAAGCATTCTCCTTGAGTGGTTCAGTGCTGGGTGGGCAGCAGTTCCAGTGCTGGGAGTACCCTGCCTCATATCTACTTTAGTTCTATGTGCACTGCAGTGCACACAGACAGACACATTCCGTGCATTGCCAGGCAGGCAGTGAGGCAGTGGGCATTGTAAACAGAGTGAACATTGCCCTTCAGCGAGTCTGTTACATTTGCTATTTTTAAACAGACTTAAAAGCATTCTCCTTGAGTGGTTCAGTGCTGGGTGGGCAGTGCCAGGGCTGGCACTGGCAGTTCTCTGCCTCATATCTACTGAAAAGGAAGCTTGTTCTCTGTGCACTCACTGCACACACACAGACAGACACATTCCGTGCATTGCCAGGCAGGCAGTGAGGCAGTGGGCATTGTAAACAGAGTGAACATTGCCCTTCAGCGAGTCTGTTCAATTTGCTATTTCTAAACAGACTTAACCGCATTGTCCTTGAGTGGTTCAGTGCTGGGTGGGCAGCAGTTCCAGGGCTGGGAGTACCCTGCCTCATATCTACTGAAAAGGAAGCTTGTTCTCTGTGCACTCACTGCACACACACAGACAGACACATTCCGTGCATTGCCAGGCAGGCAGTGGGCATAAACAGAGTGAAGATTGGCCTTCAGCGAGTCTGTTCAATTTGCTATTTTTAAACAGACTTAAAAGCATTCTCCTTGAGTGGTTCAGTGCTGGGTGGGCAGCAGTTCCAGGGCTGGGAGTACTCTGCCTCATATCTACTGAAAAGGAAGCTTGTTCTCTGTGCACTCACTGCACACACACAGACAGACACATTCCGTGCATTGCCAGGCAGGCAGTGAGGCAGTGGGCATTGTAAACAGAGTGAAGATTGGCCTTCAGCGAGTCTGTTCAATCTGCTATTTTTAAACAGACTTAACCGCATTGTCCTTGACTTGGTCCGTTCATTTTGTTATTTTAAACAGACTGAGCATTCTTCTTGAGTGGGTCTGTTAATTTAGTTATTTTAAACTGACCGAACATTATTATTGTGGGACAGTGGGCAGTGTTACCACTAGTACTCATTGACATTAAATCCATAATGTCAGGGAAAGGGAGATGCAAGCGACTTAGTGGGAATGGCAGCGGAGGCACCGCAAAAGACACCAGCGCAACACCACCAGTACAGGTAAAAAGGCAACTGTCGCAATCAAACGTCTTTGTAGGGGATGGCAGTTCCATGGCAAAAAAAAAGAAATCAGACCATGAAACTTTGCAATCGCCAGCACGTGTTTCTGGCACTGTAGTTTTGGAGGAGAGTGAAGAGGAGGCAGAGTCTAGCCAGACAAAAGTTACACACCCAAGAGCAGCCAGGGGACAGAAGTGTCCTGCAAAACTTTGCGGTGACAAGGTAGCGCTGGCACTGTTAGCTTCTGATTCAGAAGAAGAATCTTCTTGGATGGGATTCTCATCAGAAACGGAAGATGTAATACCTGAGCAATCTTCGGTAGAATTGTCAGTTAGTCCTGTTTTAGCCTCCACCTCCAGAAATCTGCGGCAGGGGAGACATTCCACTGATATCGAGGAGGAGGAAGAGCTGTCAGAAGGGAGACAGAGGGTGACTGTTGCCCCCGCTGGCATTGCTTCGCCGGGTGCAGTGGGTGCACCACCCACACCCAGTAGTACCTCAACTCCAGTGCCACCATCCACCCCCAGGGCGGGAAAGAGAGGAGGATCACAAAAGAAATCTGCGATCTGGGCACATTTTAAAGTGACAGAAGACCCGTGTTATGCTCGGTGTAATTACTGTGCCAGGGATATTAGCAGAGGCAAGCAACTGGGACATCTGTCAAATTTTGGCATGGAGTATCATATTAAGAGGCAACACCCAACAAGATTACTGCCATCTGGGGATGGTAGCATTTTCCGTCAGGGGACCCCTTCCCCTTCCAACCAGGGTGCAGTGGTAGGAAAGCAGCAGAGTCAGCCCACGCCCTCATACCCTTCTAGCAGTCAGGCGGCAGGCCAGAAACCCACTGACATTTATTTATTTATTTAAATTAATTTATATACCGGAGGTTCCTGTATAATATACATATCACCCCGGTTCACAAAGAACAGTAACTATCGCTACAAATAGCGGTTTACATAGAACAGAATAAAAGAAGTTTTACATTGAACAAAAACAAAGTAATAAGTTTTACATTGAAGTCAGCATGTGTAAATTTCTGATTAACAAAGGAAGAAAAAAATAGATCTGAATAACTCGTTGTGGGCTTGAAAAGACTTTTCTTCGTGTTCTTGGCTCTAGGGGAAAGCTTGTTTGAAAAGCCAAGTCTTAAGTTTCCCTTTAAATGTAGAGTGGCATGGTTCTAAACGAAGGTCTGGAGGGAGCGAGTTCCAAAGTGAAGGGCCTGCTGTGGATAATGCACGTTTCCTCAGAACGGATTTCATAGGTTGTGTGATTAGTCTGTTCTGATAGGCGCTTCTGGTTGGTTTCACAGATGTGTGTAATTGAATTTGGAATGTTAGGTTGAGAGGTGCGATGTTGTGTAAGGCCTTATGTATCATCATTAAAGACTTGAACTGGATCCTGTATTTAATTGGAAGCCAGTGGAGATGGTGGAGAATTGGGGTGATATGATCTCTCTTTTTGGCATTTGATAGAATTCTTGCAGAGGCGTTCAGGACCATCTGAAGTGGTTTGATGGTACATGCTGGAAGGCCTAGGAGGAGAGAGTTACAATAATCCAGCTTTGGGAGTATGATGGCTTGTAAAACCATGCGGAAGTCTCTGTATAGGAGGAGAGGTTTGAGTTTCTTTAATGTTTGAAGTTTAAAGAAACATTCTTTTGTTGTGTTGTTGACGAATTTGTTGAGACTGAGTCTGTTGTCTATGATGACTCCCAGATCTCTAACTTGTTGTGTGGTGGAGAGCCCTGTGGTGACCGGATGTTGATTAGTGTTAGAATGTGAGGAAGGGGTATAGTTTTCCGGAGTTATAATGAGGATTTCAGTTTTGTTTTTATTTAGAACCAAGTTGAGGCTGGTGAGTAGATTGTTGATAGCTGACAGACATTTATTCCAGAATGATATGGCTTTGTATATGGAATCTTCTATAGGGATGAGGATTTGAATATCATCCGCGTATAGGTAATGTCTTAGCTTAAGGTTAGTGAGAAGTTGACAAAGTGGGAGTAGATAAATATTGAAAAGAGTCGGGGAGAGGGATGATCCTTGTGGTACCCCCCTTTTGGATTCGATGGTGTGGGACTCTTTGTTATTTATCTTGACCTTGTATGTTCTGTTTTCCAAAAATGATTTGAACCAGTTAAAAACTAATCCTGTAATGCCAATGTCTATTAGGCGTTGCAGGAGGCATGAGTGGTTAACGGTATCAAACGCTGATGAAAGATCAAGGAGAGCGAGGAGGCAAGGTTGGCCCTTTTCTAGGTTGAAAATGATAGTGTCTGATAATGATGTTAATAATGATTCGGTATTCATAGACTTGCGAAAGCCAAATTGGTTTGAGGTGAGGATGTTGTTTTCGTCAAGATATTCTGTAAGTTGTTTGTTTACAACTTTCTCCATAACTCTGGCAATCAACGGGAGGTTTGCTATGGGTCTAAAGTTTGCTGGGTCTGAGGTGGGTAAGTTAGGTTTTTTGAGGAGCGGCTTGAGCATGGCTAACTTGAGTTGGTTCGGGACATGTCCTTGAGAGAAGGAGCAGTTAATAATGTCTGCTAAAGGTTTGGCTATGGTGTTGGAGATCAGACACAGTTTGTTGTATGGAATGTGGTCTGATGGATGAGAGGATGGTTTTATCTTCTTGAGAATATTCTCTATTTCTAGAGTGGATGTGAGCTCAAAAGTGTTGAGTAGTGTTAGTGAAGTGTTAGTGTTAGGTTGTTTAACATTTGGGTGCGATGGTTGTTGATCTGTTGGGAGTGGTGGTTGAGCGGTTGAATGAGGTGTTTGTTGAGCGGGTGATTGCGAAGATTGGGGGGTGAGGTTGATTACGTGTTTTGGATGTGTAGATGGTCCCTTGAGGGGAGCTAGAAGTGAAGTGATTTTGTTGTCGAAAAAGTCTGCTAGTTCGTTCACTTTAGTGAGTGCTTGATCATCTGGAATGGTCGGTGCCGGGGGTTTTGTGAGGGTTGATACATAGGAGAAAAGAGCTCTTGAATCAAAGATGAGGTGGTGGATTTTTTTGGAGAAGAATATTCTTTTTGTTGTGTTGATGTTGTTTCTGTATGAGTTAAGGCATGATTTGTAGATGAGGAGGGTGGTTGTAGATGGGTTTTTTCGCCAATTTTGTTCCTTGCATCTCAACTCGTGTTTATGATTTTTTAGCTCTGGTGTGAACCAGGGTCTCCTGTTGTCTTTGTTTGGAATGATAGATTTAGTTGTCATGGGGCAAATTTGATCTGCAACCTTTTTAGTGATGTTGGTCCATGATGAAGTTGCTGAGTTTACGTCGGATAGGTCTAGGTGCTCAAGTTCCTTGGCTAGGTGTTCACCGAGTTGGTCTCCTGAGCACTGTTTCCTAAGCGATATAGTTATAGGTTGTGTGGATTGTGGTGGAAGTTCTTTTATTTTTAAAACCGATGATATAATTCGATGGTCTGACCAAGGTATTGGAGTGCAAGTTGGAGTGGTGTGGGTTGTGATACCTTCATTTATAAAGATAAGGTCCAGCGTATGTCCTGCTTTGTGGGTTGGTTCAGTCACTATTTGTCTGAAACCCATATTGTTGAGAGAGGAGAGAAAAGTTTTACAGTTGGTAGAATGAGGTTGGATATCTACATGTAGATTAAAATCTCCCATGAGGATGGTAGGTTTCGTGGAATTTAGGTGTTTTGCTGTAAGTTCTATGATGGAAGATGGGTCAGCTTCCAGTATTCCGGGGGGAGCATAGATTAGGCCGATAGTCAGATGTTTTGAGTTGAATAGGGCAAATTCAATCTTTGATATGTTATTGGAAGTCTGCAAAGTCAGACCCAGCGTTTTTTTGGCTGCGAGGAGAAGTCCACCTCCTCTTTTTTTAGGTCTGGGAATAGAGAGAACATCATAATCCTGTATGGGTAACTGATTTATTAGTGCAGTGTCGGTGGGTTTTAGCCAGGTTTCTGTGATAGCACAGATGTCAGGTTTTGTATCGGATAGGTAGTCGTTGAATATATGACTTTTCTTAGCGATCGATTGCGCATTAATCAATGTGAGTGAGAAGAGAGTTAGTCCAAGGAATTGAGTGAGTGGTGTCAGTAAGATGGGCCTGAGCCTCTGTTGACGATTGTGATGGGGGAGGGAAGGGGGCTTTGGTGTTCTCCATTTGGGATTGTGGATGATGGGAATTGTGAGGGGGTGCATGTTGGGATGTAAGTGGCTGAAGTGGAAGACTGTGGGAATTGTTACGGTTAACAGGAGTGCTAGGCGAATGCTGTCTGAAGAGAGTTGGACGAATGTGGTTTGAAGAGTGCTGGGTGGATAATGTTAGAAGAGTGCTGTATGTATGATGGGGTATGTTGGGTGAGTGCAGTCCGGAGAAAGATGGGTGAATGTTAAGTGGAAGCTTAAGGAAGACCTGGTGGTATTGGGTGGTCGTATAATGAGATATTACAAATCTTCTGAGGGGTCTGCTGGTAGATCTGGAAGTTCTGCGAGCTTTCTTTGTGAAGTTTGTTTGGGTTATGTAGATCGGTGGCTTGGAGTCTCTGGTGCCACTATCTACCTGTATGTGGTTTGGTTTACCAGTTCTTTTGTAGATAGATGGGGCTGGACAGTTAAAGCCGTTCTTTAGTGATGTTTGTGCTTTGTTTGTTGGTGCTGATATGTTGAATGAGCTGGTAGGAGGGCGGACAGAGATAGAATGGAATTATAAACTCAAACCAAAGACCAGGATGTAGACTCAGGGCTTCCTCGGGGCCGCGCCGAAGGGGCGCGACAAAGGGGCAGGCCCCTTTGTCGCGCCCCTTCGGCGCGCGACGCCGGCGCGCGACGCCAGAGTGTGAAGAATTTTAAAAGTCCCTCTGCAGCTTGATTGGCTGTTCGCGTTGGTGGGCGGGTCTTAGTATCGTGGGGCTGCCGCTGAGCCGCGGGATCGACGGTCAGGCTCGCCGGGGGGAAGGGAATCTAAAAGGCCTTACCCCGACGGGTCTGGGCGCCGACCGCGCAGGCCTCCCTTCGTGATCGCTGCAGCTTTAGGTAAGTAGGGGCAGCAGGAAATAGAGACGCCGCCGGAGGGTGAAGAATTTTAAAAGTCCCTCTGCAGCTTGATTGGCTGTTCGCGTTGGTGGGCGGGTCTTAGTATCGTGGGGCTGCCGCTGAGCCGCGGGATCGACGGTCAGGCTCGCCGGGGGGAAGGGAATCTAAAAGGCCTTACCCCGACGGGTCTGGGCGCCGACCGCGCAGGCCTCCCTTCGTGATCGCTGCAGCTTTAGGTAAGTAGGGGCAGCAGGAAATAGAGACGCCGCCGGAGGGTGAAGAATTTTAAAAGTCCCTCTGCAGCTTGATTGGCTGTTCGCGTTGGTGGGCGGGTCTTAGTATCGTGGGGCTGCCGCTGAGCCGCGGGATCGACGGTCAGGCTCGCCGGGGGGAAGGGAATCTAAAAGGCCTTACCCCGACGGGTCTGGGCGCCGACCGCTCAGGCCTCCCTTCGTGATCGCTGCAGCTTTAGGTAAGTAGGGGCAGCAGGAAATAGAGACGCCGCCGGAGGGTGAAGAATTTTAAAAGTCCCTCTGCAGCTTGATTGGCTGTTCGCGTTGGTGGGCGGGTCTTAGTATCGTGGGGCTGCCGCTGACATGTGGGAGAAGCGACAATGCACCATGGAGGAAATGGGGTGGAGTGCGGTAACGCTATCCCGGGGTAGGAGGCAGGCAGCCGCAAAAGTAGTAACCAGGAGCATTGGGGAAATGATTGCCCTTGATGACCAGCCCCTGCAGTTAGTTGAGAATGTGGGTTTCAAATGTTTCTTGAAGGTCGTACTTCCAAATTACAAAGTCCCCTCCAGAACCACATTTAGTAGAAAGGTCATCCCCAGCCTGTACAAGCACTGTGTCAGTCGCGTGCAAGCACTGCTAGGTAAGGCAGACGGAAGAGTGCATTTCACCTGCGATATCTGGACCGCCATGAATGCTGCACACTCTTACCTCTCTCTGACAGCACACTGGTGGGACATGGCAGAGGCAGGGGCAGCCAGCAGCTCTATTACTGAACAAGCATCAGGGTGGAGGTGGGCTTTACTGAACACCCACCTGACGGACCATTCCCATACCGCTGCCAATATTCTAGCATGCATCAGAAAGATGCTGGCGAGCTGGAAAGTACACCAGCGAGACAGTAAAACGCGGGCAGGCTTTTTTGTCACAGACAACGGTGCAAACATGGTTAAGGCAATAAGCGATGGGCGGTTTAAGAACATCCGATGTTTTGCACACACTCTGCATCTGGTAGTGAAGTCAGGTTTGGGCTTGGAGTCCAAGGACAAGGAGACTGAATACCTGCGTCGGTTAATACACAAGTGCAGGAACATAGCAGCACACTTCCACAGAAGTGTCAGGGCGGGGCAGGTTCTCCGAGAAAAGCAGACTGATTTGGATATGCCTCAGAAGCGTCTCATTCAAGACGTTGCCACCCGGTGGAATTCAACCTTTATGATGCTGGAGAGGTTACTGGAGCTGCAGACACCCCTTCATGAACTTTCTGGTACAATAGACATAGGTGTGCAGAATCCCCTAGGGCATCACGATTGGTTAGTCATGAGTCAGCTGGTAAAAATCCTGCAGCCCTTCAAGGACGTCACGGAGGAGCTGAGTTCCAGAAGTTCCACCTTGGCTGACATCATCCCTATAGTGAAATTCCTGGATGACCATTTGGAAGGCATTAAACGGCAAGAGGGAATGACTGCTGAGGTGCTGCAGTGTGTGGACGTTTTGCAGCAGCAGGTGAAAGACAGATTAAGGCCTTTAACAGAGGACAGCACATACATGCTCGCCTCTGTCTGTGATCCCCGTGTGAAAGGTAAACTCGCCCTACAGACCAATTGTCTGTCATTTGTGAAGGAGCTGTTGTTAGCACAGGTCCGTGAACAGGAGCACCATAGGCGGAGACAGATTAGGCTTGAAGCACAGGTGGAAACAGCAGGCACGTCACAGAGTTGTGCTGCTGCTAGCCCTGGCAGGAGAAGGACTGTGTCAGTGACAGATACTATTATTAGTGCGTCCACCTCAACGTCAGAACACCCAAGGCATGTTGGCCATAAAGATACATCAGTTGTGCAACGGGCGAGAGAGAAAGTAACTGGATTGAGTGACTCTCAGCCCTCCCAAGCACAGGAGGAGACAGCAGCAGAGCTGTCAGTGACACGGTATCTCTCAGAGCCGATAGAGAACACGCAGACAGATCCGCTGGCATATTGGGCACACAAGTTCACTGTCTGGCCACACCTAGCCAAAGTGGCTGAAGGATATCTGTCATGTCCACCAACCAGTGTGCCCAGTGAACGTGTTTTTTCAATGACAGGGGATATCATGAGCCCTCACCGCTCAAGGCTGTCACCGGTCTTGATGGAAATGCTAGTGTTTTTGAAAGTAAACCTGCCATTGCTTGGCTTTCCCGATTTTCCTTGTGAATGGCAAGATGAATAAAAGCTATTGAAAGGAGCCTTGCAGCAGTTCCAATTGCCTCCTATGCTCAAGATAATGTAAGCACTGCAGCACATGTTCTTGACATGAATCGCTGTGCCTGACCGGCATCTACTGTGCAGCCCTTGTGTTCCCACAAGTGTTTTAACTCCGTTGCTGTTCCTGCCTGTACCTCCAGGCATTGTGTTCCTACTGGTGTTTTAACTCCATTGCTGTGCTTGCCTGTCCCTCCAGGCCTTGTGTCCCTAGCCGGGATTGACCTCTGTCCTCCAATGATGTGCCTGTCCCTCCAGGCCTTGTGTCCCTAGCCGGGATTGACCTCTGTCCTCCAATGATGTGCCTGTTCCTCCAGGCCTTGTGTCCCTAGCTGGGCAGTTCCGTTTTGTTATTTTAAACAGACTGAGCATTGTCCTTCAGAGTGGGTCTGTTGATATTGCTATTTTAAACAGACTGAGCATTGACCTTCATAGTGGGTCCGTTAATTTTGTTCTTTTAAACAGACTGAGCATAGTCCTTGAGTGGGTCCGTTAATTTTGTTCTTTTAAACAGACTGAGCATGGTCCTTCAGAGTGGGTCCGTTCATTTTCTTATTTTAAACAGACTGAGCATTCTTCTTCAAGGCCGAAGTGGAGAAGGGATCCATGTGAACAGCAGTTCAACATGGGTCAGTCGGTCCTAAGAGATAGGCGAGAGCCGTTCCGAAGGGATGGGCGAAGGCCTCCGTCGCCCTGGGCCAATCGAAAGGGAGTCGGGTTCAGATCCCCGAACCCGGAGTGGCGGAGATTCGGCGCTGGGCTCTTCCCTCTTCACTCGCCGTTACTGAGGGAATCCTGGTTAGTTTCTTTTCCTACGCGGCTTGTGTCCCTAGCTGGGATTGACCTCTGTCCTCCAATGATGTGCCTGTTCATCCAGACCTTGTGTTCCCACGCGTATTCTTATTTCTGAGAGATTTTCCGATTCCTTTGTCATCAGCTAAAGTGCATAAGATGCGTTGATGAATAGTTTTGAAGATGACACATCTGGCTTTATAGATGATACGGAAGTGGACGGGTAGCCAATGTAACTCTTTCAGAATGGGAGATATGTGGTCTCTCTTTCTTGCGCCTGTTAGTAATCGGGCTGCTGAATTTTGAACCATCTGTAGTGGTTTGGAATAGGATGAGGGCAGACCTAGCAATAGGGAACTGCAGTAGTCTAATTTCGCAAAAATGACTGCTTCGATGATCGTTCTGAAGTCTTGAGCATGGAAAAGAGGTCTTATCCTCTTCCGAACCTGGAGTTTATAGAAGCAGTCTTTGGTTGTTTTGTTGATATGTGCCTTGAAGTTTAGCCGGTTGTCTATTATCACTCCTAACTCTCTAACTTGTGTGGTAGGTAGGTTGGTGGGAAGAGTAGTGTTGGAGATATTGTTTTCAGGAGAGATGAGTAGGATTTCTGTCTTGGATGAGTTTAAGATGAGGTGTAGGTTGTTTACTACTTGTTTGATTTTCTGGTGGCATGTTTCCCAGTACTCAAGAGTTTTACAGTATGTGTCTTTGATAGGGATGATGATTTCAATATCATCTGCGTAAAGGAAGTACTTTAGATTGAGGTCGGTAAGAAGTTGGCAGAGAGGAAGAAGATAGATATTAAATAGGGTCGGAGACAATGAAGAACCTTGAGGGACTCCTATGACAGAGTCAAATCTTGAGGATTCCTTGTTTTGGAGTTTAACTTTGTAACCTCTGTAATTGAGAAATGTTTTGAACCAGGATAGGACGATGCCGCTGATTCCTATGGACGAAAGCTGGTTTAGGAGGATGGCGTGGTTGACCGTGTCGAACGCTGCGGAAAGGTCTAACAAGATCAATAGGAAAGAGTTTCCTTTGTCGAGGCCCATTAAGATATAATATTATATCTTATAGTTGTGGTTTGGATCATATTCTTTAGGTGAAGACGGTTGTCTATAATTACTCCCAGGTCTCTCACATGGTTGTGGGTGAGAAGGTGTTTGTGATGGATCTGAGATGGGAGGTTTTCTTGCTTGTAGGAAATGAAGAGGAGTTTAGTTTTAGAGGCATTGAGGACCAGGTTTAGACTGTTGAGGAGATTAGTGGTGGCTTGTAAGCTGTTGTTCCAAAGTGCGATAGCTTTGTTAATAGATTCTGTTATGGGAATAAGAATCTGAACATCGTCTGCATAGATGTAGTGAATGAGGTTAAGACTACTTAACAGTTGGCAAAGGGGAAGGAGGAAACGGCGGGGGAAACGGCAAAGCTGCTGCCAGGGGGGGCTATAACACGCGCCGCCGGAGCGGCGGGTCACCTGCCCCCCCTGGGCCTTCCCAGCCGACACGGAGTCGGTTTCGGCGCTCCGCCGCGGAGGAAATGCGCCCTGCGGCCGTCCGGGAGGCGTTCCCCGCCCCCCCCGCGAAAGGGGTGGGGGATCCGCCGAAACCCCGGTCCCACCGAACCCGCCGGGTTGAATCCTCCAGGTGGACTGCACGCACCTCACCCGTTTAACTCTTAACGGTTTCCCGCCCTTTTGAACTCGCTCTTGAAAGTTGTTTTCAACTTTCCCTTACGTACTTATTGATTTTATTGCTTTACTTTATTTTTTTTATTCCTGGACGGGGCCGGGGCCGCGGACTGCACGCACCTCACCCGTTTAACTCTTAACGGTTTCCCGCCCTTTTGAACTCGCTCTTGAAAGTTGTTTTCAACTTTCCCTTACGTACTTATTGATTTTATTGATTTACTTTATTTTTTTTATTCCTGGACGGGGCCGGGGCCGTCCGGGAGGCGTTCCCCGCCCCCCCGCGAAAGGGGTGGGGGATCCGCCGAAACCCCGGTCCCACCGAACCCGCCGGGTTGAATCCTCCAGGTGGACTGCACGCACCTCACCCGTTTAACTCTTAACGGTTTCCCGCCCTTTTGAACTCGCTCTTGAAAGTTGTTTTCAACTTTCCCTTACGTACTTATTGATTTTATTGATTTACTTTATTTTTTTTATTCCTGGACGGGGCCGGGGCCGCGGACTGCACGCACCTCACCCGTTTAACTCTTAACGGTTTCCCGCCCTTTTGAACTCGCTCTTGAAAGTTGTTTTCAACTTTCCCTTACGTACTTATTGATTTTATTGATTTACTTTATTTTTTTTATTCCTGGACGGGGCCGGGGCCGTCCGGGAGGCGTTCCCCGCCACACCGCGAAAGGGGTGGGGGATCCGCCGAAACCCCGGTCCCACCGAACCCGCCGGGTTCAATCCTCCAGGTGGACTGCACGCACCTCACCCGTTTAACTCTTAACGGTTTCCCGCCCTTTTGAACTCGCTCTTGAAAGTTGTTTTCAACTTTCCCTTACGTACTTATTGATTTTATTGATTTACTTTATTTTTTTATTCCTGGACGGGGCCGGGGCCGTCCGGGAGGCGTTCCCCGCCCCCCCGCGAAAGGGGTGGGGGATCCGCCGAAACCCCGGTCCCACCGAACCCGCCGGGTTCAATCCTCCAGGCGGACTGCACGCACCCCACCCGTTTAACTCTTAACGGTTTCCCGCCCTTTTGAACTCGGTCTTGAAAGTTGTTTTCAACTTTCCCTTACGTACTTATTGATTTTATTGCTTTACTTTATTTTTTTTATTCCTGGACGGGGCCGGGGCTGCGGACTGCACGCACCCCACCCGTTTAACTCTTAACGGTTTCCCGCCCTTTTGAACTCGCTCTTGAAAGTTGTTTTCAACTTTCCCTTACGTACTTATTGATTTTATTGCTTTACTTTATTTTTTTTATTCCTGGACGGGGCCGGGGCCGCGGACTGCACGCACCTCACCCGTTTAACTCTTAACGGTTTCCCGCCCTTTTGAACTCGCTCTTGAAAGTTGTTTTCAACTTTCCCTTACGTACTTATTGATTTTATTGATTTACTTTATTTTTTTTATTCCTGGACGGGGCCGGGGCCGTCCGGGAGGCGTTCCCCGCCCCTCCCCCACCCCCCGCGAAAGGGGTGGGGGTGGGGGATCCGCCGAAACCCTGGTCCGACCGAACCCGCCGGGTTGAATCCTGCGGGCGGACTGCACGGACCCCACCCATTTACCTCTTTACAATTTCACGCCCTCTTGAACTCCCTCTTCAAAGTTGTTTTCAACTTTCCCTTGCGGTACTTACTTATTTATTTTATTTAAGGTTTTTTTATACCGGCATTCATGAAATCGTTCACATGATGTCGCTTTACAGAAAACAGGGGTGCAAAGAAAACAACCTATAACATAAATACACGTGGTGAAGAGATGCAGTTACAATTAACTGGGGCTATGAACTGGGAGTGTAAGAAATAAAGAGGGATAGAGGAGGTTAATTATATACATGTGTAGAATATAAAAATATACAAGAGTACATTACAAATATGGCGTCCAATATATACAGCTTCTGAGCTGAGAATTTATTGATGGTGTGTGTTAGGTGCAGTTCGGGAAGGCTTGCCTGAAAAGCCATGTCTTGAGTCTTTTCCGAAAGGTTAGGAGGCAAGGTTCATTTCTGAGATCTGGGGGGATGGAGTTCCATAACGGTGGACCTGCTGTGGAAAGGGCTCAATCTCTAAAGGTGCTGTGATAAGTGGTTTTGGAGGGTGGAACAAGGAGGCATCCTCTGTAGGCTTCCCTGGTCGGTCTTGTGCATTTGTATAAACGGAGAGGAATTTGTAGGTCGATTATGGTGTGTTGGTGAAAGATTTTGTATATCAAGGTGATGGATTTGTAAATGACTCTGAACTGAATTGGTAACCAGTGGAGGTCTTTTAGGACTGGGGAAATGTTGTCTCTTTTCCTAGTGTTTGTTAGTAGACGGGCTGCTGCGTTTTGAACCATTTGGAGTGGTTTTGTGTATGAGGAAGGGAGTCCAAGAAATGTAGAGTTGCAGTAGTCTAATTTGGAGAAAATGAGGGCTTGGAGGATCCTGGTTAGTGTCTTTTCCTCCGCGGCTTGTGTCCCTAGCTGTGATTGAACTCTGTCCTCGAATGATGTGCCTCTTCATCCAGGCCTTGTGTCCCTAGCTGGGATCGACCTCTGTGCTCGACTGCTGCGCCTCTTCATCCCGGCCTTGTGTTCCCACAAGTGTTTTAACTCCGTTGCTGTGCCCGTTCCTGCAGGCCTTGTGTTCCTCTGGGGATAGGGAAATACATACAGTAACTGAGTGTAAGCAAGTATGATTTGCATTGAATACAAGAATGTCAGTATATAAAAATGACAAATAAATATAAAAATAAATGAAGTGCTATAAACTTTTTAAAAAAAGAATATAAATCCATAAAAAAAAAATTGTACTATCCGAGTATCAGTGTTCATCCATGTTCCTACTGGTGTTTTAACTCCATTGCTGTGCCTGCCTGTTCATCCAGGCCTTGTGTTCCCACAGGTGTTTTAACTCAGTGGCGGTGCCTGTTCATCCAGGCCTTGTGTTCCTCTGGGGATAGGGAAATACCTACAGTACCTGAGTGTAATCAAGTCTGACGTGCTAGAAACGTTTTCGAATAAGAATATAAATACATTAAAAAAACAAATAATTACTATCCGAGTATCCGTGTTCATCCAGGCCTTGTGTTCCCACAGGTGTTTTAACTCAGTGGCGGTGCCTGTTCATCCAGGCCTTGTGTTCCTCTGGGGATAGGGAAATACCTACAGTACCTGAGTGTAATCAAGTATGACGTGCTAGAAACGTTTTCGAATAAGAATATAAATCCATAAAAAAAAAATTGTACTATCCGAGTATCAGTGTTCATCCATGTTCCTACTGGTGTTTTAACTCCATTGCTGTGCCTGCCTGTTCATCCAGGCCTTGTGTTCCCACAGGTGTTTTAACTCAGTGGCGGTGCCTGTTCATCCAGGCCTTGTGGTCCTCTGGGGATAGGGAAATACCTACAGTACCTGAGTGTAATCAAGTATGACGTGCTAGAAACGTTTTCGAATAAGAATATAAATACATTAAAAAAACACATAATTACTATCCGAGTATCCGTGTTCATCCAGGCCTTGTGTTCCCACAGGTGTTTTAACTCAGTTGCTGTGCCCATTCTTCCGGGCCTTGTGTTCCCACAGGTGTTTTAACTCAGTGGCTGTGCCTGTTCATCCAGGCCTTGTGTTCCCACAAGTGTTTTAACCTGGTTGCTGTGCCTGTTCATGCAGGCCTTGTGTCCCTAGCTGGAATTGACCTCTGTCCTCGAATGATGTACCTGTTCATCCAGGCCTTGTGTTCCCACACGTATCCTTATTTGTGAGAGATCCTAGGCTCCAATTCGTTTGTCATCAGCTGAAGTGCGTAAGTACAGTCTGAATTCACTAGACGCCAACGGAATTCACTAGACGCCAACGATATTCACTGGACGCCAATGTAAACACCGGGTACACACAACTCTAGGGGTGGACCCGTTCCAGGGAGTCCTTCCCTGAACAAGCATGAGGGTGGAGGTGGGCTTTACTGCACACCCACCTGACGGACCATGCCCATACCGCTGCCAATATTCTAGCATGCATCAGAAAGATGCTGGCGAGCTACCAGTGTTTTAACCTAGTTCCTGTGCCTGTTCATGCAGGCCTTGTGTCCCTAGCTGGGATTGACCTCTGTCCTCGAATGAAGTGCCTGTTCATCCAGGCCTTGTGTTCCTACTGCTGTTTTAACTCCATTGCTGTGCCTGCCTGTTCATCCAGACCTTGTGTTCCCACACGTATTCTTATTTCTGAGAGATCCTCCAATTCCTTTGTCATCTGCTGAAGTGCGTAAGTACCGTCTGAATTCACTAGACGCCAACGGAATTCACTAGACGCCAACGATATTCACTGGACGCCAATGTAAACACCGGGTACACACAACTCTAGGGGTGGACCCTTTCCAGGGAGTACTTCCCTGCACAAAGGAAAGGGAACTCTCTCCTGGGCCAATTGATAAGAAAACCACAATTCTGCAGCCAAAAATAGGCTGGAAATCCTTCCCCCATTGACTTTAATGGGCGACATATGTACATATACCCAACTCATTAGATTTTTTTTATGTCCATATTGGCCGCAAGTGGGACCCCCTTTCGGACATAAGAAATATGAACATAAAATTTTGCTCTGCACATCCCTAGAAAATATAGACCAGTGAGCCTCACTTCAATGTTGGGAAAAATAATGGAAACTATTCTAAAGATCAAAATTGTAGAGCATATAGAAAGATATGGTTTAATGGAACACAGTCAACATGAATTTACCCAAGGGAAGTCTTGCCTAACAAATCTGCTTCATTTTTTTGAAGGGGTTAATAAATATGTGGATAAAGATGAACTGGTATGTTATGGACCCTGCCCGCAGGTCCCCCCGCGAGCAGGCATTGCTTACCTCACTTCTTCCTATGCGGCACGGACGCCGCCGTCGGGCCTTCCCATGCAGCTGGAGCCGCGGACTTGAGTTGCCCCAGCGGCCTGGAGGCCGCCTATCATGTTCCTCTCTTGCCACGGTGGTGCCACGGACCTCTGCCTCCCGATGCGGCTGGAAGCCATCGTCGCCGCCATCCTTCCCGGCTGGGAGCCACCGCCGATTCCACCATCATCTTTGCGGCCTGGAGGCTGCACCCCCGGGCTGGATTAGTGGCTAGAGCCACCCCCGGGGCCTCCCTGCAGCGGCTGGAGCCGCTGGCGTCTTCGGGGCCTGCCTTCCAGGCCAGCCCTACGTCTGCGTCGTTGACACTGTGCAGACCGCTGTCCACGGTCCTGCACAGCCAGCTTCCTGCTCCCCTTAGGCGCCGGCGCGCACCTCTCTACAGGATTTAAAGGGCCAGACACAGGAAGTGTGCTGACCCCACCTTCGAGTGGACTTCCTGCTCCAGCCCTATAAAAGGGCTGCTCCGTCACTACGTCTTTGCCTTGCATTGGAGTTACTTCACTCTGGAGGCTCCTGCCTGCCAGAGCTCCGTCAGGTCGTCTTCGTGGAGCTCCTCTTCGTTTGTCTTCTCGTCATGTCAAGTCAAGTCAAGTCTTCGTGCCTGAGGTCCTCGTCTAGGTGTCCTGGTGTCTCGTCTTGATCCTCCGCTTCCTGATGTCCCAGGTTCCTTGGTGTCCTGCCCTTCTTAGTGTTTGCTTCAGCACTCCTGAGCCTTCTGGTACCTGTCAGACCCGACTCCCTAAGATGACGTCTTTCCCAAGTGTGGAGTGGCCTGCAGATGGACTGGTGTCCTGTGCTCCTGAGCCGTCATGACCTGCCAGCCTTTGTGGTGCTTCGGGCGACATCTGGCTCCGTCGTTGGAGTCCCACCTCGACTGGATTCTTTCCTGCGCTTGTCCCGTTCTCAGCATGGTCCGTGACCAGCCTCCTTGGGCTGTGTAGGGCGCGCAGTGGTGGTCTGCAACCAGTCCCGTGGGTGGACTGTGTAGGGCGCCCTGAGAGACAGTGCCAATGTCCTTCCGCCCAGCTTCTCGTCTCGTCTGGACTTTGTCAAGTTCCTCATCTCATCCTGGATGCCGTTGCATCAGTCTTGGTGTCATGTCAACGTCTTGTTCCTGATGTTGTCGCATTGACCCTGGTCTGGGATGCCGTTGCATCGACCATTGGTCCGTGATGTCTTCGCATCAGCCTTGGTGTCATTTCCTCAACTACCTTGCTGTCATGTCTTGTTCCAGCCCTCGTCTCTGATGCGGTCCGCATCAGCCTTGATGTCATGTCTTCGTCTGTGATGCCGTAGCATCGATCTTGGTGTCATGTCTTCATGTCAAACCCCGTCTGCCCTTGACCTCAGGCCAGGCCTGCTGCTCCATGCCGATCTAAGCGGCAGGTCCGAAAGGGCTTGGAATTGTCGGAGGACCATTCACATTCCAACATCATCCTGTTGTTGACCTTGGCAGCTTGCAGGCCTGGCAGAGGGTAAGACCGTCTGCCATGCTGGAACACGCTGTCAACCCTCTGTTAGGTCCTGGATCCGTCTGTTATGTGTTCATTTCTACGGGAGCCAGTTAAAATGCGTGCAGCTGCGTTTTGGAGTAGCTGAAGGGGGGCCAGGCTGTTCTTCGGGAGACCTAGGAGTAAAGCATTTGAGTAATCTATTTTGGATAGTATAGTTCTAAAGTCGTTGAAATGCAGGATGGGTTTGAGTTTTTTGAGGGTGTGTAGTTTGTAGTAACAGTCTTTGATGGTCGAGGTGATTTCTGAAGGTTGAATTGGGGGTCAAGTGTGACACCTAGGTCTCTTACGATTTGGGAGAAAGTGGGGAGGGGTGAGTTGGCTGGAAAAGTGGATAAGGAGTTGATGGCTTGAGGTGAGATGATCATGAGTTCTGTTTTGTTAGGGTTAAGGGCTAGGTTGAGTTGGGTAAGGAGCTGGTTGATGGATGTGAGTGCATTGTTCCATCTTTTTAGGGCATTGGAGATGGAATCAGTTATGGGAATTAGGACCTGTACATCGTCTGCGTAGACGAAGTGTGGGAGACTGAGATTTGAGAGAAGCTGGCAAAGGGGGAGGAGGTATATGTTAAAGAGGGTGGATGATAGTGAGGAGCCTTGGGGTACGCCCCTTGTGATGTCGATTGGTTCGGATTCATGGTTATCAATTTTTATCTTGAAGTGTCTATCACTAATGTAGGATTTGAACCAGTGAAGGGGAGTCCCAGCAATGCCTATGTCAGCTAGCCTGTCGAGTAGAATAGAGTGGTTGATAGTGTCGAAGGCTGCTGAGATGTCTAACAAGGCTAGGATGAATGTATGACCTTTGTCAAAGCCTTTGATGACAGCGTCTGTGAGGGAGAGAAGCGTTTCAGTGCTGAAACGCTTTCTAAAGCCGTGTTGTGATGGGTAGAGTATTTGGTGTTGGTCTAAGTAGTTTGAGAGTTGGTTGTTGACGGTTTTTTCGAGGATTTTAGCGACAAATGGAAGGTTGGAGATAGGGCGGTAGGACAAGTCGGAGGGGTCCAGTTTTGGTTTCTTGAGAATGGGTTTGACGATGGCTAGTTTGACCTGTGTAGGAACATCTCCAGTGGAAATGGAGGTGTTGATAATATCGGCTAGCGGTTTTACGTCATACTTGGAACCAATCAATCCACAACTATTTCCAGTCTCAATAACTGTCTGGAAGCAGTAGCTTGATGGCTCAACAATAATAAACTACAACTTAAGTTTTCCAAATTTGAACTCCTCTGGCTCAGCTGCCAAGGATACCCCCTACAAGTATTATGCTCCATATCAAACACCCTTCTCCAGTCCAAAGACCTAACCTCAGCATGGAATCTCACATTTCTTTTCTTTTATCTTTAAGCTTTTTATTCTATAGTAGTGAGAGCCTCCTTTATGTACCTGTGCCAGATTTGACAATTACATAACTACTTCAGTCCTTAAATCAGTCATACATAGGGATGTGAATCGTTTTTGAATGATTAAAATTATCGTCAGATAATTTTAAAATTGTCCAAAATCATTAGAGTGCACGATACAATACAAATGCCCCCGATTTATCGTCAGGGGCATTTGTATTGTATCGTTAAATAGGGCGCGGGAAAACCGGCACACCAAAAAAACCCTAAAACCCACCCCGAACCTTTAAAACAAATCCCCCACCCTCCTGAACCCCCCCAAAATGTTTTAAATTACCTGGGGTCCAGTGGGGGGGGGGGGGGTCCCGATGCGATCTCCAGCTCTCTGGCCACGGCTGCGTTGAGAAATGGCGCCGGTGGCCCTTTGCCCTTATCATGTGACAGGGCAAAGGTAGCGCTGGCACCATTTTGGTTCCTGGCTCCCGACGTCACGCGTGCAGGAGATCACCCCTGGACCCCCGCTGGACCCCCAGGGACTTTTGGCCAGCTTGGGGGGGCCTCCTGACCCCCACAAGACTTGCCAAAAGTCCAGCGGGGGTCCGGGAGCGACCTCCTGCACGCGGGCCGTATTGCCAGTCTTCAAAATGGCGCCGGCGCTACCTTTGCCCTCACTATGTCATACGGGCGACCGTCGCCCGTATGACATAGTGAGGGCAAAGGTAGCCCATCGGCTCCCGAAGGCTGTGCTCACAACAGAATGCGAAGACCAGAGCTCGGTGTGGTGTGCTGGTCTCAGTGTTGGGCATTTTTGTTTTGACCATCTAGATGTCTGGCTTAAATTTTTTTCTAATTCCCTGGATGTTTCCAAGTTCCTATCTCCTGGACCTTCTATGGACTGCCTTGTTGTTAAATACTCTGTTTTCCATAAAAAAATGTTTTGCTCGCTTGCCTTCTTCAGTACATCCGGGTTCTACCCCGTAAGAGACTTGCATCTACATCTTTAAGTTACTCCAGTTCCCATGTTTTTCTGGATCGGCAGTAGAGGTTCGGATATTCCAACATCCTGCAGGTGGTGTCTGCAATCTGATCCTCCACTAGCTGGCTCAAGTCCCACATTTTTCAATGACCTGCAGGAGGCGCCTGCAATCTGACTCTCCATTAGTCAGTTCCAGTTCCACTGTTTCCTTCGACCAGCCAGTACAAATCCTGGAGTTTTATCCAACCAACAGAAGGTGTCTACATTAATCCAAGACCTTCCCTACTCCTCCGTACAGAAGTGATATCCTCCCTGGATTCCAATGACTTGCAGGAGGCACCTGTGCCCAGGTTCTTCTCTCACTACTATTTGATCCAATGTCCTTCAGTTTCCTGGATTGAACCTTGAGTGTTTTCCAGCATCCAGGTTCTGGGTCTAATGATCAGCAGGAGGCGCCTGCATCCCAGACCTGGCTTTGTCCTCTAGCATCACTACTGAGGACCCCTCAAGCCTAGAAATCCATTGGTCCAATTGAGGTGGAGAGGCCCTAGCCTGTTCCATCATTGACTTTACCTTCATAAGGACTTTTCCATCCTAGTTGATGCTTGGAATTCTTGCTTCCATCTAGTATTACTCATTGTACTACGTTGATCCAATTTATTTATTTATTTATTTTTAATTTTTATATACCGAGGTTCTTATAGAGACTACAAATCACTCCGGTTTACATATAACGATAAACTGCCCAACAGAGATAAGGGGCTTTACATAGAACAGTGGCACATATGGAACAATATAACTGGATGACAATTTAACATAATGATAATAAATAATATGGTATAGTTTAACATTGTAATTAATAAAATTATGTAATATAATCTGTATAATTTAACTATTTAACTTGGATATAGTGACATATTAACCATGCCAAATATAAATAATAATATAAAATTAATTTTTGAACTTAGAAATTGTAGTCCAGTTGCAGAGGAAAATATAAATAGTAAGATTAATTTTTAGAACTCAAAGATTGTTGTCCAGTTGCAGAGACCTGAAGGTAGGACTTGGTATGGTGACCATAATTAGGGGATACTTCTTATTTGGGAAGTCTTTCCGTCTTGGTAGGATTGTGAGTCTGGGAAGGCTTGTTGGAAAAGAAGAGTCTTTAGTCTTTTTTTGAACTCTTGATGATTGGGTTCAAGTCTTAGATTTGGGGGGAGCATGTTCCACTGGTGGGGGGCCTGCTAAGGATAGCGCTCTTTTGCTCAGTGATGATTTTACTTGTTGGGCATGCAGTGTTCCTTTGTAAGCACTTCTGATTGGTCTAGAAGATGTGTGCGGTTGGAGTTGAAAGCTTAACGTGATGGGAGCTATTTTGTTTGTCACTTTGTGGATGATTGTGAGTACCTTATAGAGTATCCTTTGTTTAATGGGAAGCCAATGTAGGTTACTAAGGATTGGGGTGATGTGATCTTTTTTGTTAGTGCTTGTTAGAATTCTGGCAGCAGAATTCTGTACCATCTGTAATGGTTTGATCGTGTTGTTGGGTAGACCTAGTAGCAGGGAGTTGCAATAGTCGAGCTTAGATAATATAATGGATTGAAGTACTAGCCTGAAGTTGGAGAAGTAAAGGAGGGGTTTAAGTTTTTTGAGGACTTGCAGTTTGTAAAAGCAGTCCTTCGTGGTATTGTTTACGAACTTTTTTAGGTTAAGATGATTGTCAAGCCTTGCTCCAAGGTCTCTGACGTCCGGTGAGAACATGTTATTAGCGTTTGGTAGAGAGAGGCTAGAAGAGATTGTGAGGGGATCCTGAGAGACAATGAGCATTTCGGTTTTATTGGCATTCAATACTAGGTTGAGGCTTGAGAGTAATTCCTTAATGGGCTGTAGGCATTCGTTCCAGTAAGTGATGGTTTTTTGAAGGGATTCTGTAATCGGGAGAAGGATTTGAATGTCGTCTGCATAGAGGTAATGGGTAAGCTTGAGGTTTGAGAGTAGGTGGCAGAGAGGGAGGAGGTAGATATTAAATAGGGTGGGAGAAAGTGAGGATCCTTGCGGGACTCCTTGCTCTGTAAGGATTGGATGCGATTCTTTGTTGTTTATCCTTACTTTGTAGAATCTGTTGCTTAGGAAGGAGTGAAACCAAATGTGCCTTTGATCCCTATATTAGCTAGTTGGTCTATAAGTGTAGTATGTTTTACCGTATCAAACGCCGCAGAAAGATCAAGTAGAACCAGCAGGTAAGATTGTTTTTTCTCCAGGTTCACGAGGATGGTATCAGTGAGCGATAATAAGAGAGATTCGGTGTTTAGTCGTTTTTGGAAGCCATATTGAGCTGGGGATAGAATGTTATGATCTTCCAGATATTCTGACAGTTGCTTGCTGACAATTTTTTCCATCAGTTTGGCGATGAGTGGTAAGTTTGCAATAGGTTGGAAGTTAGCTGGGTCTGATGGAGAAGCGTTTGGTTTCTTTAGTAATGGTTTCAGGATTGCCAATTTTAACTGGTTAGGAACTAAGCCTTGAGACAGGGATGTGTTGATAATTTCTGCTATTGGTTTTTAGATGGTGTTTGGTATGGCAATGAGGAGATTTGTTGGTAATGGGTCTGATGGGTGTGAGGATGGTTTTAGTTTTTTGAGTGTATTTTCAATCTCCAGTGAAGAAGTGAGCTTGAATGAGTCCAAGCTTGTGTTTTGTTGCGGCACTGTTGTTAGATGGTGTGTTAAGGTGGGGCTATTGGATGTAATTGAATGGGTAAGGTTAGTGATTTTTGTCTTGAAGTAGTTGGCTAGTTCGTTAGCTTTGTTGAGTGCTTGGTGGTCTGGGATAGTGGGAGGAGATGGTTTGGTTAAAGAGGAGACGTAAGAAAAAAGAGCCTTTGAGTCGAAAATGAAGTTGTGTATTTTTTTTGCGTAGAATTCTTTCTTTGTTCTAAGGATAGTATTCCTGTAGGTGTTGAGGTGGGATTGTAGATGGTTTGTGTCGAAGTGGTTGAGTTTTTTCTCCAGCTTTGTTCTTTTTTTCTAAGAGATTGTTTAAGGGATTTAAGTTCGGCTGTAAACCAAGGTTTACAGCCGATGAACAACCAATGAACCTGTAGATACTCCAACCGTCCTTAGCTTAGCCTGTCGCCAAGGTTTCCAAGATCCCCTTTCTGTTCTGGGTACTAGTCTCCAAGAAGATGTAGTCCAGGATGTTTTCATCCGTTCCTGGTATGTCAAACTGGTTCCAGATTCTGTACCACCACCTCAGTCAATATCTAGACACTGTCCTCTAGAAGAAATCACAACAAATTGGCCCATCTACTACTAGGGTCAATTAGAACTGAATGGGACTTCCACTGATACTTCGGTGCCCCCTATTCCATTTGGGGTCTGGTCTCCTTTTGAACTGTACCTATGATATATCAATGGCAAGCTATTTTTTTATCATTTCAGCTCTCCAGGCCAGGAAGTGTGTTGAAACCCTGAGTTCCCAACACACCAATTACCTTCCTCTTCTAGCCAGCAAGGAATTGAAGAGGGGCCTATGAAGGGGGGAGATACTGTTGCACCCCTGCCCACGGTATCCGCGGACAGGGCCTTACCTCCGCTGCCCCTCATGGCTTGGAGCCACTGCTGCCTTCGCGGCTGGAGCCGCTGATGATCAGGCCTCTTGCGGCTTGAAAGCCGCCGCTGCTATTTCGGGCCTGCCTGCTCCTGGAGGCCGCTTCCCTCGTGAGCAGGAGGCTGCCCTCAAGGTTCTTTGCAGCTGAGTACCACCTTGGGCCCTGCCCTCTGACTTGGCAGGGACGCCGCAGACGTCGCCTGCCTCTGGGCCCTCCTCCTATGCGGCTAGAACACCGCCGACATGGTCTGCTTCCTCCTACTCTGCAGGGCCACTCTCCAGGGTCCTGCAGCCTGCCTCTGGTCTTCTTTAGGTGCAGGGCCGTGCCTCTCTCCTCCTTTTAAAGGATGGCTGCAGCTCCACTGACTGTCAGTCTCCGCCCTCTTCCTGGGTCTGTACTATAAGAGGGCCTCACTCCATTCCTTCGTTGTCTTTGCATCTATTGAGATGCTCCTGAAGAGTTCTCTTCAACCTGATGCCTTTTCCAAGTCCTGAGGTCCGTGATTCCAGATTCTGATGTCTGCTCCATGTCCTGATGTTCGTGACTCCGAATCCTGATGTCTATCCCATGTCTTGATGTCCGTTCCATGTCCTGATGTCCGTGACAGAGAGGGTGGTGGATGCCTGGAATGCCCTTTCAGAGGAAGTGGTGAAGACCAGAACTGTGAAGGACTTCAAAGGGGCATGGGATAAACACTGTGGATCCATAAAGTCTAGAGGATGTGAATGAAGAATGGGTGGCTCGCGGGAATGACGGCTAATACCGGGAGATAATACGCTTATTCAATAAACATACACACGGTTAATGAGACTCCAAACATTGCTCTAGCTTCAACGGCAAGAAAGTAATGTGGAAAAAGGATTTGCATTCACAAAAAGCAGGGAGTAGTTTGCTTGTTACGGCAGTTACTATCCCAAACCAAATAAGCCTGATACTTCACTTTCAATGCATAGCATAGCTCCCTGCTTCAATGGCAGGGGAGAAAAACTGATACGTCACGCATATCCAGCATACCCCAAACCAAATAAGCCTGATAATTCATTTTCAATGCATATCCAGCATAGCTCTCTGCTTCAACGGCAGGGAGAAAGACTGATACTTCATGCATATCCAGCATAGCACTCTGCTTCAACGGCAGGGGAGAAAGACTGATACTTCACACATATCCAGCATAGCTCTCTGCTTGAACGGCAGGGGGGAATGAAGAAAAGTGGATCTATATAAGACAACAACCAACAAGGACTGAATTATATAGTCTGAGTAAACAAATAAGTATGGGTGTAGCTTGCTTATTGCGGCGGTTACTACCCCTAACTAATTAAGCTAGATATTTCATTTTGATGCCGTTCCAACACTGCTCTCTACATTAATGGCAGGGGTGGAAGGGAAGTAGAACCATGAGAAAAAAAAAAGTGTGAAAGCTTGCTGGGCAGACTGGATGGGCTGTTTGGTGTTCTTCTGCCGTCATTTCTATGTTTCTATGTTTTCTATGGCTTGAAATCCTGATGTCTGTTCCATGACCTGATATCTATGCTTCATGAGTCCATTCCTGAGAGATGTCCATGAGTCCATTCCAAGATGTTCGTGAGTCCATTCCAAGATGTCCGTGACTCCATTCCAGATAGATGTCCATGGACTCATTCCAGAGAGACGTCCGTGACTCCGTTCCAGAGAGACATCTATGACTCCATTCCAGAAAGATGTCCGTGACTCCATTCCAGAGTGATGTCCGTGATTTCATTCCAGCTATGTCCAAGACTTCTCTCCAGTCCTGTCTAGCTGTCCCTTGATGTTCCAAGCCTCCTTGATGTTCCAAGCTTCCTTGATGTTCAAAGTCTCCTTGTCCCAAGTTCCGTCATGTATCTGGTCCTAATGCTCTAGGTTCTGTAGGACCCGTGCCTCTGGAGATTCCCTGCTTTTAGTCTGAGTTGTCAAGCTCCAAGGTTTTACCTTGTCTTCCCAAGTCCTGACTCTGTAGGATCTGAGGGGTCACTGCAACCCTGCACTAAGAGACTTCCTGAGCCTGTCCTGTTCTCCTCATGGTCCTCAACCAGCCATCAGGCTGTGTAGGGCATGACAGAGACAGTGTGGTCTGTGACCAGCCCCACGTGCTGTGTAGGGCGCCTGAGGGTCTTGCTCATCCCTCCTTGTTCCTGTCCTTGACTCCACGTCTACGTCTACGTCCACGTATACATCCAAGTCTTCAAGTCTCCATGTCTACGTCCAAGTCTCCAAGTCTACATCCAAGTCTCCACATCTACACATCTACGTCCAAGTCTCCATGTCTATGTCCAGTCTTCCAAACTCCGTCCAGCTCTGCTCCTGTGCTGCCCATTCCTGCACACACACCTCACCACGGGTGCGACTCGTGTCCCGACCTGAGCCGATCCATGGCCCAAGGGTTTCCACTCTCCTATGAGCCAAGTGATGCGCACCGAGCCCACACCATCGGATCTCAATGGCTGCGCTCACAACAGTTATAGGATGCTAATGCCCTTATCTCTCTAGTTTTCCAAGCATTGATATTGCTAGTCTGTATTAAGTTGTTGTGTTTGTTAATTTGAAAAGGAAATAAAAGTACTGGGCTTTTCTCCTTTGGGACTGGTGACTCATAGTGCTTTGCAGGTGGTCATCATGAACTTCCTTAGTCAGAAATGAAATGCATTGCAAGTAGGCACACACTGCTACATGTCCTTGGAGCCAGTTAAGTTGAATAATTTAAAGTTATCCATAACATAAATTTTTTCTTGATGACTTTTAGTATTCTTAATTTCTTTGTTGCATGCTTTTAAATCTCTCTCTATTTTTCCAAGTATTGATATTGCTAATCTGTATTAAGTTGCTATGTTTGTTAATTTAAAAATGGCTATCTATAAGAGTTGTTTGTTCCTTTCCATCCTGGCCCACACCCACCCACCCCTAGGGTGATTTCTTCCTAAATAGTTCATCCAAGGATTTAGGTTAAGTGATTAAGACTTAAGTACCAATCTAACAACTTCAACTTGTATATTAGTCAGTATTTCGATATGTTCCATGTAAACCGCCTCCCTGGCGATAGTTATCTCTGTTAAATGTGAACCGGAGTGATATGTTTTGTATACAGGAACTTCCGGTATATAAAAAACAAAAATAAATAAATAAATAAATATTAGCAGAATGTCTTTAGTTTAGTGTAATAATTGTGGTGCTTATGTCCTAAGGCCTGACTTTTAGATACTTAAGGCATATCCAATCTGCTTTAGCTGTTTGCAAAGAAAAAGCAATTGACTCATCTGAAAGTGAAAAAAAAAATTACCAATGTTGTAACCCCAACACTAACTAATATCATAAACCTATCCCTAACTGAAGGATTAATGCCAGATACACTAAAAGGGGCAATCATTAAGCCAATCATCAAAAAGAAAAACAGTGACCCATTAATCCTCATTAACTACCGCCCAGTCTCAAACCTTCCATTATTAGCCAAATTAATAGAGAAAACAGTACAGAAACAGCTAGCTGAACATCTAGACAATAATAACATACTATACCCTTCACAACACGGCTTCCGAAAACACTACAGCACTGAGACATTACTTCTCTCACTAACAGGCAACATACTAAGAGGTTTTGATAACAGTAAACATTATATCCTTATAATGCTCGACTTATCTGCAGCCTTTGATACAGTAAACCACAAAATACTACTAAAAAGACTTGAAGAAATTGGATTATGTGACAAAACAATAAACTGGTTCAGATCCTACCTAAACAACAGGTTCTTTCAAGTCCAGATTAAAAACACATTATCAGAAAAATTTAAACTTGAAACAGGAGTACCTCAGGGTTCAGCGCTGTCAGCTACCCTCTTTAACATATATATGCTAGCCTTATGTCATCTGCTGGCAGGCCTAGGGATAATACATTACATTTACGCAGACGACATTCAATTAATTCTACCAATAGACGACACAATTGAAAAAACATTAAGTCTAGCTAACATGTACCTAGACATAATTAATAGGGATGTGAATCGTGTCCTCGATCGTCTTAACGATCGATTTCGGCTGGGAGGGGGAGGGAATCGTATTGTTGCCGTTTGGGGGGGTAAAATATCGTGAAAAATCGTTAAAAATCGTTAAAAATCAAAAAAATCGAAAAATCGAAAAACCGGCACACTAAAACCCCCTAAAACCCACCCCCGACCCTTTAAATTAACTCCCCCACCCTCCCGAACCCCCCCCCAAATAACTTAAATAACCTGCGGGTCCAGCGGCGGTCCGGAACGGCAGCGGTCCGGAACGGGCTCCCTGCTCCTGCATCTTGTCGTCTTCAGCCGGCGCCATTTCCAAAATGGCGCCGAAAATGGCGGCGGCCATAGACGAAAAAGATTGGACGGCAGGAGGTCCTTCCGGACCCCCGCTGGACTTTTGGCAAGTCTCGTGGGGTTCAGGAGGCCCCCCACAAGCTGGCCAAAAGTTCCTGGAGGTCCAGCGGGGGTCAGGGAGCGATTTCCCGCCGCGAATCGTTTTCGTACGGAAAATGGCGCCGGCAGGAGATCGACTGCAGGAGGTCGTTCAGCGAGGGTTCCGGCGCCTCGCTGAACGACCTCCAGGAACTTTTGGCCAGCTTGTGGGGGGCCTCCTGACCCCCACGAGACTTGCCAAAAGTCCAGCGGGGGTCCGGAAGGACCTCCTGCCGTCCAATCTTTTTCGTCTATGGCCGCCGCCATTTTTCGGCGCCATTTTGGAAAATGGCGCCGGCTGAAGACGACAAGATGCAGGAGCAGGAGCCCGTTCCGGACCGCTGCCGTTCCGGACCGCCGCTGGACCCGCAGGTTATTTAAGTTATTTGGGGGGGGGGGGGTCGGGAGGGTGGGGGATTTAATTTAAAGGGTCGGGGGTGGGTTTTAGGGGGTTTTAATGTGCCGGCTCACGATTCTAACGATTTATAACGATAAATCGTTAGAATCTGTATTGTATTGTGTTCCATAACGGTTTAAGACGATATTAAAATTATCGGACGATAATTTTAATCGTCCTAAAATGATTCACATCCCTAATAATTAAACAACTACTAAACCAGATGGAACTGGTTATCAACATTGACAAAACAGAATTCCTTCACCTTGAGAGAAAACATACTAAAATCATTCAAACACCAATAACCCTAAGAAATAACCAAAAAATTGAGCTAGCCGATAAAGTAAGGAATGTGGGAGTAATAATGGACCCAGAAATCAACCTGAAGCAACACATATCTATAAAAGTAAGAGAAGGCTACGCAAAACTTATGGTCCTCAGAAGATTAAAACCATTACTCACACCTGCCCACTTCAGAACAGTATTGCAAACACTTATCTTTTCTAGCACTGACTACTGCAACGCACTCTTACTAGGACTCCCAAGCACATCGATAGACCACTCCAGATACTTCAAAATACTGCAGCCAGAATTCTAACGGGAAAAAAGAGGAGGGACCATATAACCGAAACTCTAGCAGACTTACATTGGTTACCCATCGAATACAGGATAAAATACAAAGCCTTATGCACCATACACAAACTAATATATGATAAAGAAGCAGACTGGCTAAACACAGCCTTATGAGTACACGTTCCACAAAGAAACCTCCGCTCAGCAAACAAAGCACTACTAACAATCCCTTCAGTAAAGTCAGCAAAATTAACCCAAGTGAGAGAAAGGGCTTTATCATTGGCTGGGCACATACTATGGAACACGATGCCACCCAAACTCAGATTACAGAATAATCTCAAAACTTTTAAGAAAAATCTAAAAACATGGCTCTTTAAAAAAGCCTTCACTAAAGAGTATGGAGGGTAGAGAATGAAAGTACAAGGTAATGCAGATGAGAATGAATTTAATCAATCCTACTTTTAAGAAGTAATATTTCAAAGCGATAGTAACTCAATAATATACCTGGACTTGACCAACATTACTCAAATAATGATTTTATTTATGAAATTGTAACCAAACTTTATTGGCACCTGTTAGAATGTAAGATATCCTACATTTACTTACCTTAGTCTATGTGCCTATTTGTAAACCGTTGCGATGGTATATAACTTAGCGATGATATAGAAAAGTTTTTAAATAAATAAATAAATATTTCAGAAAAACTCCTCTCTCTGGCAGCATCAATATCTCCCCCAGTCCCTCAGAGGATTCAGAAACTCAAGAATAAATGATTTACAGTGGGCTCTGGAGAACAAGACATATAACACCCAATTTCCCCAATTGTGCAACATCCTGAATATCCATCCCCACTCCCACAGAGAAGTCAGATGTCCAGGATTATAGTGGGCTCTAGCAGAACAAGGCCTGTGATAAAAAGATACCCATTCTCTCCATTATTATTCTTACATAATAACTTTCCTGCATTGGATAACAAAGAAGCTCCAGGAATGGAAAATGTGATGATGTCTGAAAGGGATGTAGTCATCCTACATACCCAGAAAATCTTAAATATTAACAAAACTGTTTCTGCTGGTAGACTTGGTCATCAGAGGAACCAATTTGGGTAATAATGTTGATGGGGACTCAACAGATTAATGGTTTACAGGATCTTCAGCCACTAGAAATACCAACCAGATAGTCAACACAATTACAGAAGAAAGTAGAGACTCCAATATCAATGTTATCATCCATCTGGGGACCAATGACCTTGCTAGACATCTATAAATGCAAGGATGCAGTAGAGAAAGATTTCTAAAACCTTGGAACAAAGATTAGACACATGGCAAAGACCATTACCTTTTTAGAAATATTACCTGTTTAAGGAAAAGGAAGGAAATGCTCTGCCATATATATAGCTTCAATGGTGTAAAGTGTACGACATGGTGTAAAGTGTTACGACATGGACCCATACCTGCTCTTCACTGATGGCTTCCCGCAGCATGTCAGCATTCCTCCCAGAAGCTCTCCTGCTAGTGCGGGAAATTGAAAGTACTTTAACCCAGCCATCCAGCACAAACCTTGCCTTGGCTACAGACTTGCTTGTGTTGGTGCTGCTTCATTCTGTGTTCCCTCAGTGTGCCTCTGACTCTGGTTTGGATTGGATTCTGCCTTGTCTGCTGTCTGCCTCTGACCCTGGTTCGAACTTCTGCTATGCTGCCTACTTCTGACCCTGGCTTGGACTTGGATTCTGCTTATCTTCTGCCTGTCTCTGATCCTGGTTTGGACTTAGTTTATGCTCTTTGCCTGCTGCCTACCTTGACCCCTGCCTGGATTGGGTTCTGCTTGTCTGCACTGTCCTGAATTCTCCCTTGTCTTGGACCCTGGTTAGCGCTCTTACCTTGGTGTCTCGGCAGACTTTACTCAGTCACCAGATTGAGGTAAGACTATCATTGGGTCCATGCAATCTAAGCTGCGGGAAGCTGCGGGAAGCTTCCCGCAGCTTAGATTGCATGGTGGTTTAAGTTACATTTGTGGCTGGGGCCATGAATGGAGCAGTAAAGATTTATACTGTAAGGATGGTCTACATTTGAGCTTGGCCAGATAAAGGAAGCTAAGGGAGAAAGTCAGATCATGCATTATCAGGCATTTAAACTAGAAGGCAGGGCTGGCAAGAGGTGGCCAATGAAATTGACATGTCACCCCCAAGCAATACAGAAATTGGGAGAAGAAAACAATAAAATCAATCAGCTCAAAATAGTAGAAAAAATGACTAGAAAGAGCACCAGTCACCGAGGGAGAAGAGTTGGAAATCTATAACCGCAAATGCTCATAGTCTGGGCAATAAAATCCCAGATCTGCAGGCCTTAATGGTGGAATCTGACTTGGACATAGTTGCTGTTACGGAGACCAGGTTCACTGACTCTCATGAATGGGATATGACTATTCCTGCCTATAACTTGATAAGGAATGACAGAGCGGACAGAAAAGGGGGAGGAGTTAAAAACAATATCCAAGCAACAGTAATGCAAGGAACATGGGGTTGAGAAGAAGCGTTATGGACAGTCCTAAAAAAAGAAGTTGGTGCTTCCATTTATATTGGTGTGGTTTGCAGGCCTCCATCTTAAACAGAAGAACTATTAGAGATCTGGTTGAAGACATCCAAAAGGTGGAAAAGAAGGGAGATTTTGCTTTTTGGAGATTTTAATCTGCCGAATATAGACTGGAGAATCCCTTCTGAGGAATCTACCAAACATAGAGAGATAGTGGATGCTCTGCAAAGGCTCTGTACAAAGAAATATAGAAATGAAATGAAATGACATAGAAACATAGAAACATAGAAATGACAGAAGAAGAAGACCAAACGGCCCATCCGGTCTGCCCAGCAAGCTTTCGCACTTTTTTTTCTCTCACATACTTATCTGTTTCTCTTGGCTCTTAGTAACCTTTTTTAATTCTATTTCCCTTCCACCCCCGCCATTAATGTAGAGAGCAGTGTTGGACCTGCATCTAAGTGAAATAGCTTAATTTAGTTATTATCTGTTTATTCAGACTATGTAATTCAGTCCTTGTTGATTGTTGCCTGAATATAGATCCACCTTTCTTCATTCCCCCCTGCCGTTGAAGCAGAGAGCCATGCTGGCTATGCATTGAAAGTGAAGTATCAGTCTTGCTCCCCTGCCGTTGAAGCAGAGGGCTATGCTGGATATGCGTGAAGTGTCAAACTTCCTCCCCTGCCGTTGAAGCAATAGTAATGGAACCTATGAAGGATGGAGTTATACTCGATCTAATGCTCACAAATAGGGATAATGTCTCTAATGTCTGGATGGGTGACCACCTGAGCACCAATGATCATCAAACAGTATGGTTTTGAATTTCCAAAATACGAACATTGTCGAAATGGAAACATTCCTGGAGATAGAACTAGAAGGCTGGGAGAAAATGAGACTAAACTAAACAGAACAATTAAAAAGGCAACAAATCTATATGTTATAAAAGTAAATAAAAATAAGAGGAATAAGAAACTGATCTGGTCTTCAAAGGAGGTGGCTGAAAAAATAAAGGCAAAATGAACAGCATTCAAGAAGTATAAAGGACACCAAAAAGAGGAACACAGTGAAGAATATCTTGTAAAACTGAGGGAGTGTAATGCTTCTCGCCTCCAGAAGGGCGGAGTTAGCAATCTGTAATGCTTCTCCCGCCAGGAGGGCAGAGTTAGCATTCTGTCATGATCTGCTCCTCCAGAGGGGAGGAGTTAGCTATCTGTTAGCGAACTGCTGTTGGATGCTCCTGTAAAGGGAGGAGTAGCAATCTGTTATGGATCAACTCCCCAGAGAGGAAGAGTAGCAATCTGTTCAATGATGCTCCTCCGAGGGGAGGAGTAGCAATATGTATATTCCTTAGGCAGAGTTCGTTATCTATTGTATTACGCTACAGAGATAGCAATCTATCATGCTTCCATTACGGAGTAGCAATCTGTTATATATAGCTGCTAGCAAGTCCCAAAGAAAGAGGAGTTGGCTATCTATATAATACTTCCGTAAGCAGGGTTAGTGGTCTGTAGTGGTTGGCTCCCACCGAATGACAGTAGTGTAAGGAATGACCACTTGGAGGAAATGGTGAATCCCTGGGCCGTTGGCAGATGACAGCACCCCCAGGAGGAGATCCTGAGAGGAACCAGCGGCTAGGCTGGAATATGAAACAAACACAAATAATTCTTTATTAGACTGGAAGCTGAACCACCAGTGGTGGCAGTAGTGAGTCGATTTGTCCGGAAGAGCTGAATTGCTTCTGATTCTGGAATAATAATCTCTGGGTTGCTGAGCTATAGAGAGAGACTATAAGTAGTGAGTAGACAGGGTATGCTGGATACAATTAGTAGAAGATGGTACACTCACAATAATAGATGTCTGCAATGGTCTCTATGCCACAGAGAGTCTTCAGTACATTCAGGAACAGGAGCCGTAGGTGAGCACTGGTTCCTATAAACAGTCTGTAATAAGAACTCACAATAGCTGTAAGTGAAATGGCTTCTAGAGTAGAAGAGAGTCTGTAAAGGATTCTAGGAACATGGGCCCTTGAGGAGCGAGTACCGATTCCTATCTGCAATCTTGCCAATATAACTCATGATCTCCGTATCTGCGATAACGTCTTAGACTGAAGGGAGTCTTAAGAGAATAAGGAATATAGGCCCTCGTGGAGCGACTACTGATTCCTATCTGCAATAGAACTCACTGTGTTCACGTCTGTGATCGCCTCCAGGTAATGAGGAGTCTTCTGAGTATTTAGGGACGTAGTCCCTCGAGGAGCGAGTACCGGATCCCATCTTGGCAATCTGAAATCAAGAAGAGAGAGCGAAGCCCCCGTGGAGCGGGTACTCCTGTTAAGTTTGAAAAGGCTGAGCAGTGGAGAAGGATTCCCCTGGCTGACTCGGATCGTTGTTGCAAGTAGCGTGGACTGCCGAATCAAGTCCAGTGAAGTTCCTTGCTAACTCGTTTGAGGTTAGCAAATAAAGACCTTTTAAATTGAAAATGGATGACATTACTACGGGGGGACGCCCCCGAGGCCCTTACATCATCAAGAACATGGCGGATCCGTAGCGTCAAGCCAGCCCGGGGACACCGGGACCAAGAGGCAGGAAGAAGACGCGGCAGCATCTGTCTGTCAGAGCCAAAGGGAGTCACCACTAAGGTAGAGAGGGTGGAGCGAGGGCGAGAAGAGGCACGAATGCAACAGGGAGACGAAAAAAGAAATCAAGAAAGAAAAAGGTCAGGTGGAAGAAAGGATTGACAAAGAGATAAAGCAAGGTTTCAAACCATTTTTCCAATATATCAGAGAAAGGAGAAAGGTCTGAAGTGGTAGAGTGAAATTGAAAGGTGACAAAGATCAATGTGTGGAGAGTGGTGAAGACATGGCAGAAGTATTAAACAAATATTTCAGTTCAGTGTTCACTAAAGGAGACCTGGAGAAGGACCATCGCTGGTTGACAAGTCTGTAGATGGGGGTGGAGTAGACAAAATTCTGTTTACAGAAGAGAATGTATGGGAAGAGATAGGATAACTGAAAGTGGACAATGTCATGGGGCCAGGAGAGGTACATTCCAGGATACTGAGGGAACTCAGAGATGTGCTGGCAGGTCCGCTGAAAGACGTATTCAATAGATGCCTGGAAACAGGAGAGTTGTAACGAGATTGGAGAAGAGAGTGAATGTCCCTCTTCGCAAGAGTGGGAGCAAAGAGGAGGCTGGAAACTACAGGCTGGTTAGCCTCACCTTGCTGGTGGGAAAATTAATATACATGCTGCTGAAGGAAAGGATAGTGAGCTATCTACAATTCAGTGGGATGCAGCGTGGATTCACCAGGGAAAGGACTTGTCAGACAAATATGATTGTTTTTTTTGATTGGGTGACTAGAGAACTGGATCAGGGAAGAGTACTTGATGTGATTTACTTGGATTTTAGTAAAGCTTTTGATATGGTCTCACATAGGAGACTCTTGAACAAAAGTAGAGGCTTGGGAGTGAGTACTAAGGTAGTGGCGTGGATTGCAAACTGTGTGTAATGGTAAATGGAACCTACTCTGAAAAAAAGAATGGTGTTAAATGCAGTGCCACAGGATCGGTTTTGGGACAGGTTCTGTTCAATATCTTTGTGAGTGACATTCGGGAAGGGATAGACGGTAAAGATTGCCTATTTGTGGATGATACTAAGAAGTACAACAGAGTGGACATACTTGAAGGGGTGGACATCATGCATCACCTAAATAAGATTTTAGACTTTGCTCGGGAGGAGCCAGTTGTTGTGGTACATATAGGCACCAACAAATTAGGAAGGTGGGAGGGAGGTTCTGGAAGCCAAATTTAGGCTCTTAGAAAGAAAGTTGAAATGCAGAATGTTCTCTGAAATGCTTCCATTCCATGCACAGGACCCCAGGGGCAAGCAGAACTCTGGAGTCTCAATGCATGGATGAGATGATGGTGCCAGGAAGAAGGCTTTAGTTTTAATAGGAACTGGGCAACATTTTGGAATGACCTCCAACTTAACCATGGTGGAAGCAGGTTACTGGCGCTAACCTTCAAAAAAGATATAGAGCAGCTATATCATGGGGGAAACCCAATAGTTGCTGAGCAGTGCATGGTTTAGAGGGAGGTATCATAAGAACATAAGAACATACTGGATCAGACCAAGGGTCCATCAAGCCCAGCATCCTGTTTCCAACAGTGGCCAATCCAGGCCATAAGAACCTGGCAAGTACCCAAAAACTAAGTCTATTCCATGTTACCGTTGCTAGTAATAGCAGTGGCTATTTTCTAAGTCAACTCAATTAATAGCAGGTAATGAACTTCTCCTCCGAGAACTTATCCAATTCTTTTTTAAACACAGCTATACTAACTGCACTAACCTCATCCTCTAGCAACAAATTCCAGAGTTTAATTGTGCGTTGAGTGAAAAAGAACTTTCTCCAATTAGTTTTAAATGTGCCACATGCTAACTTCATGGAGTGCCCCCTAGTCTTTCTACTATCCGAAAGAGTAAATAACTGATTCACATCTATCCGTTCTAGACCTCTCATAATTTTAAACATCTCTATCATATCCCCCCTCAGCCGTCTCTTCTCCAAACTGAAAAGTCCTAACCTTTTTAGTCTTTCCTCATAGGGGAGCTGTTCCATTCCCCTTATCATTTTGGTAGCCCTTCTCTGTACCTTCTCCATCACAATTATATCTTTTTTGAGATGCGGCGACTAGAATTGTACACAGTATTCAAGGTGCGGTCTCACCATGGAGCGATACAGAGGCAATATGACATTTTCCGTTTTATTCACCATTCCCTTTCTAATAATTCCCAACATTCTGTTTGATTTTTTGACTGCCGCAGCACACTGAACTGACGATTTCAATAGGTTATCCACTTTGATGCCTAGATCTCTTTATTGGGTTGTAGCACCTAATATGGAACCTAACATTGTGTAACTAAAATAATAGAGGAGTTAGGGCATTCTGATAGAGAGGTTCCAATAAAACAAATAGTAGCCCACATGTCTATAAGCAAAGTTAAAAGATTGCAACAAAACCATACTTTGAAATGTCTGTATCCTAATGTCAGAAGTCTAAAAAGTAAGAAGGAAGAGTTAGAAAGTATGGCACTGAATGAAGTGGTAGACCTGGTGGAAGAAGGATAACCCATGGGACACTGGTATACTAGGGTACGAATTTTATCACAATGATAGGATGGATAAAATTGGTAGGGGGGTGGGGGGACATCTCTATATTAGGGTTGGCATAGTTTCCAAGAGGATACTATAATCATTCTGGACACTAAATGCTCAGTAGAATTCTTATGGATGGAAATTCCATGTCTGATGAGGAAGAGTGTAGTAGTGTGTGTATATATCAACATCCATAAATCCTTTGACTATTGACTGCTCTCTAGCCATGATTAAGTCTAATTTAAACCCTGCTAAAGAAAATACAGAGTGTAACATCTTCAGTTTCTAACTTTCATCTGTATTGCATATGCCTTGGGTGTCAACTCCACAATCCACCCAATTTCTCTAAATTTATTAAATGTCATCTCCTCAATCCAGATTTGTGGAGATGCAAAAAATCCAAGATACATCTCCCCAGTGGATGGAGACCTGTTGGAATTGTGGTGATGCTTGAAACACAAGCAAAAAGGATTTTCAGAGAAAATCTGCTCCTGCATTAAAATCCTTGGTCCTCATTTCCAAGCACAAACTCTGTGAAACCTGTTTCTCAAGGTAACTTTAAATATGTGTCAGTAAAGCGAGACACAGAACCTGGACCAGGAGAAAATGTACCAACCAATACTGGAATTAAAATTGTAAAACCTGCAATTAAATTACAATATGTAAACGTTTTATTTTTATTTATTTATTTATTTATTTGCTGAGTTTTATATACCAGCATTCGGTGAAGCCATCACAACAATTTACAAGATTCAAAAGGAATTCTCTTAACATATGTGAATTAAGGATACATATTATAAACGTAAAGGATACATATTATAAACGTAAAGTTAAGGTTTTTTATAGTCCGAGATAAAATCATTTTTGGATGAGAAGGATTTGTTTGGTGCTGGTTGATGACTTGCTTTTGCGTGGTTTCGGTTGGTAATTCTGTTGGGTGTTTGGATGTTGAGATACTTGATTGTCAATGTAGACTTTGTAAAACAGCCATGTTTTTAGATCCTTTTTGAATGTTTTAAGGTTAGGTTGTGTTCTCAAATCTTCTGGGAGGGAGTTCCATATTTTAGGGCAGGTGATGGAAAATGCTCTTTCCCTGGTTGCTATCAAATGAGCATCTCCGATGGGTGGGGGGGGGACTGTTAAGCGTCCTGTGTTTTTGAATGTAAGTTTCTTTGAAGATTCTGGGGGGTTATGTTTAAACCAGTTTGACTTTGATGTTCATTGTGTAGTAATTTGTGTATGATGGTCATGGATTTGTGTTCAATTCGGGATTTAATTGGAAGCCAGTGTAGAGAAATCAGTATTGGCGTTATGTGGTCATTCCTTTCTTTTCCAGTCAGAATTCTGGCTGCCAAGTTTTGCAGAATCTGGAGAGGCTTGATGTTGGAGTATGGTATTCTGATCAGTAGGGAGCTGCAGTAGTCAATGGTTGAGAATATGAGTAGCTGTAGTACAGTTCTGAAGTATAAGGGTTAAGAAATGGTTTCAGACGTCTTAGGGTTAGTAGTTTGTGATATCCTTCTTTGATTTTGTTTGATATATGGTTCTTGTATGAAAGTTCCTTGTCAATAATTATTCCTAGGTTTCTGGTGTGAGTGACAGGGAGTATTGGGTTCATTTGATTGCCAATTGTGAGTTGGAGTGGTGGTATTGGATTGGGTTTTCTATCCATGAGGATTATTTCAGTTTTGTCAATGTTGATTATGAGTTTCAGGGATGTTAGATGTTTGATTGAGACCAGTAGAACAGATGTCTCTTTGTAAGTTTCTTCAATTGAGTTTTGGATGGGAATTAGAAGTTGAATGTCGTCAGTGTAGAGGAAGTAGGTGATTCCATTATCTTTTAGTAGTTGGCATATAGGAAGAAGGTATATGTTAAATAGAGTGGCCGATAGCGCTGAGCCTTGGGGAACTCCAGTGTTGAGGCAAATTTTTTTGGATGGGTTGTTGTTAATTGATACTTGGTAGGTTCTGTCGGATAGATAGGATGAGAACCATTTTAAGGTAGTGTCAGTTAAACCAATTTCATTCAGCCGTTCTAGGAGTATATTATGGTTTACTGTGTCGAAGACAGATGAGAGGTCAAGGAGTATGAGTAGGTATTTGTTTCCTTTGTCGAATCCTCTTAGTATCGTGTCATTCAATGAGAGTAGGAGAGTTTCAGTGCTTAGGTTCTTTCTGAATCTGAATTGGGTTGGTGATAGAATGTTGTTTGTTTCAAGGTAATCATCAAGTTGGGAGTGTACGACTTTTTCAATGATCTTGGCTATGAAGGATAGGTTTGAAATAGGGCGGTAGTTAGCTAGGATTTCAGGATCCAAGTTGTTCTTTTTTAATATCGGTTTGATTACTGCAGATTTGAGGCATTTGAGATAATTACCTTCCGTCAGGGATAACTTGAAGATCTTGGTGAGAGTTTTAGATATGGTGGGTTCGATTGCTTTGAGAGTTGTTATGGGGATGCTGTCTAAGGGGTGGTTGGTGGGGTTCATTTTTTTGATGATTGATTGAATTTCAAGGGTGGAGGCGGTGTCAAAGTTTTTCCATGTTGAGGCTACCTTAATGTTCAATCTGATGTTTTGGCTGTTGTTGATTATGTTGGTTTGTATTAAGTTTGATATTTTCTTGTTGAAGAATTCTGCAAAGTCATTACTTCCATGTTTGGTGCATGTAGTTTCTTGGGCAGTTTTAGTGAGGTTTTGTACTATGGAGAATAACATTCTGGGGTTGTGATGAAATTTGGTGATTTTGTTGAAGAATTCTTTTTTTGCGTTGTTGATGGTGTTTTTATATTGTGCTAGGCTGCTCTGATATGTATTTAGTGTGGTTGCGGTTTTGTTCCTTCCCCATTCTCTTTCTTTTTTCCAGAGTATACGTTTGGCTGCTCTGATGTTATCATTATACCATTGGTTGATGTGTTTTGATTGCTTTATTGTTTTTGTAACAGTGGGGTTGTTGCTGTCAGCTACTTTTTTGTGATGTTTAGCCATGATGTTGTGACATAATCTGAGTTTGATAAATCTATGTTAGTTAGTTCTGTTTGGAGAGTTTTCTGTAGAAGTTCAGTGTCGAATGGAGGATGGTATGATATTTTACTTGGTGTGCTTTGAGGTGATTTGAGGTTGAAGTTGATAGTTAAATTGGCTTGGATTAGGTTGTGATCAGACCAAGGTATAATCTGTGGTGTAGATTGAGTTTATTTGCCAATCTTCATTGGTCGATGGTGTGACCTGCTTTGTGAGTTGGAGTTTCAATTATTTGATTTAGATGTAGTGTTGATAGGGCAGGTTTTTGAGTGGGCAAGTGAGTCAAAGTGTATGTTGAAGTCACCTAGGAGGATGATGGGTTTGTTGAGTGATATATTATTCATGATGTATTCAATTAGGGGGGGAGCAGTTTTTGTCGAGTGATCCTGGTGGACAGTAGACGAGGCAAACTTGTAGTTTTGGAGAATCAAATAATGTGACTTCAAAGGGTGCGGATATTTTTGTTGGACGAAGAGTCAGTTGTAAGGTTTTTTTGGAGATTAAAATTAGACTGCCTCCTTTTTTTTTTCTTTCTGGGAATTGAGAAAGTGTTGTATTCTTGGATGTTTAGTTAGTTAATTAGTACGGAATCGGTGTTTTTGAGCCAGGTTTCAGTTATTGCGATGAAATCTGGTTTAGTGTCTATAAGTAGGTCATTGATTAAAGGTATTTTCTTTATTATTGATGGTGATGTCATCATCTGGGGCCGCGGGTGAGGTTCCCGCCGCAGCCCCTTTAAAAGATCAGCTGATGAGCGTGTGTGTCTAGGGAGGGGTGTGGCTCTCACCTATAAGGCCGGGCCCAGCCAATTTTTCTTTGCCTTGGCAACAGGTCTCCATGCTGGTCGTGTCCTGAGTTGCTTGTTCCTGCTTACCCTCCGTGTTTCTGGTTCCTGATTCGTCTGTTTTCCTTTTCCTGACTTTGGAACCCATTCCTGTTCCTGTGTTCGTCTCTACCTTGCTTGTTCTATTGACTGACCTCCTGGTGTTGACCACTGCATTGCCTGATTACGCTACTGCTTGTCTCTTGGTATTGACCTCTGCTTCGTCTGACTACGTTACCGCCTGTCTCCTGGTTTGACCTTTGCCTCGCCTGACCAATCCTCTGCTGACTTTCGGTATTGACCCTCGCTTGTCTTGCTATTCTTCTTGCCTGCCACCTGCCCTTACTTTAGCCTGCTCTATGACACTCCACTAGGCTTTTCAGGCTTCGGCCTGTTCTTACTCGGGCACCCTCTGCCTTCCTCCTGTACTCTTTGGCGCCCAGGTCTCCAGGACTCCGCCTCGTCCAGATCGGACTACTAATTCCTACTACCACTGCTGGCCCCTGGCTGACCTCCTCATCATCCCAGAGAAAACCTCGGACAAAGGCCCACCTAAGTCCGGCCGGCCCCTGTACCCAAGGGCTCAACCTGCGGGGAACGATGGCTGTTATTGACGAAGCTCCAGCTGGCCTCCGACAGTCAGCCAGCTCTGCCTGCCGACGGTGGGGACCTGTAGGGTTTGCCCTGCAGGTAGCACCAATCCCACCTTGGCCCAAGGGTCCACCTCCTGCGCAGCACAGAGGAGGGCAATCTTCCACTGATTACCCACATAGCAGGGGACACCTGCCTATAGACAGTTCATCCAGCAGGAGGCGCCTACCTACAATTAGCCCAGTAGGAGGTGCCTGCTTACAACCAATTCACCCAGCAGAGGATGCCTGTCTGCATCCAATCTGCCCAGAAGAGGGTGCCTATCCATTGCCAGTTCACCCAGCAGGGGGTGTCCATTCCCAACAGTCCATCCAGAAAAGGGCAACTACTCACAGCCACTCTTCTCAGAAAAGAGCACCTATCTCCAACTGCTGTGGAGCCTTTATTCTGAGGGAAAGCATCTGGAAACTTAGAGCTTGCCCAATTTGTGCACAACTCTCTTCCTTGAAAAAGGAGCTGACTGAGATTAAAGATCAATTAGCTTCAATTACAAGAATTACACCCACATTGCATTACTCAGAAAATAATTCCCCAACATCACAGAAAAACCAGAAGTCAAGAAAAAGAGATTCATTAGGCTCAGGTAGGACCCACAGTCACCCATTCTTGACAGATGGACAGCCAACAGATACACCCTCCCACTCAAACAGGTCATTAAGAAATTCTTTAAAATTCAGGATTACAGTGGGCTCTGGTAGAATTAGACCTGTGATGAGGAGACACACAATGTACCGAATGCAAAAAGAACAAAAAGCCTTCTCTATATTAAAAACTGAAGAAGTTCTTGAGAAAAACATTGAAGTGTTACCAGAAAAGAGAAAACAAACACAATGCATGCAGAATTTCAAGATCCATAAACAAACGAAAAATCTAATTGAGATGGACAACTCTGTCAACAGTGGCACAACTGCAAAAGGAAAGAGTGAAGTGAATAACAAATCTCAAATAAAGTCTCATAAGGAGTCCAGGAAAAGCAATAACCTTAAAGAGAGTACCTGGAAGGCTATGACCACAAATGCTCATAGTTTGGGAAATAAAATCCCAGATCTGCAGGCCCCAATGACTGAGGCAGAATTGGATATTGTTGCTATCACAGAGACATGGTTCACAGAATCTCATGATTGGGATACAACAATACCAGGCTATAACTTGTTAAGGAAGGACAGAGAGGATAGAAAAGGGGGAGGTGTGGCTCTTTATGTCGGAAACAACATCCAAGCATCTGAGCTGCAAGGAAGTTGGGGCAAGGAAGAAGCACTATGGGTCGACCTAAAAAAAGATGACGGAGCATCCATTTATATTGGAGTGGTTTACAGGCCTCCAAACCAAAAGGAAGAGCTGGACAGAGATCTGGTTGAAGACATCCATAAGATAGGTAAGAAGGGAGAAGTGGTGATCGTTGGTGACTTTAATATGCCAGATGTAGACTGGTAAATCCCATCTGCAGAAACTAAAAATAGTAGAGCGATAGTGGATGCCATGCAAGTATCTTTGTTCAAACAAATGGTATTGGAACCCACGCGAGAAGGAACTATATTCGACTTAGTGCTCACTAATGTAGATAATGTCTCCGATGTCCAGGTGGGCACCCACCTCAGCACCAGTTATCATCAAACGGTATGGTTTAATATCACTAAAAGAATAGGGAAAAGAAACACAAAGACCCGAGTTTTACAGTTCAAAAACACAGACTTTGAGGAAATGGGGAAGTACCTGGAGGAAGAACTAAAAGGATGGGAGAACGAGAGAGATGTGGAGCAGCAGTGGACCAATCTAAAAGGAGCAATCACCAAGGCAACTACTCTATATGTTAGAAATGTAAAGAAAAGCAAAAGAAAATTGAAACCTATCTGGTTCTCAAAGGAGGTAGCTGACAAAATTAAAGCTAAAAGAACAGCATTCAAGAAATATAAAAGATCCCAAAGGGAGGAACACAAAGAAGAATATTTGATTCAACTGAGGGAGACAAAGAAATTAATCAAGTTGGCAAAAAGTCAAGCGGAAGAGAGGATTGCCAAGGAGATAAAAAATGGTGACAAAACATTTTTCAGATACATCAGCGAAAAGAGAAAAGTCCATAGTGGTATTGTGAAATTAAAAGGTCGTAATGATCAATGTGTGGAGAGAGACGAAGAAATGGCAGAAATATTAAACGAATACTTCAGTTCTGTGTTCAATAAAGAAGACCCTGGAGAAGGACCATCTCTACACAACAAGAAACTGGAGGGAAGTGGAATAGATGAAAATCCTTTTACAGTAGAAAATGTATGGGAAGAGCTAAAGAATCTGAAGGTGGACAAAGCCATGGGGCCTGATGGGATTCATCCAAGGATACTGAGGGAGCTCAGAGATGTTCTGGCGGGTCCGCTGTGTGACCTGTTCAATAGATCCCTAGAAACGGGAGTGGTACCGAGAGATTGGAGAAGAGCGGTGGTGGTCCCGTTTCACAAGAGTGGGAACAGAGAGGAGGTTAGTAACTACAGACCGGTTAGCCTCACTTCAGTGGTGGGAAAAGTAATGGAGTCACTGCTGAAAGAGAGAATAGTGAAATATCTACAGTCCGGAGAATTGATGGAACAGAGGCAACATGGATTCACCAGGGGCAAATCCTGTCAGACAAATCTGATTGACTTTTTTGACTGGGTAACCAAGGAATTGGATCAAGGAAGAGCACTCAATGTCATCTACTTGTGAGCGACATTGCGGACGGGATAGAAGGTAAGGTTTGTCTTTTTGCGGATGACACTAAGATCTGCAACAGAGTGGACACACCGGAAGGAGTGGAGAGAATGAGACGGGATTTAAGGAAACTGGAAGAGTGGTCGAAGATATGGCAGCTGAGATTCAATGCCAAGAAGTGCAGTGTCATGTATATGGGGAGTGGAAATCCGAATGAACTGTATTTGATGGGGGGGGGGGGGGGGGGGAAAGGCTGATGTGCACGAAGCAGGAGAGGGACCTTGGGGTGATAGTGTCTAATGATATGAAGTCTGCGAAACAATGCGACAAGGCGATAGCAAAAGCCAGAAGAATGCTGGGCTGCATAGAGAGAGGAATATCGAGTAAGAAAAGGGAAGTGATTATCCCCTTGTACAGGTCCTTGGTGAGGCCTCACCTGGAGTACTGTGTTCAGTTCTGGAGACCGTATCTACAAAGAGACAAAGACAAGATGGAAGCGGTACAGAGAAGGGCGACCAGGAAGGTGGAGGATCTTCATCGGATGACGTACGAGGAGAGATTGCAGAATCTAAATATGTACACCCTGGAGGAAAGGAGGAGCAGGGGTGATATGATTCAGACTTTCAGATACTTGAAAAACTTTAATGATCCAAAGACAACGACAAACCTTTTCCGTAGGAAAAAAATCAGCAGAACCAGAGGTCACGAGCTGAGGCTCCGGGGAGGAAGACTAAGAACCAATGTCAGGAAGTATTTCTTCACGGAAAGGGTGGTGGATGCCTGGAATGCCCTTCCGGAGGAAGTGGTGAAGTCTAAAACTGTGAAGGACTTCAAAGGGGCGTGGGATAAACACTGTGGATCCAGATACTTTTTTTCTCTATTCCTAAGAAAAAGTTTTAAAATCATATCTCTTTCTGATACCAGTGAGAAACTTATTAACAATGTCCCACAATAGTCAATCTGTTCTTCCGACGGTTGTTCAAGAAATTCTGTCAGATTTTCAATTCCTGGATTTGGAAGCTGGTCTCCTTGTGTATCCTTCCTCTCTGTTTTTATAAAATATATTTTTGTTATAGATGGTATTAAATCTTTTGAAAGCTGCAAAGTCTCCAAAAGATACTTCTTAAATTGCTCCAATGGAGAGATTAGAGCAATATGAGGAAAGTTTAACACTCTTAGGTTTTTAGCTCTGAGTTCATTTTCTAAGTTTTCAATTTTCTTGGAATTTATCAGTTCTCCTTGAATCAAAGTATTTTGTGTAGTTTGTATCTGGGTAACTTGTTTTTCCAGTGCTTGTATTTTACTTGACTGAGAAGTTAATAAAGGTTCAATAACATAGAAACATAGAAACATAGAAACATAGAAATGACGGCAGAAGAAGACCAAATGGCCCATCCAGTCTGCCCAGCAAGCTTCCCTCATTTCTTCTCTCATACTTATCTGTTTCTCTTAGCTCTTGGTTCTAATTCCCTTCCACCCCCACCATTAATGTAGAGAGCGGTGATGGAGCTGCATCCAAGTGAAATATCTAGCTTGAGTAGTTAGAGGTAGTAGGGGTAGTAACCGCCGCAATAAGCAAGCTACACCCATGCTTATTTGTTTTTACCCAGATTATGTTATACAGCCCTTATTGGTTGTTTATCTTCTCCCCTGCCGTTGAAGCAGGGAGCTATGCTGGATATGCGTGAGGTATCAGTTTTTTTCTTCTCCCCTGCCGTTGAAGCAGAGAGCTATGCTGGATATGCATTGAAAGTGAAGTATCAGGCACATTTGGTTTGGGGTAGTAACCGCCGTAACAAGCCAGCTACTCCCCGCTTTGTGAGTGTGAATCCTTTTTTCTTCTCCCCCTGCCGTTTAAGCAGAGAGCTCTGCTGGATGTGTGAAGTAACAGTTTTTCTTTTCCCCTGCTGTTGAAGCAGAGAACTATGCTGGATATGCATTGAAGTGAAGTATAAGAATGGAGTGATCAAGCTAGTTGAAAGGCATCAGGAATAGAGGAAGGTGGAGGTAGTAATATGGCAAACTCGCTGTTGTGTATCCGTCATTATCTTTGATAAATTCCCTATAGCTGATACCAGGGAGGTGAGAGTTTTCCATACAAGGTCTAAAGTCACATTTTGAGGATTAGTCTCAGTTATAGCAGAAGAAATAGCTCTTACCATTCCTTCTTG